>NC_133779.1:14405710-14458368 GCF_003597395.2 Chelonoidis abingdonii | reverse complement strand
CCTCCCCCCAGAGCCAGCCGCATCCCCGCGCACCTTCCCCAGAGCCGCCAACGTCCTCGGGCCTGGTTCGCCTCCCCCCAGAGCCAGCCGCATCCCCGTGCACCTTCCCCACTGCCACTCACATCCTTGGGCCTGGCTCGCCTCCCCCCAGAGCCAGCCGCATCCCCGCGCACCTTCCCTAGAGCCACCCACGTCCCCGGGCCTGGCTTGCCTCCCCCCAGAGCCAGCCGCATCGCCGCGCACCTTCCCCAGAGCTGCCTACGTCCCCAGGCTTGGCTTGCCTCCCCTCAGAGCCAGCTGCATCCCCGCGCACCTTTCCTAGAGCCACCCACGTCCCTGGCCTGGCTCGCCTCCCCCAAGAGCCAGCCACATCCCTGCGCACCTTCCCCAGAGCCAACCCACATCCTCGGGCCTGGCTCACCTCCCCCCAGAGCCAGCTGCATCCCCATGCACCTTCCCCAGAGCCACCCATGTTCCTGGGCCTGGCTCGCCTCCCCCCAGAGCCAGCCGCATCTCCGTGCACCTTCCCCAGAGCCGCCCATGTCCTAGCTCGCCTCCCCCCAGAGCCAGCCGCATCTCCGCGCACCTTCCCCAGAGCCACCCACATCCTCGGGCCTGGCTCGCCTCCCCCCAGAGCCAGCCGCATTCCCGCACACCCTCCCTGGCCTGCCTATCCCTGGGGCTGGTGTGCACCATCCCCATAGCCCACCTGCCTCCCCCCAGAGTGAGCTGCATCCCTGTGTGCCTTGCCTATCTACCCCTGGGGCTGGCTGCGTCCCCAGGCCTGGCCCACCTCACCCCAGAGCCAGCCGCATTCCCACGCACCTAGTCCGCTTCCCCCGGGAGCCAGCCACGACCCCACGCACCCGACCGCCTCCCCACAGAGCCAGCTGCATCCCTGTGCACCCACCTGGAGCCGCCCACGTCTCAGCCTAGGGCAACGGGTCCCTGGAGCAGTAGATCCTGCGCCCCCACCCCCCCAGCCCGTGGCTCATTGCTGCACCCCCACAGGTCGAAGCGGGAGCAGGAGGTGGCGGAGCTGAAGAAGGGGATGGAGGATGAAGTGAAGCTGCACGAGGCCCAGGTGCTGGAGTTGCGCCAGCGACACGCCCACGCCCTGGAGGAGCTGTCTGAGCAGCTGGAGCAGTCGCGTCGGGTATGGGCCGGGAGGGGAAGGGTCCCCCATGGGGCTGGGTCCCACCTGCTCTCCCCTGCCAGGATCTCTGTTGTGCCAGGTTCCCTCAGCCTTCCCCCAGTGCTGCCTGGAGAGAGCTCAGTGGGGTCAGCACAGGCAGGGGCTGGCAGCCCGGACTTCTGGGTTCTCTCCCTGGCTCTATGAGGAGAGCGGTGTCTAGTGGTGAAAGCAGGGGGGCAGGGGCTGGCAGTCCAGACTCCTAGATTCTCTCGGGCTCTGCTGTGGGATGGTAGCTCTGTGTGAGGTGGTTCTCGGCCCCCCCAGGTGAAAGGCACCCTGGAGAAGGCGAAGCAGGCGCTGGAGGGGGAGAAGGCGGAGCTGGTGCAGGAGGTGAAGAGTCTGCAGGCCACCCGGCTGGACTCAGACCAGCGCCGCAAGAAGCTGGAGGGGCAGGTGCAGGAGCTGCAGATCCGGGCCAGCGAGGCCGAACGAGCCAAGGCCGAGCTCGCTGACCGCGTGGGCAAGCTGCAGGTGAGACCCCCCTTGCCCCCTGGATCGTACCCATGGATCCCCTCCATCCACCCCGGTATCCTGCCACCCCCCTGCCCCCCGGGCCCATCTAGCCAGATATCCTGCCCTCTCCATCACCCCTCTGAGCCCATCCACCCCAGTATCCTTCCCCCTCCCTGCACTCCTGAGCCCATCTACCCAGATATCCCGCCCCCTCCATCTCTCCTCCGAGCCCATCTACCCCAGTATCCTGCCCCCTCCCTGCCCCCAGCCCCACAGATCATCCCTGTGGGATGATGGGGGCCGTGGAGCAGGGTCGCTGAGCCTCCCCTGTCTACCCCGGGCAGAATGAACTGGACAGCGTCTCAGGGGCCCTGGGCACCACGGAGTCGAAGACGACCAAGCTCGCCAAGGAGCTGGCCACCGCGGAGTCCCACCTGCAGGACGCCCAGGTAGGGCCCCACCGGGGGACGCGGGGCTAAGCCCAGCAGGTGCCAGGTTGGGGGCAGTGGTTCAGGGCGGGGGGATGGGCTCTGTGCCCCACGAGGTTAATGCAGAGGTGGGTGGCGGGGGGGAGGGGATGGAGCAGTTTCTAAAGGGGGGCTGGGAATGGGGCCTGGGCGGGGGGAGCTAGGTGGGGTGGGGCCAGGGAAGTGGGGCCTGGCTAGTATGGGCAGGGTGGTGTCTGGTAGGCACAGAGCAGCTCTGCCCCTGGGCCTGGGGGTCTGGCAGGGGGCTGTGGTGGGGTCTCTGCTCTGGGCGGGATCGGGGTCTCTGCTGGGGGTCGGGGTCTGCGGCAGGGTCTCTAACCCAGGGTCAGGGGGAGGGGCCTGCAGCGGGGTCTCTGACCGGGCTCCTGCGGGGGGTGTCTGTGCCCCGGGGGCAGGACCTGCGGTGGGGTCTCTGCCCCGGGGTCGGGGTCTCTATCCCGGGGTTGGGGTCTCTCCTTGGGGTCAGGGGGAAGGGCCTGTGGTGGGGTCTCTGCCCGGGGTCAGGGCCTGGAGTGGGGTCTCTGCCCTGGGGTCGGGGTCTCTGCTGGGAGTTGGAGTCTGCAGCGGGATTTCTGCCCTGAGGTCAGGGATCAGGGTCTGCGGTGGGGTGTCTAACCTGGGGGCAGAGGGAGAGGCCTGCGGCAGGGTCTCTGCCTGGGGTTGAGGGACGGGGTCTGTGGCGGGGTCTCTAACCGGGGGGTGCGGGGCCTGCGGCAGGGTCTCTGCCCTGGATTCAGTGGGAGGAGCCTGCGGTGGGGTCTCTGCCTGGGGTTGGGGGTCACGGTCAGCGGCAGGGTCTCTAACCCAGGGTCGGGGTTTCTGCCTGGGTCGGGGGTCAGGGTCAGCGGCAGGGTCTCTAACCCGGGGTCGGGGTTTCTGCCTGGGGTCAGGGGTCAGGGTCTGTGGCGGGGTCTCTAACCCGGGATGCCCCCTCGCCCCCCAGGAGCTGCTGCAGGAGGAGACGCGGCAGAAGCTGGCGCTGGGCTCGCGGGTGCGGCAGCTGGAGGAGGAGAAGGGTGCCGTGCTGGAGCAGCTGGAGGAGGAGGAGGCTGTGAAGGCCAATCTGAACCGCCAGATCCAGGCCCTGCAGCAGCAGGTGGGCCTGGCCCGGGGCCATGAGGGGGGAACTGGCTCAGTGTGCACAGCTGTGGGTGGTGCAGCAGGTGCAGTGTGAGGGTGCCAGGGATGCAGTGGGTGCCAAGCGCTGGCACAGTGGGTGCAGTATGAGGGGCACAGTGGGTGCTATGTGAGGGGTGCCAGGGGTGCAGTGTGGGGATGCAGTGAACGAGATGCAGTGGATGCAGAGCACTGGTGCAGTGTGCTTGGGACGGCAGGTGCAGTGTTTCCTGCCCCGGCCCCCTCTTTGTTCCGTCCCTGCTCGCATCCCAGTGTCTCCCAAGAGAGGGGCCATTTGCTGGCTGGGGTGGGGAGCATGTCCTGGGACTGGCTGACTCTGAGGTGGGGAGCTCGGGGGGTGCGTGGGGCCGGCCAGTTCCAGGGTGGGGGGCTGTGGGGGCACGTGCATGCCAGCTCCGGTAGGCTGTGGGGCGCAGGGGCTCAGTGCTCCGGGTGGCTGTGGGGTGCGTGGGGCCGCAGCCAGGGTGGGGGCCCGCGTCCCCGCTGACCCGGCTGCTGCAGGTGTGGAGGCGCGCGGACAGCTGGAGGAGGACGCGGGGCCACGGCGAGGCGCGTGGAGAGGCCCGGCGACGGCCGCCCGAAGCTGGAGCTGCTGGGCAGCGCTGGAGGAAGAGCGCAAGCGGCCGGAAGCTGGAGAAGAACCGGGCGCTGCTGCAGCAGGATGGACGATGCTCACCTGGCGCGGCCAGACGCCAGTGCGTTGCCAATCCTGGAGGCGCGGCAGGAAGAAGTCGGACAGGTGAGGACGCAGCCCCTGCCCCCGAATCCCACTGCCACCCACCCCCACGCTCCCCCTGCTGTCCACCCTCGCACTGCTCCCCTGCTCCCCCCGCCCCTCACAGTGCTTCCCCCCATTGCCGCTCCTGCCAGCCTTCCTCCTCACCTCGCCTCCCTTGCCCCACAGCCGCTGACCCCTCCATCCACCGACCTCCCCATCCCAACAGCCACTGACTTCCTCCTTCACATCTGTCAACCGCTAACCCACGAACCCTCCATGCTACTTCGAGCCTCCCAAATCCTACTACTCCCCTCCCATCCCGCCTCCAGCCCCCAGCTGCAGGCTCCCTTCCCCCCCCCTCGCCTGGCCGGGGCTCCCCTTCCCCACCTCTACCTGCGGAAGGCTCCCCTCTCCCACCCCCAGCCATGGCCGGGCCCCCTGACTGCGCTGGCCTCCCGCAAGATGCTGGCGCAGAGAAGAGCTGGTGTGCGCGCCCATGCGGAGAAGCGGGACGGCCGAGGCCGAGCCGGGAGAAGGAGACCAGGGCTGTCGCTGACCCAGGGCGCTGAAGTCGCTGAGCTGCGGGAGGAGCGGACTCGCGCAGAACATAGCAGCTGCCGGGCTGAGCCTGACGACCTGGTCAGCTCCAGAGGAACGATGGTCGGCAAACGTAAGGAGCCCCGCCCGACGGCTGGGTCCAACCCCCGCCTTGGCATGGGGAGGGGGGCCTGGGCTCCGAGCCAGGACTCACTGGGTTCTCTGCCCAGTCTCTGGGAGGGGTTGGTCAAACACAGGTGTGTGTCCTGGGGGCCGTGGCGCGCGTGCATGCTGGGAGCCTGTACGGTGCAACGTCGGGGAAGCCCTGACCCATCCCTGGGAGGGCCGTGCAAGTGGCATGCTGGGAGCCCTGATGCAGTGCATGTCGGGAGCCCTGGCCCATGCCCTGGGAGGGCCGTGGCGCAGTGCATGCTGGGAGCCCTGATGCAGTGCATGTCGGGAGCCCTGGCCCATGCCCTGGGAGGGCCGTGGTGCGGTGCATGCTGGGAACCCGGGTGTAATGCATGCTGGGAGCCCTGGGCCATGCGGTTGGGAGGGCTGTGGCGCAGTGCATGCTGGGAACCTGGGTGTAGTGCATGCTGGGAGCCCTGGGCCGTGCCCCCAGGAGGGCTGTGGCGTGGTGCATGCTGGGAGCCCTGGTGCGGTGCACATCGGGAGCCCTGGGCCATGCGCTGGGAGGGCCGCGGCGCGGTGCATGCTGGGAACCGGGGTGTAGTGCATGCTGGGAACCCTGGACCGTGCCCCCAGGAAGGCTGTGGCGCGGTGCATGCTGGGAACCTGGGTGTAGTGCATGATGGGAGCCCTGGGTGGTGGTGCTGTGCGCGCTGGGGACGGCAGCGCGGTGCCTGTTGGTGATGCCGGCTCAGTGCATGCTGGGAACCCTGGTCTGTGCCCTCCCACAGGTGCACGAGCTGGAGCGGTCGAAGCGGGCGCTGGAGCAGCAGGTGCAGGAGATGCGGGCGCAGCTGGAGGAGCTGGAGGACGAGCTGCAGGCCACGGAGGATGGGAAGCTGCGGCTGGAGGTGACCCTGCAGGCTATGAAGGCACAGCACGAGCGGGAGCTGCAGAACCGTGACAACACTGACGACGACAAGAAGAAGCTGCTCGCCAAGCAGGTGGGGACTACCGGGGGGTGCCGGGGCTAGGGGGTTGGCGGGGAGGGGGCTGGGCCGGCGGCAGGCTGGTGCCCACTGGCTGCAGGGCGGGCGCTGTCCGTGGGTGACCCCTTTCCCCCCACCAGGTGCGGGACCTGGAGCAGGAGCTGGATGGCGAGCGAAAGCAGCGAGCCCAGGCGGTGGCGGCACGGAAGAAGCTGGAGCTGGACCTGCAGGAGGTGCTGGGGCAGATCGACGCCGCCAACAAGGGGCGCGAAGAGGCCGTTAAGCAGCTCCGCAAACTGCAGGTAGGGGGTGTGGCTTGGGACCAGGGGGAGGGGTCTGGGGGCAGGAGGAGGATCCTGTGGGGTTCAGGGAGGAGCTCTGGCTTCCCCTGGGCTACAGGGGAAGCCAGAAGGGGAGCAGTGCATGCTGGGAGCTGGAGTATCTTGTTCCTCCTTCTACGTTATAGGACCCCGGCATCTGGGTGCTCTGGGGCGGGGCTTACCCTGCATTATGGGACTCAGGCGCCACCCAGGCGCCAAAGGGGTGGGGCTTAACCTGCTTCCAGGGATAGGGCTTACCCTACGTTATGGGACCCTGGCATCTGGGCATCCCAGGGGCGGGGCTTACCGTGCGTTATGGGACCCTGGCATCCGGGCACCCAAGAGGCGGGGCTTACCGTGCGTTATGGGACCCTGGCGTCCGGGCGCCCCAGGGGTGGGGCTTACCCTGCCTTACGGGATCCCTCTCGCTTGCTCTCAACCCATCCCCTGCAGGCCCAGATGAAGGAGCTGTGGCGGGAGGTGGAGGAGTCCCGCACGTCCCGCGAGGAGATCTTCATCCAGTCCAGGGAGAATGAGAAGAAACTGAAAAACTTGGAGGCGGAGCTACTTCAGCTGCAGGAGGTGAGGGGGTGGGGCTCTTTCTTTGGGGGTGGAGCTACTTCAGCTGCAGGAGGTGAGGGAGAGGGGCTCTTTCTTTGGGGGCAGAGCTACTTCAGCTGCAGGAGGTCGGGCTGTTTCATTTTGAGGGCTGGACTAATGCAGCGACATGAGGTGGTGGGGGCGGGTACATGCTGTGGGGGGTGTCAATGCCCCACGAACACAGCCAAGACCCCCCCGCCTCTGACCCCTGCCCCACTCATTTCAGGAGCTGGCGGCGGCCGAGCGAGCCAAGCGGCAGGCGCAGCAGGAGCGCGACGACCTGGCCGACGAGCTGGCCAATGGCGTCAGCGGCAAGTGAGTGGCCCGCCCACTGCGTAGGCCCCACCCACTGCCGTAGGCTCTGCCCCTGCCAATGACGAGTGCCCTGCGCCCTGCCCGCTGCACGGAAGCCCGGCCCCCCTGCCCACAGTGCACCCCGCCCCGCCACTCCCCTGCCTCTGGCCTGTTGTGAGCTCCACCCCCTGCTGCCATGAGCTCCGCTCCCTCTGCCTGCCCCACCCACTGCCATGCCTGCCGTACTCATGTCCCGCCCCTGCCCCATGTGTGCCATGTCCATGACCCACCCCATCTTTTAATTTGCCCCACCCACTGCCCCTTGCCCCCCAGTGCTCCCTTGTGAACACCCTGCCCCCAGCCGCTGCTGCTGCCACGATCCGTATCCTGGGCGCGGAGCACGAGCTGCTTGCCCCAGAGATGCCCTTGCCCCGGGCTCCCAGCCCCCTCAGCCCAGGCCCCACTCCCCGCAGGTCGGCGCTGCTGGATGAGAAGCGGCACCTGGAGGCCCGGATCGGGCAGCTGGAGGAGGAGCTGGACGAGGAGCAGAGCAACGCGGAGCTGCTGAATGACCGTTACCGCAAGCTGAGCCTGCAGGTGAGTGGGGGTCGAGAACGCTGCAGCACCCCCTGGTGAGCCCCCAGAGCCCAGCGCCCCCTGCTGGGTTCCCGCCCCACCCCTGAAGCCCAGCACCCCCTGCTGATTCCCTGCCCCGCTCCCTGCAGCCCAGAACCCCCTGCTGATCCCCTGCCCTGCTCCCTGCCCCCGCCCTGCTCCCCACAGCCCAGCACCCCCTACTGAGCCCCCGCCCCACCTCTGCATCCCAGCACCCTCTGCTGAGCCCCTGGCCCCGCTCCCCACAGCCCAGTGCCCCCTGCTGACCCCCTGCCCCACTCCCTGTCCCTGCCCCGCTCCCTGCAACCCAGTGCCCCCTACTGACCCCTGCCCCGCTCCCCACAGCCCAGTGCCCCCTGCTGACCCCCTGCCCCACTCCCTGTCCCTGCCCCGCTCCCTGCAGCCCAGTGCCCCCTAGTGACCCCTGGCCCGCTCCCCACAGCCCAGTACCCCCTGCTGACCCCCTGCCCCACTCCCTGTCCCTTCCCTGCTCCCCACAGCCCAGTGCCCCCTGCTGACCCCCTGCCCCACTCCCTGTCCCCGCCCCGCTCCCTGCAGCCCAGCACCCCCTGCCGAGCCCCTGCTCCGGTCCCTGCCCCCGCCCCGTTCCCCATAGCCCAACGCCCCCTTTTGCCACCTTCGGGGCCAGCACTGACTGTGTGGGGAAGCGCCCGGTGGGGCAGGGGGTCCCAGGCGTCGCGTGACCGGCCCCCGCCCCCCCGCAGGTGGAGACGCTGACGACGGAGCTGGGGGCCGAGCGCAGCTTCTCACAGAAGGCTGAGAACACCCGGCAGCAGATGGAGCGGCAGAACAAGGAGCTGCGAGCCAAGCTCGGCGAGCTGGACTCCTCCGTCAAGGCCAAGTACAAGCTGAGCATCGCCACCCTGGAGGCCAAGGTGGCCCAGCTGGAGGAGCAGTTGGAGCAGGAGTCCAGGTGACCCTGGGCCCAGACCCCCTGGGGGGGGTTACCCAGCATGCCCTGGGGCTGGACATCAGGGTGGGGGTGGAGGGGCAGAGCCTGGGAGCCAGTTCCCAGCATGTTCTGGGGCTGTATCCCCTGGGGTATAACCCACTGCTTGGGCACCAGGGGGCCTGACTACCCAGAATGCTCCAGGGTCAGAGCCATGGCCAGAGCAGGCGGGGGGCTTGGCGTTTGTCTACCCAGAACCCTCTGGGGGTCAGAGAAGAGATGTGGCTGCCCCGGAGGATTCTGGGTATGGTGCACCCCCCTGTGAGCCGGGGCTGACCTCCCCCACTGCCCCCCCCCCCTGGCTCAGGGAGCGGATCCTGTCGGGGAAACTGGTGCGCCGGGCGGAGAAGCGGCTGAAGGAGGTGGTGCTGCAGGTGGAAGAAGAGCGCCGGAGCGCAGACCAGTTCAAGGACCAGGTATGGGCCCGCCCCACAGCATCCCCTCCCTGTCCTGCCCCACAGTGCTCCCTGCCAGCCCCATGGCCTGCTTGGTCCCTGGTCGCATGGCGCCCCCTTGCCGACACCAGTACCCCGCAGCATGGCACTTCCCACTGACCCTCTGCCCTGCCCCACGGCGCCCCCTGCCAGCCCCATGGCCTGCTCGTCCCTTGTCGCATGGCGCCCCCTTGCCGACACCAGTACCCCGCAGCATGGCACCCCCCACTGACCCTTTGCCCTGCCAGCCCCATGGCCTGCTTGGCCTCTTGTGTCATGGTGCCCCCCAGTACCCCGCTGCACAGCACCCCCCACTGACCCTCTGCCCTGCCCCACGGCACCCCCTGCGAGCCCCATGGCCTGCTTGGTCCCTTGTCGCATGGCGCCCCCTTGCCGACACCAGTACCCCATAGCATGGCACCCCCCACTGACCCCCTGCCCTGCCCCGCGGCGCCCCCTGCCAGCCCCATGGCCTGCTCGGCTCCTCACGACATGGCGCCTCCTGGTCACCTGTCCCCTGCCAAACCTCCCCACCCCAGCATGTGTGGGCCAGTGCCCCACACTCCCTGCAGCAGGCGCCCCCTAGTGCCCTTGCTGAGCCGCCTGCTCCGCGCCCGGCAGGTGGAGAAGGGCCACATCCGGCTGAAGCAGCTGAAGCGGCAGCTGGAGGAGGCGGAGGAGGAGGCGTCGCGGGCGAACTCCAGCCGGCGCCGCATGCAGCGGGAGCTGGACGAGGTCACCGAGTCGGCCGAGTCCATGAACCGCGAGGTCACCACGCTGCGCAACCGGCTCAGGTGACCGGGGGGGGGGGGGGGTGGTGCGCTGGACACCGGAGTGGGGGGCAGGGGCACCAGGCGGAGCTGGGGGCACCCAGGCTGTAGATGGGGCACTGGGCACCTGGGGGTTGCTGTGGACTGAAGTATGAGCTCTCGAGGGGCTGGATGGGGGGAGGGAATTTGAATCCGGCTGCTCTAGGGAGCCTGGTCCTACAGGGTGGTGGTGGTGTGTGTGTAAAAAATAAGTAAGTAACCCGCTCTCCCACGGGGCTAGGGGGTGGAACCCGGTTCTCCTCGCAGGGCTGGGGGAGTGGAACCCGGCTCTCCCCAGGGCTGGGGGTGGAACCCGGTTCTCCTCGCGGGGCTGGAACCTGGCTCTCCTCGCAGGGCTGGGGAGTGGAACCCAGTTCTCCTCGCGGGGGTTGGGGGAGTGGAACCCAGTCTCCTCGCGGGGTTGGGGGTGGGGGGTGGAACCCGGTTTGGGGTGGAACCTGGCTCTCCTCATGGGGCTGGGGGTTCAAAACCTGCTCTCCTCGTGGGGCTAGGGGTTCAAACCCTGCTCTCCCTGCCTGGGCACCCATCTAAGTCCTGCCCTGCACATCTGACCCCAGAGCTCTTCCCGCCATGCCCAAGTCAGCCCCCCCAGGGATGGGGTCGTCCGGCTCCGGGGCGGGGTGGGGGCCATGTGCTGCTGGGGGCCAGCTGGGTCTGGAGAAGGGTGTCAGCCGGCAGCACCACCAGGGCTCAGGTGAAAGGCATCTATGCACAGCGCAGTAGTTCAGCACAGGAGGAGAAACTGAGGCATAGGAGGAGGGGTGGGATCCGCAGAACAGCCATGAAGAGAACCCAGGAGTCCGGCTCCCAGCTGCCCCCCTCAGCCTGCTGTGTCTGCTAGCCCCTTTCTCTCCGAGGCTGGGTAGTCTCTGTCTCTTTCACTTCTCTGTCTCTCCTGTTCCTTCTCTCGACCCTCCAGCAAGTTGGAGCGTCTCCAGCGCAAGTACGTGCCCCCCCAGCTCCTGCTGCCCCCCAACGTGCCAGCCTGTGTGCGTGTGGCAGTGCCCGCTTCCGGTGCCCTGTGGGGGAGGGGCTGCTTGTGTGTGTGTTGGGGGGAAGGGCTGAGCCATCAACGGACAGGGATCCCCCGAGCTCCCTCTGCCCCTCCTGGGGTCCCCCCAAACTCCCCTCCTCCACCCAATGGTATCCGCCTCTGAGCTCCCTCTGCCCCCTTCTGGGGTTCCCCATCCAAACTCCCTTTTCCACCCAGTGGTCCCTGCCTCTGAGCTCCCTCTGCTCCCTCCTGGGGTCCCTCAAACTCCCTCCACACCAGGGGTCCCCCCTTCTGAGCTCCCTCTGCCCCCTCCTGGGGTCCCCCATCCAAACTCCCCTCGCTCCACCCAGTGGTCCCCCCCGAGTCCCTCTGCCCCTTCTGGGATCCCCCATCCAAACTCCCTCCCCCGCCAGTGGTTCCCCCCAAGCTCTCTCTGCCCCCTTCTGGGGTCCCCATCCAAACTCCCCTCCCCCTACCAGCAAGCCCCACCCCCAAGCTCCCTCTGCTCCCTCCTGGGTACCCCTGTCCGAGCTCCCCCTCTGCCAACCCCTCTAAGCTCAGGACCCCCGCCTCTGTCAGGGAATGTGGGGAGCCCAGGCCTGCACCCCCATGACACTCAGCCAGCCAGGGAAACAGAAGGTTTATTAGGTGACAGAAGCACAGTCCCAGCCAGGGCTTGCAGGTGCAGATGATAGGACCCTCAGCTCGGTCCCTCTTGGGGGCCCCAGGGAGGCCAGAGCCCCATCGGGGCTCCCCTCCTTTGTCCAGCCAGCTCCACACTGAGACGCCCCAGCCCCTCCTCTGGCCGCCGGAGGGGCCCAGGCCGTCGCTTGCCAGGAGACCGGTGTCAGCCCTTCTCCGTGCAGATGCCATTCCACTGGCCCCCCTAGGGCTCTGCAACCCCCCGAGACGCTCGAGAACTGCTTAGGGGAAACTGAGGCACCCACATAGCACTCAGAGGAAACATTATGAACATTCCCACTTTCACACCCCTAAGCTGTGGAATCCTCTCCCCCCAGTTCTCTTCCCCCCAGTTCAGTCCCAGGTGCTGGCTGGTGGGGGGTAGTTACTGGCATTGGGTCACTCATGTCCCAGATCCCCAGGCTCTGCTGTGTGACGCTGCTGCTGCACTCAGCTTGTGGGGCGTGTGGGCTGAATGTGTCATTTCTAGCCTCTTCTGGCAAGGGGTGCAGGGCGGGGTGGGGGTGCTGTGGGTGGTGGTATGGGGTGTGGGCCTCCAAGGAGGGTGTTGCTGGTTGTGGGGGGTCCTGGGGGCACCGTGAGCAAGGTGGGTGCTGTGGTGGGGCACAGGGGGAATCAGGGGGAGCTGGCGAGGGGGGGCAGGGGCACCAGTGCTGGCTGTGGGGACTGTGTGGGACCAGGGGGCACTGTTGAACATGGGTGCTGGTTGTGGGGGACCCATAGGCTGATAGGGGTGGGGGCCTTGGTTGTGGAGCAGGTTCGCCATGGGGGTCAGGTGGGGTGATGGTAGGAGACTTGGGACCACGGCGGGAGCCCTGACTTGGGGCCACGGTGGGAGCAGCGTGGGGGGGCCATGGCCTGTTCTGACCCCTTTTTCCCCCCCCAGGCGCACCCCCCTGACGTTCACCACCCGCACGGTGCGTCAGGTCTTCCGGCTGGAGGGCGTCTCAGACGATGAGGCCGACGGGCCCAACGCAGAGACTCCAGCCCCCGACCAGCAGCCGCAGCCCCCCCGGCTGAGGCCCCTGCCCTGTGAGGGGCCCCGGACCGGGCCCCCCGGTGCAGCGATGAAGCCAGGCCAGCACTGCCATGGGCCCATCCCGGCCCCACGCCGGGGGCTGGTTGTGGATCAGGCAGCACTTTAGAGCGGGAGTCCTGGAGCGGGGGGGCTGCAGCCTAACTGGATCCCCTATGGAATAACCTCCCCTGCCCCCACCAGGGTTTGACCGCGGGAGGGGGGCACAGCAAGTGCTCCCCCTACTGGATCCGCCCTGAACCAGCACCCCCAACCAGAATCTCCTGACCCCGAGCCCAGCACCCCCCAACCAGGGATCCCCTCCAACCCAGCACCCCCCAGCCTGGGATCTCCTGCCCCCCTGACCCAGCACCCCCACCCCAGGATCCCCACCCCAAGCCTGGGATCCCGCTGACACAGCTGCCCTCCCACCCCCTGTCTGTTCAGCCCCAGGACTAGAGGGGCCGCCTGCGCACATTTCCCCCACCCCTTCCCTCCGTTGTGCTCCCCTGTGGGGTGGCGCTGGCCAGGGGCGCCCCCACAAGCTACACCCTGGAAGAAGCAAGAACTGAAGAGTTAATGGGTTCCCTGGGGCTGAACCCCCCCCAACTCAGATCTGGTCCTAGGCCCCACAGCGAGACCCCTCACCTGGTGCCAATGTGTCACCCCCGTCTGCTGGGTCCTGCCCCCGTCTGGGGCACCCCAGCCTCTGGCCTGGCCATCAGGGGCACCCCAGGGCCTCATTGGCATCAGCCCCCTCCCTGCCCTCCAGAGCTGCCCCCCCCAGTCCATCTACCCTGGTGTCCTGCCCCCTTCCTGTCCCTCAGACCAAACCCCAGGCCCATCTAGCCCCACATCCTCCCCACCCCCCCCAGGATCGGGTCCTCTGAGTTTCCCCACATCTCAGCAGCTCAGTGTAAACCCTAGCGGGCCCCCCTGGGCTTACGGCCAACACACGGTGGGACCCCCCCACCCTGAAGAGAGATGGAAACTCTTTGCTAAGCCCTCATTCCCTCCCCCTGCTTCAGCAAACGCTGGGTCACTAATCCCCTCCCCCCCCCAGGTCCCCTTTTCCTAGCGTCTCTTGGCCTTTGGCTGTGGGGGGTCACCCCCTCTCCCTGGTTGGACCCTCCCCCCCCCCATGCTATTCTCTCTGCACAGTGATTTGGGGCATAGAGGCTCCTAAGGTGGCTGGGGCTGGAGCCGTTGTGGGGTGTTTTCCCCCTGGGTGGGCGCTGGCTGGGTGAGGTTGTAGGGGGTTCAGGGGGTTCTGTTTGCTTTTCGTTTTACCCCCCGGTTTGTGTCTTCTATTAAAGTTCATCTCGGATTCGCTGCACGTGGCTGCCTGGCGGGGCCGGCCGGGGGGTGAGACGCACACAGCAGATGTGGAGCGACGGGGGCGGTTTATTGACACCTCCAGCTCAAGCGTAGGGGGGGTTAAAAGCTGGGGCCTGCCCCTCACAGCGTTTCCAGGGGAGCTGAGTTTGGACAGGACCCCAGCACTCGGCCTGGGCCCCACCCCACTCTAACCTCTAGATCCCACTCCCCTCCTAGGGGAGAACCCAGGAGTCCTGGCTCCCAGTCCCCCTCCGTTCCCAGACCCAGGGAGAGAACCCAGGAGTCCTGGCTCCCAGCTCTGCCCTCCCTCCTGCTCTAACCACTAGATCCCACTCCCCTCCTAGGAGAGAACCCAGGAGTCCCAGCTCCCAGTCCCCGTCCGTTCCCAGAGCCAGGGATAGAACTCAGGAGTCCTGGGTCACAACCCCCTCCCCTTGTGCTGGTGCCTGGGTTTTGCTGTCTGGTAGGAGGCTGGTGCCAGCCACTGCCCGTCGCCCAGCAGAGCAGGACCAGCCTGACAAGGCCAAGGGAGAAACCACTGGAGCCCCTGGGCACTGCAGGACTCATGCCCAGCTCCGTGGGCCCAGGGTGGGGCTGGCACAGCTGGGGGAGGAACCCGGGGGGGTGTGTGTCTCTCTTTGCTGACCACAAAGGCAGACGCGGTGCTGGCTTGTGGCACCTCCCTCGCGGGCAGCACATCCCTGGAGCTGGGCACAGAGGGCATGGGCCCCCCACTGTGGTAGTGCCTGAGGGGCTCTGGTTGCCTCCCCCCAGCACAGAACCCCCCCACATCCATTTCATACAGGGGTCCCCAAAGGTACCACAGGGGGTCCAACACCTTCCAGAGCTGGAGAGAGAACCCAAGAGTCCTGCCCCCCACCCCCTTCCCTCCCAGCACAGCTGGTTGCAGAGAACCCAGGAGTCCTGCCCCCACCCTCCCTCCCAGCGCAGCTGGCTGCAGAGAACCCAGGAGTCCTGCCCCCACCCTCCCTCCCAGCGCAGCTGGCTGCAGAGAACCCAGGAGTCCTGCCCCGCTCCTCCCTCCCAGCGCAGCTGGCTGCGTAGAACCCAGGAGCCCTGCCCCCACCCTCCCTCCCAGCGCAGAGGGCTGCGGAGAACCCAGGAGTCCTGGCGCCTTGTTTCTTGCCGGGCCTATTCCTTTTTCCTCCGGTCCCGGCTGCGTGGGGTCGAGGGGTCACTGGGGGCTGATGCATAGTCCTCATGGGGCAGTGGGTGAGGTGAGGCCCTGTCCAGGGCTTGCCACAGGGGGGGCACCGCTCCTAGGGGTGCAGAGAGAAGGGGGCTCAGAGCCAGCCGCATGTGTGAGGGCACTGGGGGGGGGCATGCCAGCAGCTCCCTCCCGCCACCACCCAAGGTCCAGCTCTGGCAGCGTGGGGGAGACATATGGCTGCTAAGGGGGAGAGAGGAAACCCTGTGCCCCATTCCATTCCCATCCCCCTGGCTTAGGGCTGGACAAGAGCCGGGGATTCCACAGCTGCAAGCTTCCCCCAGCAGTGCCCACGGCACCTCTCCCCAGTGCTGCGATCTTCTCCCAGCAGTGCCCACGGCACCTCTCCCCAGTGCTCTGATCTTCCCCCAGCAGTGCTCCATCACCTCTCCCCAGCACTGCAATCTTCCCCCAGCAGTGTCCTGCAGCACCTCCCAGAAGCGCTGTGATCTTCCCCCAGCAGTGTCCCACGGCACCTCTCCACAGCCCTGCAATCTTCCCCAGCAGTGCCCCACAGCACCTCTCCCCAGTGCTGCGATCTTCCCACAGCAACTCTCCCTAGTGCTGCAATCTTCCCCCAGCAGTGGCCCGTGGCACCTCTCCCTGATGCTGCGATCTTCCCCCAGCAGTGCCCTGCGGCACCTCTCACAGTGCTGTGATCTTCCCCCAGCAGTGCCCCATGGCGCCTCTCCCCAGCAGTGCCCCATGGCACCTCTCCCCAATGCTGTGATCTTCCCCTAGCAGTGCCCCTCTCCCACACTGCCTCCTACCTGTGGAGGTCTGTTGGCTGCTCAGCGCCCCGCGTCCTGTGCCCGCGACGCCGCCCTGCGCCCAGCCCGTTGCACCCGCCGGTAGTCGCGGTAGCTGCGGGTCAGCAGTGTGTAGAGGAAAGGGTTGATGCAGCTGTTGCTGTAGGTCAGGCAGGTGACCAGGTGGTTGATGTAGATCTCGGTGGCCACGGGCAAGCGGGCGGCCGTGCCCGGGCTGTAGAGAGGCACCAGCTGCCAGAGCCAGAAGGGCAGGAAGCAGGCCCAGAAGGCCACGACGATGAGGAAAATGAGGAGGAAGACCCTCTGCTTCGGCCCCCGCCGGGGGCCCAGCACTCCCTGGGTCTGCGAGAGCCAGTAGGCCCACGCCAGCCGCCCGTAGAGGTACCCGAGTGCCAGCCCGGGCCCCACCATGCTGGTGCCAAAGAGCACGGTGAGGTAGGTTTTGTACTGGGCCTCGTGCCAGGTGGGCACGCAGAGCCGCCGCACCCGGCCGTCATCTGCCGCCCGCTCTTCCTGCCGCACCATCAGCATCATGGGCAGCGCCAGGGCGAAGGCGGAGGCCCAGGCGGCCCCAGCCAGGGCCTGGCGGCGGGTGGGAGAGCGGCGGGCAGCCCGGAAGGGGCGCCGCACGGCCCGGCACCGCTCGGTGCTCAGCAGGGTGAGCAGGAAGATGCTGGCGTGCATGGTGAGCAGGTCCAGGCTGAGCAGGGCCCGGCAGCCGGCCTCGCCGAAGCACCAGTCCCGCGCCAGCCCATTGTGCACGACGAAGGGCACCCCGGCCAGGTACAGCAGGTCGGCCAGCGCCAGGTGGACGATGTGGACGTGGAGCGGGGAGGGGACGGCCCCGGCCCGCGCCACCGCCAGTGTGTACAGGTTCCCGGCCGCCCCGGCCGCCCCCAGCAGGCTCAGCCCCGCTGCCTCCGGCAGCCCACCCACCAGCGAGCCGTTGGAGGGGGACGACACGTTGAAGGGGGGGTCCATGGCTGGGGGGCTGGACACAGGGCTGGATCCGACGGCAGGAGAGGAGATTTCTCTCGGCCGGCAGTCTGTCTGGCCAGTCGTCCGTCCTCCAGATCCCCCGTCTGTCTGTCCCCAGACTACCCGTCTGTCCCCAGACAGATCTATCAGTCCATGGCTTTGGCCGGTGCGCCTCTCGTCCGACTCTCCAAGCCCCAAGCTGTGGCGGAAGGGCTGGGAGGGGAGTCCGATTGCCCTGTCGCTGGCCTTGTGCCCCCTGCTGCCCGGGGTCTGGTGGGGTCGGCGGCTGGCGGCGCCCTGGCTGGGGCGGGTGCGTGCGTGGCTGGCGGGCGTGTGTGTGTGTGTGTCTGGCCTGTGCCGTCTGCTCTGTCCGCATTCCACGCACCCTGCTAGGTCGGTATGTGGGGCTGAGCCGGCCGGCCCCTGGCGGGGGGCGCATGCTCCTGGCTTCTGTCTGAGCTGCAAAGAGCGACCTGGTTCTTCCAGCCACGGGGCGGGTGGGACGGGCAGCTTGACAGAGGGGTTGGGAAAGGAAGGAAGGGGGCTCCCCTGAAACATGAGGGAGGGAGGGAGGGAGAAGGGACGAATGAACTAGGAAAAAAGACCCCAAGGAGAAAGGCGAGAAAGCACGGCAGGGTGAGGTGGCCCTGCTGGGGCGGGCGCACCCCTGCTGGGTTCAGCGGGCCCAGCGCCAGCCACGGGCGCGAGAAATAAACAGTGCCAGAGACGCAGACCGAGGAAGGAAAACGAGGGGCCAGCTGAAAAATGGCCATTGCTGGCCCAGGGAAAACGTCCCTTGGCACCCAGGGAACGTCAGCTCCAGCAAATCTCCGGTTGGCCCAGAAAATTGCCACCGTGAGGCCTTGGGGTTGGCACTGACTGCAGGGGGAGAGCGCCCCCTGGTGGCCACCCCCAGCACAGCACCCCCCGTTGGGCCCCCACCCTGCTCCCTGCAGCCCAGCGCCCCCTGCTGAGCCCCCCGCCCTGCTCCCCGCAGCCCAGCGCCCCCTGATGAGACCCTGCCCCGCTCTCCGCAGCCCAGCACCCCCTGCTGAGCCCCCCCGCCCTGCTCCCCGCAGCCCAGCGCCCCCTGATGAGCCCCCGCCTCATCCCTGCAACACTGTACCCCTTAGTGCCACCCTGAGGCAGCCGTCTGGGCGCGGGGATCTGGCCAGGCCTGGGTCCAGGGCGTTTGCCTTGGAAAAACTTCCTGCCGAAATGTCGGTGACTCGCCCGCAGAGACAAACCAAACCGCAGGGAGAGGAACAAGCCAGAGATCTCCCCACCCCCCCGGGCTGGTCCCAGGGAAAATGCACCCGGCCCCTGCTGCCCCCTCCCCCGCGCTCAACACCCCTCCCCACAGTGCTTCGTTTGCGCTGGGGCTCAGGCCGGGCGAGCAGCGGCTGCTGGCCGGGCGCCCAGCTCTGAGGGCCGCCTGTGGGTATGCGAGTAAATCCCTCCCTTCAGCAAACAAGATGGGCTTCCCCCAGGAGCAGCCCCCCTGCTGCCCTGCAGACTCGTCTGCATGAAGCAACCACTCCAGTTTAACGCCGCAGCTACACTGCAAAATGAAGTGGAGCCTGCTCACGGCGGAACCAGCTGTGCATGTCAGGAACGGTGGCTGGGTGCTGAAACTGGGGCGCCCCTGGGCCATGCCGACCCTCCGAGATTGCCCCCCCTACTCACTCCTCTCCTCCTCCTGTCACTTGCCCTTTGCGGCAGGTAAAAAGTGGGGGGGCCATGGCCCCCTGTTCCGGTGTCCCGGGGCACGCCCAGCCTGCCCTCCCTGTGGGGAGCTACCCGGCCGGGGAGTCGCCGCTGGCGGGTGCAGGGAATTTTGGGAAGTGCTTGCGGTGCGCTGGGGGGGACAGGGACAGGGACTACCGCGGGGGGTAATCGGGGACAAGGCACAAATGTCCCCTGAGGCAGTTTGTCTCATGCTGTAATTTTAGCTTTAGCAGGCAGCGGGGACCCCCCCACCGGCAAACAGGCCTGTTCCTCCTGGGTTTGTCTAGCCCCTGACCTGCTCCCTGCCCCCAGAAGGGAATGAACAACAGAAATATCAGCCCAACCTGGACTCCTGGGTTCTTTCCCCAGCTCTGGGAGGGGAGTGGGGTTGAGTGGTTAGAGCAGTGGGGTTGGGAGCCAGGACTCCTGGGTTCTCTCCCCGGTTCTGGGAGGGGAGTGGGGGCTAGTGGTTTTTGGGGGAGGGGGGCGCTGTGAGGAGGGGAGGGTGTTTGTCTGTCTGCCTGGCCCCTGCTGGTCTTTTGTGGTTATTTTTCCACCAAACCGCGCTGCGGGGGGTGCTGGGGCTGGGGCTGGCACTGGGAGGGAACCCCGCTGGCCCCCTGGCCCAGGCCTAGCCAAGGCGGAACCATGAGGTGTGCCCAGGAATCGCGCAGCCCGTGGCCGTCACACTGGCAGCAGCAACGGGATGCGCCAGGGCGGGTGGGGGGGGAAGAGAAGGAGAGGGAGTGAACTGGGGGGCAGCCAGATGCAAGGAACAAAAAAGAGCTGAATCAAGAGAGCCCAAAAACGGAGGGAGAGAAGAGGAGGAGAAGAGGGGGGGCGCCATGAGGCAGGGCAGGCAGTGGCTGGAGCAGGCGACTCTGTGTCCAGGTGAGGCCAAGCCAGCCCTGGTCGGGAGGAGCTGCAAGCAGCATCCCCAGCAGGCTCAGACCCTGTGGGTGCCATGCGAGGGTCTGCAGCAATCGGGTCCACTCGCCGGCTCCCATCCCGCTCCCAGAGCTGGGAGAGAGCCCAGAGTCCTGGCTCCCAGCCCCCCATGCTCTAACCACTAGACCCCAACTCTCCTCCCAGAGCTGGGGAGCGAACCCAGGCATCTTGGCTCCCAGCCCCCCTGCCTAACCACTAGACCCCATCCCTCCCAGGGCGGGGGAGCGAACCCAGACATCCCTGGCTCCCCCAGCCCCTCCTCTAACCACTAGACCGACTCTCCTCCCAGAGCCGGGGAGAGAACCCAGGCTCTGGCTCCCATCCCTCTGCTCTAACCACTAGACCCCACTCCCCTCCCAGAGCCAGGAGAGATCCAGGATCCTGCTCCCAGCCCGCCCCCCCTGCTCTAACCACTAGACACCACTCCCTCTCAGGGTCAGGAAAGAACCCAGGCATCCTGGTCTCCCACTCAGAGGATTTCGCTGCTCCTTGACCTCCCTCCCGTGCACACACACCCGGCAAGGCTCTGCCTAACATGAGAGGCGACATTGTTCCCAGCCTGAGTTTTATTTGCTTTTGCCTGCTTGCGAAGGGCAGGGGAGCAGGGAGGGGGCGGGTGAGCTTGATCTCCCAGCCAGGAAGGGGAAACAGTGTTTGCCCAGCGGGGTTGGCTTAGCCAACTGCGGGAAGAGATGTATGTCTATGTCTGGGGGCGGGAGGTGTCTGCCACCCTCTGCTGGAGGCAAGAGGGCCTTGGGTCTGATCATTGGGTAGACAGGCCATGGGTCTGATCCGGGGGGCAGGGCGCCAGGTAGATGGGCCATGGGTCCCATCTGGGGGCAGGAAAGGGGCGGATGCCAGGATAGATGGCCCATGGATCTGATCAGGGGGGCAGGAAGTGCTGGGCCCAGCGCTGATGGGGGGGCGGATGCCGCATAGAGGGGCCCAGGCACTGATGCAGGGGCGAGACACCGGGGAGAGGGCCAGGCACTGATGCAGGGCAAGGCGCCGGGGTAGAGGGCCCAGGCACTGATGCAGGGCAGGACGCCGGGTAGAGGGGCCAAGGCGCTGATGCAGGGGCAGGACGCTGTGGTAGAGGGCCCAGGCGCTGATGCAGGGCAGGACGCCGGGGCTAAGGGGCCCAGGCGCTGATGCAAGGGTGACGACCCCGGGGTAGAGGGGCCCAAGCTGATGCAGGGGCAGAGCCGGGGTAGAGGGCCCAAGCGCTGATGCAGGGAGGACGCTGGGTAGAGGGGCCCAGGCTGATGCAGGGGAAGGACGCGGGGTAGAGGGCCCAGGGCTGATGCAGGGCAGGAGCCGGGGTAGAGGGCCCAGGGCTGATGCAGGGGGCAGGACGCCGGGTAGAGGGTCCCAGGGCTGATGCAGGGGCAGGACGCCGGGTAGAGGGGCCAGGCGCTGATGCAGGGGCAGGACACCGGGGTAGAGGGCCCAGGCGCTGATGCAGGGGGCAGGACGCCGGGGTAGAGGGCAGGCGCTGATGCAGGGGCAGGACGCCGGGGTGAGGGGCCCAGGCGCTGATGCAGGGGGTGGACGCCGGGTAGAGGGCAGGCTGGTGCGGGGCGAGACGCGGGTAGAGCAGAGCCAGGCGCTGATGCACGGGAAGAGACAAAAGCCGGTAGAGGCAGGCCCAGGCGCTGATGCAGGAAGGAGGGAAGGACGCCCGGACAGAGTGTCAGGCTGATGCAGGGGCGAGACCCCACGGTAAGGGGCCCTAAGTGCGCTGATGCAAGGGGGCGAGATACGCGCGTAGAGGGGCCGCCGCAGACGCTGAGCCCTGGGCGAGTACGCCCCGGTAGAGGGGCCAGCGCGGATGCGAGGGCAGGTAAGCGCCCGGCCGGGGCAGGAGGCCAGGGCTGATCAGGGGGCGAGACCCGGGCAGAGGGCCCAGTGCTGATGTGGGGCGGGGCGGGTGGTCTTGTTGGACCACTTTGACCAATGCCTGACACTTGATAGTCACCAACTTGCCAGCAATGGCTCTAGACTGCTCTTGCGCGTCGGTCCAGTATTCGGACGGCAGGTCGGGAATCTAGGGGGGACCCTTTGTGCAGCCGGATTCGCCCCGCACACCGTCCCATTGAGCCCGTCTCTCAACGGAGCCCCCGGCACGTGCTCCCCCGCCCCCTGAACGTTCCTAATTGCCTAGTGCCAGGGCCGCATCTCCAGGGAAAGATGTCCCAATTGCAGCGGCAATGGGCGGGGGAGATGGGGGAAGCCAAAGGGGGGGCAGAGATGATGGGGAGGGTGAGGAGGGGAGGGTTCGGGTGATGGGTCAGGGAGGGAAGGATGGATAAGGGAGGGACCATCAAGCCACACCTGTTATAAGCAGTCAAAGGGGGCCCTTCAGCCAACTGAGCACAAGCGAGAGATTTGGCGGAGGGGGAGGCCCGTGCCATAGCCCCCCTCATGCCAGCCACTCGCCCACCCTAGGCAGCTCGCAGACAGTGGCCCCTGGGGCTAAGGCCCATGCCCCATTTCCTAGCAGGAACTGGGGCAGCGAGGGGTTGACCAGGAAGGGAGGAGCTAGACGGGTGGGAGGGGGGGGGGAGCTCAGACAGGACTCTCTGAGCTCTTTCTGCTTCTCTCAGCGGCCGCTTGGCCCGACCAGAGAACACGGAGCCGCGCTGGGCTGGCTGGGAGGTCAGACTGGGGGGAGCAGGAGTGAGAAAGGGAGCAGCCTCCAGGGAGAACCGAACCGGTCCCCCCCCCACGCAGCACGGGGGTGCGGACCACGGCTATTTCTTCACAACATCCTGGACCCCGACCAAGTAAGTGTCCTGGCGCTCAGCGGAGCGCTGTCCCCTCGGGGTGGGGCGACTATTCAAGCAGGACCCTCAGCCCAGCCTGCGCTCCCTCCCCACCATGCAAGGCCCTCACTCAACCGACCTGCAATGCCCTGCAGCCAGGCCTCGGGCTCCAACCAGCCCAGCCATGCCCCCCCCCGACCTGCACCCCTCTAACACACCGCCGGGCCCTGGGCTCGCCACCCCAGCTCCGCGGTCGCCCATCCCTGACCCAACAGCCCTGCTAACCCTGGCCCTGGGCTCCCGCCCAACACGCACTCTGCTGGTGCCTCAAACTCCGACCCGCACCCCTCTAGCTCGGCCCTGGCTCACCTCGCCCACGCCAGCTCTGTCTGGGCCCCTCACTCCCTACTCGCAGCCCTTCCCTAGCTGGCCCTGGGCCCCCCCAAGACGCCAGCTCCGCTGCTACCCCTCACCCGATCGCGGCCCCGCCGCTGGGTTCTGTGGGTCTCCAAGGCTTGCTGCTGAGAACTGTCATTTATTCCGCAGGCTCTGTGGGGCCGGCCTCGCCCAGCCTGGGGCTCTGCCTGGCGCCTCCACCCAATAGCCCTGGATGCGGCCAGGGCGAGCACCTGTCCCGAGCTTCCTGCCCCCCCCAGCAGGCGCCTACGGCCGCGCGGATTTTCACCTTCATCCTGTGGCCTCGTCCCATATGATGCGGACGCTGCAGAAGACCCCGTAAAGCCGCACTGGGCCACGGCCGGGTGTAACCACACGCGTTTCCTGCACACGGTCGAAAGATCACAGGTCGGAGCCCTTGGGGAGCTCCAGCAAGGGCACGGCGGGGGGACACCTGCAGCCCTAAGGAACGCTGGGTGGAAGCTCGCAGCCCTTGGCACGGCTGGGGGAACTCAAGCCCTCAGGGCACTGCTGGGGGGGAAGCCAAGCCCTGGCATGCGGGTGGCATGCTCACAAAACTCCCTCAGGGCATGCTGGGGAAAGCTCACATGCCCTGGCATGGCTAGGGAAGCTCACCAGCCATCAGGGGCACGGCGTGGGAAAGCTCACAAGCCCTCCTTCTCTCCTCAGGAATTCGGCTGACATCGAAGCCTCAATGCACCGCTCTGGTTTCCGTCCATCTGGCCCAGGAGGCCCAAGGGACCCATGCCCGCCCGCAGAACCCACGGCGTCCTGGCTGCAGAGCCTCCCGCCAAGCGTGCCAGCTCCTTCTAGGGCGTGGCCGAGGCTTGTGGCACCGGACCGGGCCTCTGGGGCCTGAGATAGAACTCATGACCCCTGAACCCCAGCGACCTCTCTGACCCATTCACCGCCAGAAGATCTGGGGCTGCCCCCGTTGGACCCGATACCCATAACCCCTGAGCTAGCCTGTACCCTGCCCTGGACCCCTGCCCACCCAGCACGGATGTGCCCCCTCTGGGCCCCAGATCCCCCTGGCTACCTGCCCCGTCACCCCGGAGTACCTGTCGGAGTGCGCCAGGGGTGGTAACCCCGCAACCCATCTGTTCCCTTCCTCACCAAGCTCCCCGCATCCAGCCCCTCCCCCTCGAAGGAGTGGGGACCCCACCTGGTGGCACCCCATACGTTGGATGCATGGAGAGCATGCCAGGTGCTGACTGACAATGGTGGGGGCATTTGAGACTGCAGATACAACGATCTGGGAGGTCCTTGAATTGGGGGCCCTCCTACAATTCAGGTGCCACCTAGATCTGGGGGAAACCTCTTGATTCAGTGTGTACCTTAAATTGTGGGGGTGTCACCTGACGGGGGTGTCCCTGACTGCTGAGGGTGTCTCCTTCGATTCTGGGCGTCAGCGCTTGGTTGTCTCCTGGCTTCGGGGGTCGGCCGCCTGCGAGTGACACATCCTGGGCACAGTCCGGTGTCGGGGGGGCCCTCCCTGCAGAGCCAGCAGGCTTGGGGGGGTCTCTGAAGTGACAGATTGAGGGTGCCCGTCACCCAGGTGAGGGAGGGGCCCTCCTTGACCCGCCCCCAGATCCTGCACCACTCTGGTTAGCAGCGAAGGCTGGGAGCCCAGTAATCCCAGAGGCGGGGGGGGGCTGGAAGAGGCACCTTGAGTTGCCCCCCCGATAGGCGGCCCCGCCCAGCTGGACCACCGGGCCCAGGCTGACTGCGCAGCGCGGGATCCCAGCCCCCGAGGGGGCACCTCAGCGTGGGGTGGGCTGACGGGGTTCCGGAGTCATTACCGCCACCCCGGCGGCGCGAGCGGGGCCCGAACGCAAGCCCCCGCGCGGGTGGGTGGGGGCTGGGGCGGAGTCGCTACTTCCCGCTCCCCTGAGCGCAGGCCCCGTCCCTGCTGCCGCCTGGGGGCGGGGCGGGCCTTCGGGGAACGGTTGCGGCGCGGGCGGGCTTCGGAGCCGTTACGGGAAAGGCGGGGCCCGACGCAGGTGCGCTCTGCGCATGGCCGGGGCGGGGGTTGCTGAGCGGAGCGGCCACACTCACTCTTCGGCGGTAGTGAGAAGCCGCTCACGCCGCGCTGCGCGCCGGGGCAGGCCCCTCCCTGGAGATCGGCAGCGGCGCGCGAAAGGGGCGGGGCCGGCTGTTAGCCTCCCCCGCGCGTGCGGGGCGGAGTCAGGCGCGCGATCCCGGAGGAAAAGAACTCACCAGTGGGTTCATACACCTAATTCTCCGCGGAGCGCGCTGGTACCCTATGCACCGCCACGCGGGGGCTGTCCGCTGGAGGGGGGAGGCGTTCTTCCTGTCTGTGCACCCGGCGCTCGGCCGCCCCGGCAGTGCGCCCGGGCAGCGCTGGGTCGGTTGCCGCGGGACACCAGTCCGGCTAACCGAGCAAAGAGGGGCGTGGCGGAGGGCAATGTCCGCAGGCGGGGAGCATGGAGTGTGTGCAACGACCGCCGCAGGGGCATTAGGCCTATGTCCCTCAACCCGAAGGGTCGAAAAGGGCATTGGGGGGGGCGACCGATCCGACTCCTTCCTGCTACGCGCGGCCAATGAACAGACCTTGGTGCCGCTAGTGTTCTGGATTGATGGGGCAAAACAACCAGTCAGGGTTTTGCGTCTGCTAGCCGAGCGCCCCCCCTTCCCAGAATGCTCAGCTGACCGCTTGTGGGGCCATGCAACGCGTCCTTCCCCACCCTGATTCTAGGTACAGATGTGGGGTCCTGCATGAGAACTTTTAAGCTTAACTACCAGACTTAATCTGGCTTGCTGCACCACAAATTATTTGAGTATTTAGGCAATACACTGTCTACATTCTCCCCCCCCCCCAACCCCCCGAATAAGCTCCCTCCCACAGTACTGTAATCCTTTTCCCCCCCCCCCCGGGTAGCATAATGAGAGAAACTCGCTACCACCAATGGTCCTGTGATTACAGATCCACACTCTTGGCCTGCGTGAGAAACATACAGGTGAGGCAACCACCCTCAAATCAGTATTCGAAGTGGCTAAAACCAAGCCTAGTTGTCAATTCAAAACAAACTATAATGTTACAAGGGACATCCATAACCATAAGGTACAAAAAGAGCACCATTGACAAGAGAGAGCCTATCCGCAAGGCGGCCTACCAGAAACCATATTCTCCACACAGACCAGATAAGTAACTTCAGTGTCATGCCCCTAAATAAGTCCAACAATTTTTCAAAGGCGAGCAACACAACAGCGGAAACGTACGTCACGAAAACAACGCGAACTTCTACAAAACGGCCATATCTCGACAAAATCACAGCAAACCATTATAACGGCCTCCTATAAACACACCTTAAACCTGCCTTGCTGTTATCTTTACAAGTATAAATATGGAGAGACTTCCAAATACAGACACACGATTTTCGAGGGGAGCTACAATTCGTGAATGTGGATGTCTCGCCTCCCTCTTACGTCACCAACGACGCACCAAAAACTCCTTATCCAAGGAAGAACAGAAGACAGCTATCAAATAAAGACGCTCCCCCAATAGACCCCCCTCCCAGAGTCGTGCCACAAAGATAATTTCTAGATGCCCTTAAGATACCTCTCATTCGTCAAAGCCCTGACCTGAGGCCAATAAACCGCATTTCCAGGGCTCCCTAGGGCCAATCGACACATTGGTTCACACATAGCCTTAATATTAATCCTTTACACACTGGAAAGAACGGAGAATCCCTATTTCAGCGAGTCTCTGAGACGGAGGGATTCATAGGAGCTCGTAACAACAGGAGCGCTGTTCCTATCGCCGTGTAACTATAATGCTTAATGGGGACACGCAAAAGCACGTAACGAGCCCATATCTATACCTATCTGGAGGCACATCCAACCCACATTGCAAGGGGGATACTCATCAGACACAAGAGACAGCGCGAGAGGATGAGAAGAGACAACAGATGAGGATCCAAAGGTGATCAGCTAAAGGGATAATAGAAAAGCGGAGCGAGATGGGCGAGCGTCTAGACATAAGTTGTAATTAAAGACTATAGCGAGAGAAATCAGAGATGGGGTTTTCGAAGCACCCCTGCAGCGATCGACCTATCAGGCTAGCTCAGAGCTAAGTGAAACGCATGTGGCAATATGTTCTCGCGGGACGACACCCTGGGTTTACGGGACTTTGGATCCAAAGATTGGGAATAAGCTCGTGATATCGAGAGAGCGTGTGTATACCCCTCCTGGAAGCAGGCTTCTTATTCCTGAGAGGGCTGCAAATGAACGACGGCTAGGTTCTGGGGAGGGTCTACGGACGGGCAAAGAGCTATCGCGTACTGCTAGGATTTGAAGGAGAGAGCTAGTGGACAGGCTGAGGGCGCCTGGAAGGAGTAGAGTGGCTCTAGTGTAAGGCGGCCGAAGGGATATGGGGTGCGGTAAGAGGGTAGAGAGAAGAAAAAAGCTCAGGATAAATCAGTTGGGTCGAAGAGGTCGACGCAGCGACAAATATCGGCAAGAAAAATGAGCGCTATTTCGGATGGGGGGCAGCCGCAAGGCGCGACACACGGCGTAGTTCAGGCGCGACAGAAAAACCTCGAGGTACAGCGATTGGCCACACACGTCTGCCAGCACCCACTCGGCCCATGAGCAGTCAGCTGGGCGATGTTTGAAGAGGTTATAGGACAAGGGGATATTGGGGAGACTAAGGGCGCTCAAGCGGCCGCATACAAGGAATCCTCAGAGGACCCGACCGATGAAATCGCGCTTCACCATGGAAAAGGCCTATGAGGCTACATCTAGTGCTCGTGGCAGGAACATGAACAGGAGACATACTGGGGGTAATACTATGGGTCAACTTTGCGAGTAGGTGGGTCCCCTGGGAGCTACCAGTGACGCTACTAGCAACTCATAATCGGCTCTGAGGGCAAAAGTGACATGGAATGCGAGGGGAGTATGAGTAGAATTCGTCGAGGCAAACGACGCTTAAGATGCCACTCAGGGGAGAAACTGGGATACTTGGGGCCCCTGGGGTTAGGTGCCTTGGAAAAAAATGTTTTCGACCCTGGTTCGGAACCAATGGACATGGGTTGAGCCCTGAGGTAGGGGCCTGAATGGGTATTGTGTCTCAGCGTTAGGAGGCCCTGGAAATGTGTTTTGGGGCCCTGGGTAGGTGGTCCTGACAGTGGGAGTAGGCCTGAGTAAGAGGTTCTGAAATGGGTTGTTGAGGCCCTAAGGTTATAGCTATGCATGTGAAATGTGCAGAGAGTTTTCGTGCTTGCCTCAAGGGCTGTAGCCGAGCACTCCCATTGATAATGGTTGTCTATCGACCTGAGTTAGAGAGTGGCGCATGGGAAACTCAGGGTTATGTTATATCGCGTGCACCATTTACAAGAGGGAACGCAGCCAATGGAGATGGATTGTTACGTGTCTCGGGCGAGGGCACCACCTTGGTTAAATAGTGGCTGGTACGTGTGTAAAGCAACGTAGGATAGCTTGACGGGCCCGCATGAGAGGTTAAAGGGCCCTCCGAATCTGAGGGCCCTGCTTAGGGAGACCAGCAACTGATTAAGGAGGCGCAACTGAAAAGTCGAAAAGGCTGCTAGTTATGGATAGACACAGACTCAGAGGCGTTCACTCAAGTAGGAGACTAGGTTTACCCTGGATCATGGAGGGCTAGCAGCGTACTCAAGTAAGAACTGTGCAAAGGAGGCATGGCGGAAGAATGAGTGCCGAGTTCGAGCGGCTCACAGGTCAAGGCTTAGGCTGGAGCCTGTTAACTACGCATCTATAGGCGGTCTCTTCGAGACTCCAAGTATCTAGAAGTAGGCACCTTTAACAAGGGGAAGTAGGTGGTGCTTAAGAGCCGCCTAGATTGAACCGCAATAAGAGGTCAGCGTTCGAGGAGCCCAGAAATGGGGTTTGGGGCCCCTAAGCATTTTTGCAGGGGCGGAAGTTGAGAGGAGATATTGGAGAGGTCTTGTCTGTACGCTTGAAAAGATATATGCGAGCTGCCACCCTTTCGCAGAGAAGGGGCTGTGGTGGGGGCCTAGGGTTAGGGCCTGAGTAGAGTCCTTACGGGGCTTGGGCCAGCAGAGCTTAGGTGACGGACAATCATGGCAAGTGCGCGTTACTTCTGGGCCATAGGGGTTGCACGGCATCTGCTTTCGGTATCTCAGTTCTCCTGGCTTGCCACTAACAAACCTGGTTATGAGGACCACCTGACCTGTAGACCTGGAAAATGGGAAGTCTTGTGTAGAGGGTCGGGACTCCTAGAAATGGGGGGCAGGCGAGCGCAACTGCTCAAGAAGCCAAAAAGGTCGTCATGAGAGGAACATGCGAATATATGCGAGGGAGGTGACTTTAACCTGGTGAGGTACACCTACTGGCCATAGGAGTTGTTCGACAAGTGTTAAAACGCACCCTACAGCGCTGAGATGAGGGGTGATCTCCGAAAGGTTATGAGTCCCGATAAGTAGGGTCTGCCTTCGCGAGAATCAAGAGTACCACACAGACTCTTATCCTCTAGCTTTAGAGGTGGCCGGTGGAGAACATGAGAGGGCGATTAATGCTCAAGCGAGTAAACAACTCACACGCTACACATGAGGACTTCTGTGCGCGGACCTGGGGACTAGCGGGACGTCCTCTGGACCATAGGAGAGAGATTGGTACCTCCAGGGAATAAGGGCAAGCCTTATAAAAGATAGATACTTGAGAGTAAGCTCAAAGAGTTCTTTACGCTAACTATAAGGCGACGCCATGTCTGACCCTGTGCTGAAGGCACCCGGACTTTGACAAACCAATTCCTAGTAACCACCTGGATGGGCTAATCCGAAGGGGTATAGGACCGAACTAGTGTCCATCATAATCGAGGAAGAGTCTTGTGATGAGAGGCGTCCAAGGCGCATTCCTGTCGCCGTGTTCTTCACAATAGGGCTAGATAAGACGGCCTGTCCCAGCGCTGAGGCGATTAGGAGAAGCCACTCGAGCGTCACTCGAAGGGATTAAGGAGCATTGGCTACCGCCATGTATGGGGGCTGAGTCGAACACACCTGGGATATTAAGTCGTGAGGCTCAAGGGTACGAGGGCGGGTAGCGAGAATGAACGAGGTCGAGGCCCTAGCTGGGAGACTAAGTAAGGGCCACTGCGAAGATGGGCTAAAGGGCTTCCCAGGAGAACCGCCGACACGGGAGATATATCAACACGAAACCATGCTTGAAAATCGAGGTAAATGGTGTACGCTCCATCGCATAGAAGTGTGCCTTCGCAATCTATGAATATTGATGCATATCACACCAATTTCAGAAGCTCTAACGACATATGCACTCTCCACATAAAAGTTCTTCCAGGCACAAAATCCATCGCGGCAGCTATAAGAAGAGAGATTGTCCTTTATGAGAGAGAGGAGAACCCGCGCTGTAAGGTTGACGTACTGTAAGTATGTATAGTGGATTGGAATTTGTCACGATTTAGAGGCCGTGCGGAGATGGGTATGAGTATAAGTCTGTGGAGCAAAGTGTCGTAGGAAGAGAAGGCACCCGAGTCCAGGGAAGTATGTTGGGTCCCAAGCTGAGGGCATTCTCGGGGGAGCAGTGGGCGATTATTGGAAGAGCAGATGAGCTAGAGCGTAGATGGGCCTTCTGGCACATGAGAGTAAAGTAGGGATTAATTAGGAGAGAGCGCCTAATGACCAGCCAGAAAATCGAGAAACAAATACTTCTGCAAAACTTCCAAGGGTAGGAAGAGGCCTCGTGCTGTGCGCTTTGGGCGCTTATTTGGAGAGTTGGGGATTTTGCTGCGTAGAAGCTACCAGCTGTAGAGGTACCAGCGAGCGAGAGAGAGGGCCTTGGAAATTACTGGGATATCTGGTCGCGAGTTTCCCCTAAGATAAAGCTGACGTAATGGGAGATATACAAACAACTGGGAAGCTTCCAGACCATCATAGAACAGGGCAGTGCCACCAACAAGTTCGTATGTTGGCACACAATCCTATCGCTACAATGAGAGGTCATATAAGGTGCTCTAAAGAGGGCAGTTACAGATTACATGATTCCAGGCCCCTGAGGTCTACTGAGTTATGCGCCTCTGAAGATAGCTATCATCTATGCGATCCAGTTTGATTAAGTGGATACGAATGATTGCTGTCAGATAACTGTCTCGCGACTTTAGGAAAGCATGGAATGAATGGGTGCAGTTTGGTGACAACCCCAGATCAAGTGGTGTCGAACAGCTCTCTAGTCGCTTGCACTGGCATTAAAGGACGCGAGGCTAACTACTGGCAGCAACGAACAGCATGCAAGTAGATATTCAGGGGGCCGGACTAGCGCCTGGCACTCACGGGAGTGAGCAGAACCTGGAGCGGGCACTGTGCAACTGAGAGCAAAACTCTCACTTAATGCGCCACACAGGTTCCACAGTAGGAACCAGGAGAGTAAGAATCAGCTAATATCTACACCCAGTGGAGAGAAGCCTTATATATAAAAGCCCGCGAAAGAACCTGATATCACGATTGGTCATTCAATCTCGCTTTCTATACCCCCAGAGGATTGATGAACTAAGCTGTAAACGTCGACACAGCGACTGAGAACGCATGCGCGAGGCGGGATGCTACTCCCAACGAACACTTAATTTGAACCCTGCACCTTTACTCATCAGTCACTGCTACAGCCTACCTAAGGACGCCTTGTTCATCTACCCCCAAGGGCAATAAAAACCATTTCCGAGGTGAGTGGTCAACTTATATACTCAGTTTATAGCAAGTTCGAAGATCTCCATCTTTATCTTTTTCCTTTTATGATAAACTTATTTTAGATCTAAAGGATGGCAACACGCGTCTGATTTTTCGAGGTACCATGATCTGCAGGTGTATGCATACCCTACACACTCACCAAGGCGAGCCGTAGTTCATAGAGTATGAAGCCGATGTTGGCTCCACGTCATCCCAAGAGCCACCGGAGGTGGAGAGGGAACCTTACAACCCCCTACTCAATACCTACAAGGGTGCCTGATCCCTGAAACCACGAGATCTTGGATTCAGCGAGCCTCGTGGCGGGCTCCACCCTCTAGCCCATTCTTATCGCGGTTTCCATGCAATGCCTACCAAATATGACTACATGTAGTAAGCGCATCTCAGATGACGCCTAAGTGCAGGCCAAAATAATTCCAGGGCGACTGTTAGGAAGCTCCTCAGGGGGTCGCTCACACACTCATCTCTATGCCACACGCGAACCCGTTAAACACACAGGAGGGCGCCGAGGGGGGTCCAGGGGGCGGAGAGGGCAGGGGGTGCAGATACCGGGGGGGGGGGGGGGGGGGGGGGGGGGGGGGAACATGGGGACATTACAGACGTAAATTACTCCAATTATTCCTGAGGGCACCATCACCCCTTAAAACCGACCAATAAACTCAGCGTCCACTACCTACCTGTATGTTGCCCCCGTCTACTAATGGATGACAATGCAAACTCTGTGTATCCTATCCTGAGTCAGACAATACCCTCTCACCTAAATTACACCTGATTAGACTGGGCTAACTGGGCGTGGTCCTGTGCCGATCCCGAACGACACATAGGTATCTCCTTTACATGCGGGCTGATTGTGCCATGGCATAACCCATTAAACCAGGTCATGAACCCCCCAGAGACGTGATGGTACTCGAGGCTGGGGATTAACTGTGAAGACTCCGGAGTGCTCAAGGAATACATCTGTGGTGACTCGCAGAGTTACCAGGGGCGAACTGACACAGGAGGCAGTTCAGAGACTATTGTCTAGGCTGTCGTTTGTTTGCCTTAGAGTCGCATTACCAACCCAGGCCTGGGCTGTGACTGCTGTCTAGAGAGATAGACAATTGTCCTGAGTTTGGCACGTCTAAGTTGGTCGTCAACACACTACATCGTCAAATCATGAGGTCACCAGGTAGAAAAAAGACAGCTGTGGGAGGCTAGAATCAAACTGTCATTCTCATAGGCGTGTATTCAACCGTATACTTAAGGGCTGGATGACCGATCTTAATGTCGCTACTAGTTGCAGGAGAGTCAAACCTCCACAGAGTGTACTTCACAGCAGCAACAAGACTTTCTTTCTTTTCATAGCAAAAAACTCTGTATATATCTAACCTATCCTTATAAACACGAACTGGGAGCGTGTGTCTATATATTCTCTTCTCATATTATTAAACACGAGGGGGTGTGCTTTTCAGACCAGTTCCAGGAGGGGTTTTGCTCTATATTGAGCGCTAAAGTACACCTATTATGTCTGTCACCAACAGGGAATTGAGGGCGGGGAGAGGAGAGGTACAGAATATGTCTCTTTGTTTAGTTCACGGACGCTTGATCTCGTAATGCCTCTGGGTAGGGCCGAAGATGATGTAGAGGGGTGAGGAGCTAGGCGAGCCCTCTGTGAGACTTCACATGGATGGTTGATATTCCAGCTCACGCCAGTACGACTAGCAGAGGGAACCGAATTTTTTAAGTCTCATAGTCATTAGAGCTGAGGAGTCTGGACTTAGCAGATCAAACAGGGTTAAGGGTTGGGAGGCCAAAACACAAAAGTGGGAGCCGGCCACTCACGCATAGAATGATATGGTGGTTTACATAGGATTGCAGCGGCCGCTGCGTATTCTGAGGCTGTCGGGCTAAGCAGTGCTAAGAGCCCGGGAGGCTTCAGGGGACCGCCTCGAGAGTTAGTCTTGAGAACACCTCGGTAAATTAAGTCTTAGAGGAATAGTCATGCTGTCCACCCGGTAAGCCCTAGATTCAACCTTCTCGAATAGGAAGTCCGCCGTCAGGTGGTGGCAACCGGAGCGTGCCGCGGTCATTTGAGCCGCCGCACGGTTCTGACGCACAGTCGAGGGCGCGTTTCCCACAAAAGGTCATGAAACCCGTGGGAATATTCGATCCATCGTCGAAAATACACACGAGGGCGCACCCCACTCCCCCGGGTAGGGAGCCGCGGCTACGGTGGACCTGCTGCAGGCATGCGGCGGCAGCTACCGCCGACGACGGGCAAGACCCACGCAGGGGTGAAGTGTCTTGCTACCAGGGCAGAGAACAAGAAATCGCATAGAGGACGACCTATTCTAAGCGCTGCCCAGCGAAGCCCCTAACTCCTGGTGCCAACACCCCCATTTCCAGGCCCACAAACACTTAACGCGGGCCCTAAGAACTCCATTCCCTAGAAGCGAACATAATACACTCAGAGGGCGCGCAGTTACTCCCATAGTCCAGGCCCAAAACACCTAATTCCAAATGAAGCCCCTAAACCCGGAACCTGGATCAAGCAATGTCTCCTAACACCTGGGCACCTATAAACCTACCACGATTGTCTCAGAGACGATATGAGCATAGGCCCGGTCCCCAAAAGCAATTTCAGGGTCCCAACCCCTGGACAACAAACCTAATTTCAAGGCCACTAACACCACGGGCCCAAATCCCATTTCAGAGGCTGCCCCGCAAACAACCAGCCCGCTGGAACCCCCATTTCCAGGGCCCGTTTTCCCCAGGGGACCCATAAGTCATTTCGAGGGGCAAATAACACCCTGAGGCTCAAAACCCCATTTCAGGGTCCCAACCGAGGGACCCCAAACACCCATTTCCGTGGGCCCTACCCCAGGGGCCAAAAAAACCCATTTCAGAGCCCAATACAGAGAGCCAATCCCAATATAGGGGCTTATCGGGGCCACCAATATACCCATTTCCCAGGACATCTAGGAGGTGGCCCCCGATAAACTTCCTGCGAGTTTAGGGTTCAAACCCTCTTTCCCACGAGGCACCTAACCCCAGAGGAGCACCCAAACCATTTTTCCAGGGCATTCACTGTGGAGCCACAAAACCAACATTAGGGGGCGAAAACCGTGGAGGCCAACCATTGCCATTGGGACCTAAACCTGGCCCTAAAACCTAAACTCTTTCCATTTCCAGCCCTCCTAGGAGCGAAGTGGCCCAATCCACTCTCAGAGGGCCATCCCATAAACTCCTAGGAACCTGGATCTCTCACACATAACAAGGAGTAAGATTGTCACCGCGTTTGCTCGCTGCCTTTAGAAGGGCCCAAAACCTAATTTCAAAGGGCATCCCCCGAACCCCAGGGGCAAACCTTAGTATAGATCATGACGTAATTCCTAAACCCCCTTGAACATCAACGAGCGAGCACGCCAAAAGGCCACCTTTCCCCGAGCTCTCCCACTCCCTGGGGGCCTAAACCCATTTCCAAGGAACCAACCCAGGTGCAAAACCAATTGTCCAGGGGCCCAAACCCCTGGACACCAAAAACAATTTCAGGGGCCTACTCCCAGGCCCAACACACCAATTCCAGGAGGCTCTCCAACACAGGACCCAAACCTCAATTCAGAGGCCGTAAACACGAGGGACCCCAAACCTCATTTCCAGGGCACGTAACCCTGGTGCCAAACACTTTCCAAGCTCTACACAAACAGCAGAGGGCCCCAAATCTTCTCAGGCCTAACCAGGCCTAAAATCATTTTCAGGGGCACCTACATAGGGCGCAAATCCCAATATCCATGGCCCTACCCCAATTTCCAGGGCCAACCCAGGGTCCCATAACCCATTCCACGGTCCCTAAAGCAGGCCATAAAACCACTTTCCACAGGGGTCACTGTGTTAGGGCGCAAAACCGCCAATTCCAGGGTTCCTAACCAGCTGACCCAAACCATTATCCAGGGCCTAACCCGGGGACTAAATCTCAGTGAGGGGCCCCTCAACTCTGGGGCCCAAACGTCATTTCAGGGGCCAAACACCAGGGACTCAAACCCCATTCAGGGGCCTTCAACCTGGGGCCCCAATACACCATTCCAGGGCCTAACTGAGCCCCAAAGTCCATTTCCAGGGGCCCGAACACCAGGTAACTGAAACCCCATTGCCAGGGGCCCTAACCCCAGGGCTAAAACCATTTTCAGATCCACTACACAGGCTGCAAGTCCCCATATCGAGGCCCTAACCCCTGGGGCCCAAGCATCAAGTTCAGGGGCCCAAACCCTGAGTTCCGAAAACCCAAATTAGCGGTCCTAACGCCGACGGGCCAATAAACCCCATTTGCAGGGTCCCAAACACAAGGACCCAAATCCTATTTCTAGGCCAAAACCACCAGAGGCCTAAAAACCCTTCCAGGGGCCAAATCCCCATGATCCAGGGGTCAATACCGTGGGCCTCAAACAACATGCAGGGCCCTCTAACGCCCGGGCCCTAAATACCATGAGTAGCCCTAACCCAGGGCCCCCAAACTCATTTTCGAAGAACCTAACCCTTGGGCCCCCAAAACATTTTCCAGGGGCCTTAACCCCAGGGGCTTCTAAAACCCTTTCAGAGCACATACTCCAGGGGCCCAAGTCCATATCCGGGGCCTCATACCTGGGGCCCAAATTCATTTGAGGGTGCCCTAAGACAGGGAAACACCAACGCCCATTCAACGCCCTGGTGGTTAGGGCCAAACCCATTTCCAGAGGCCCCTAACGCAGGGGTCAAACCCTTTCAGGGGTCCAAACCCCCTGAGGGTGCAAACACATTCAGGTGGCCTAACACAGGGGACCAAAAACCCAGTTCCAGGTCAGTAGCCCTAGGAGACGCAAACCCTGATTTCAAAGGGCCTAAACTGTTCCAACCCATTCCAAGGGGCTAACCCTGGGTCAAACCCAATTTTCAGTTCCCTAACCGTGGCCGAGAAAAACCTGATGTGTCCAAGGGGCCGCCAACCCAGGGCAGCTAGAAGCCAAATCCAGGGGCTCGGCTAACCCACGTCACGATAACCGCTTATTTACAGGCGTCGTGAGCCCTGTGGGCTCACATGCGCATATGCAGGCCACTTAACCGGGCCCCAAACGCCATTTCAGGGTCGAAACACGTGGGCCAGAAGTCCTCTTGTTCTCAGTGGGCCCTGACTCGGGCCCAAAAACACGATTTCAAGTTGCTTGACCCGAAGGGGCGCAGAGCAGCCAGGTCCCCACGCACATGGAGGGGCCCTGGAACCGGGGGCCAGCAGAAACCCCGCAGTGTAGAGGGGAGCCATAGCCAGGGCCAAGCGATGGAGTATGCTGCACGGGGCCCTCTAACACGAGAATGGCAAAACCAGGTTCAAGGGGCTGGGACCTAGGAAATGCCAAGATCCCATGGTCTAAGGTCCCCGTTACCGGTGGACTCAGAACGTCTAGAGCTGAGGCCCGCGGTTTAGGGGGCCAAACCCCAGAGTTCCCAGGCCCCTAAGCCCAGGTCCCAGAACCGATTCCAGGGCGCGACTACCAGGGGGCTCAAACGCCATTACGCGACATTGCCCCTCGACCGCTGTGGCCAAAACCGCATGTGCGTAGGACGTCAACCCAGGCTGCCAAACCCATCAGAACCCCAAACGAGACAGGGACCAAAGCGCTATTCAGGTCGTAACCAGGGCCCAAAACGTTTCTATGGGACGTAAGGCATGGGACCCAAGGGAGAGAGCCCAGGAGTCCTGGCTCCCAGCCCCCCCTGCTCTAACCACTAGACCCCACTCTCCTCCCAGAGCTGGGGAGCGAACCCAGGCATCTTGGCTCCCAGCCCCCCTGCTCTAACCACTAGACCCCATTCCCCTCCCAGGGCGGGGGAGCGAACCCAGACATCCTGGCTCCCAGCCCCCCTCCTCTAACCACTAGAACCGACTCTCCTCCCAGAGCCGGGGAGAGAACCCAGGAGTCCTGGCTCCCATCCCCTCTGCTCTAACCACTAGACCCCACTCCCCTCCCAGAGCCAGGAGAGAATCCAGGAGTCCTGGCTCCCAGCCCCGCCCCCCCCTGCTCTAACCACTAGACACCACTCCCCTCTCAGGGTCAGGAAAGAACCCAGGCATCCTGGTCTCCGCACTCAGAGGATTTTCGCTGCTCCTTGACCTCCCTCCCGTGCACACACACCCGGCAAGGCTCTGCTAACATGAGAGGCGACATTGTTCCCAGCCTGAGTTTATTTTGCTGCCTGCTTGCGAAGGGCAGGGGAGCCAGGGAGGGGGGCGGGTGAGCTTTGATCTCCCCCAGCCAGGAAGGGGAACAGTGTTTGCCCAGGCAGGGTTGGCTTAGCCAACTGCGGGGAAGCAGATGTATGTCTATGTCTGGGGGGCGGGAGGGTGTCTGCCACCCTCTGCTGGAGGCAAGAGGGGCCTATGGGTCTGATCATTGGGGTAGACAGGCCATGGGTCTGATCCGGGGGGCAGGGCGCCAGGGTAGATGGGCCATGGGTCCCATCTGGGGGGCAGGAAAGGGGCTGGATGCCAGGATAGATGGCCCATGGATCTGATCAGGGGGGCAGGGAAGGTGCTGGGCCCAGCTGCTGATGCGGGGGCAGGATGCCGGCATAGAGGGGCCCAGGCACTGATGCAGGGGCGAGACACCGGGGTAGAGGGGCCCAGGCACTGATGCAGGGGCAAGGCGCCGGGGTAGAGGGGCCCAGGCACTGATGCAGGGGCAGGACGCCGGGGTAGAGGGGCCCAGGCGCTGATGCAGGGGCAGGACGCTGGGGTAGAGGGGCCCAGGCGCTGATGCAGGGGCAGGACGCCGGGGTAGAGGGGCCCAGGCGCTGATGCAGGGGGTGAGACCCCGGGGTAGAGGGGCCCAAGGCTGATGCAGGGGGCAGGACGCCGGGGTAGAGGGGCCCAGTGCTGATGCAGGGAGGAGCTAGGGCCAGGCTGCAGGGGAGAAGCCCGGGGGGCCCAGGGCTGATGCAGGGCAGGAGCCGGGGTAGAGGGCCCAGGGCTGATGCAGGGGCAGGACGTCCGGGGGTAGGAGGTCCCGGGCTGATGCAGGGGCAGGACGCCGGGATAGAGGCCAGGCGCTGATGAGGGCAAGGACACCGGGGTAGAGGGCCAGGGCTGATGCAGGGGGCAGGGACGCCGGGGTAGAGGGCGCAGGCGCTGATGCAGGGGCAGGACCGCCGGGGAGGGGGCCGCAGGCGCGCTGACTGCAGGGGGTGCGACGCCGGGTAGAGAGGGGCAGGCTGGTGCGGGGCGAGACGCGGGGTAGAGCAGAGCCAGGCGCTGATGCACGGGAAGACGAACGCGAGTAGAGCCAGGCGCTGATGCAGGAAGGACGCCCGGGTAGAGTGCCAGGGCTGAATGCAGGGGCGAGACGCCCACGGTAGAGGGGCCCTAAGTGCGCTGATGCGGGGGGGCGAGATACGCCGGGTAGAGGGGCCGCCGCAGGCGCTGAGCAGGGGGCGAAGTACGCCCCGGTGAGAGGGGCGCCAGCGCTGATGCGGGGGCAGGTAAGCGCCCGGCCGGGGCAGGAGGCCAGGGCTGATGACAGGGGGCGAGACGCCGGGCAGTAGGGCCCAGGTGCTGATGTGGGGCGGGGCGGGTGGTCTTGTTGGAACAACTTTGACCAATGCCTGACACTTGATAGTCTACCAACTTGCCAGCAGTGGCTCTAGACTGCTCTTGCGTAGGCGGTCCAGTATTCGGACGTGCAGGTCGGGAATCTAGGGGGGCCCCTTTGTGCAGCCGGATTCCTGCCCCCGCACACCGTCCCATATGAAAGCCCGTCTCTCAACGGAGCCGCCGGCCCGTGGCTCCCCCGCCCCCTGAACGTTCCTAATGGCTGCTAAGTGCCCAGGGCCGCATCTCCAGGGAAAGATTTCCCTTAATTGGGCAGCTGCAATGGGCGGGGGATGATGGGGGGAGCCAAAGGGGGGGCAGGAGATGATGGGGAGGGTGAGGGAGGTGGAAGGGTTCGGGTTTGATGGGGCCAGGGAGGGAAGAGATGGATTAAGGAGGAGGGACCTTGCAAGCGCACCCCTGTTATGTAGCAGTCAAAGGGGGTCCCCCTCAGCCCAACTGAGCACACGCGAGAGATTTGGCTGGAGGGGGAGCCCCGTTGCCATAGCCCCCCTCATGCCAGCCACTCGCTCACCGTAGGTTCAGCTCGCAGACAGTGGCCCCTGGGGCTAAGGCCCATTGCCCCATTTCCTAGCAGGATGCGGGGGCAGAGAGGGGTTGACCAGGAAGGGAGGAGCTCAGACGGGTGGGGAGGGGGGGGGGTAGCTCAGGACAGGACTCTCGGAGATCTTCTCTGCTTGTCTCAGCGGCCGCTTGGCCCGACCATGAGAACACGGAGCCGGGCGACTGGGGCTGGCTGGGAGGTCAGACTGGGGGGAGCAGGAGTGAGAAAGGGAGCCGCCTCCAGGGAGAACCGAACCGGCCCCTCCCCCCACGCAGCATGGGGGGTGCGGACCACGGCTGTTTCTTCACAACATCCTGGACCCCGAACCAAGTAAGTGTCCTGGGGCGCTCAGCCGGAGGCGCTGTCCCCTCGGGGTGGGGCGACTATTCAAGCAGGACCCTCAGCCCAGCCTGCGCTCCCTCCCCACCATGCAAGGCCCTCACTCAACCGACCTGCAATGCCCTGCAGCCAGGCCTCGGGCTCCAACCAGCCCAGCCATGCCCCCCCCCGACCTGCACCCCTCTAACACACCGCCGGGCCCTGGGCTCGCCACCGCTCCGCTGGTGCCCCTCACTCCCGACCCACAGCCCCTGCTAGCCCGGCCCTGGGCTCCCCCCAACACCAGCTCTGCTGGTGCCCCTCACTCCCGACCCGCAGCCCCTGCTAACCCAGCCATGGGCCCCCCAACCCCCCGGCACAGCTCAGCTGGTGCCCCTCACTCCCGACCCGCAGCCCCCTCCTAGCTCGGCCCTGGGCTCCCCCCCACGCCAGCTCTGCTGGTGCCCCTCACTCCCTACCCGCAGCCCCTTCCTAGCTCGGCCCTGGGCTCCCCCCCACGCCAGCTCCGCTGGTGCCCCTCACTCCCGATCCGCGGCCCCGCCGCCTGGGGTTCTGTGGAGTCTCAGGCTTGCTGGGCTGAGAACTGTCATTTATTCCTGCAGGGCTCTGTTGGGGGCCGGCCTCGCCCAGCCTGGGGGCTCTGCCTGGCAGCCCCCACCCCAAGAGCTGGGATGCAGCAGGGCGAGCACCTGTCCCTGAGCTTCCTGCCCCCCCAGCAGGTGGCGCTCTACGGGCGCGGCCGGGATCTCTTCACCTTCATCACTGTGGCCTCGTCCCATATGATGCGGACGCTGCAGAGACCCCGCAAGAGCCGCACTGGCAAGCGGCGGGTGAACCACCGGCGGTTCCTGCACAACCAGATCAGCAGGTGGGAGCCCTTGGGAGCTCCAGCAAGGGCACGGCTGGGGGGAACCTTGCAGCCCCTAAGGACACTGCTGGGGGAAGCTCGCAGCCTCTTGGGCACGGCTGGGGGGAAGCTCACAGCCCCTCAGGGCACTGCTGGGGGGAAGCTCACAGCCCCTTGGGCATGGCGGGTGGGATGCTCACAACCCCTCAGGGCACTGCTGGGGAAAGCTCACAGCCCCTTGGGCATGGCTAGGGGAAGCTCACAGCCCCTCAGGGCACTGCTGGGGAAAGCTCACAGCCCCTCCCTTCTCTCCCCAGGCAATTCGCTGACATTGAAGCCTCAATGCACCGCCTGGCTTCCTCCATCCTGGCCCAGGAGGCCCCAAGGGACCCCATGCCCCCCGCAGAACCACGGCGTCCTGGCTCAGAGCCTCCCGACCCAGCTGCCAGCTCCTTCCTGGGCGTGGCCGAGGCCTTTGTGGCCCCGGAACCGGGGCCTGGCTGGGGCCTGAGCATGACCTCCCTGACCCCTGACCCCAGCGACCTCTTTGACCCCATCACCAGCCCAGAAGATCTGGGGCTGCCCCCCCGTTGGACCCCGATTACCCACAACCCCCTGGAGCCTAGCCAGTGTCCCCTGCCCTGGGACTCCCTGCCCACCCCGGCCACGGATGGTGCCCCCCTCTGGGCCCCAGATCCCCCTGGCTACCTGCCCCGTCACCCCGGAGTACCCTGTCGGAGTGGCGCCAGGGGGTGGTAACCACGGCAACCCCATCTGTTCCCCTTCCCCAGCCACAAGCTCCTCCCCCATCCCACCCCTCCCCCTCTGAAGGAAGTGGGGGACCCCACCTGGTGGGCACCCCATACGTGGATGCAGTGAGGAGCATGCCAGGTGCTGAGCTGACAGATGGTGGGGGGCATTTGGAGACTGCCAGGATACCCTGATCTGGGGAGGTCCCTTTGAATCTGGGGGCCCTCCTACAATTCAGGGGTGCCACCTTGATCTGGGGGAAATCCTCTTGAATTTCAGTGTGTTACCTTAAATGTGGGGGTGTCACCCTGATCGGGGGTGTCCCCTTGAATGCTGAGGGTGTCTCCTTCGATTCTGGGGCGTCAGCGCTGGGGTGTCTCCTGGCTTCGGGGGTGCGGGCCGCCTGCTGAGGTGAGCACATCTCTGGGCACAGTCCGGTGTCGGGGGGTCCCTCCCTGCAGAGCTCAGCAGGCTTGGGGGGGTCTCTGAAGTGACAGATTTGAGGGGTGCCCCTGTCACCCCAGGGGGAGGGAGGGGCCCTCTGACCCGCCCCCCCAGATGCTGCACCACTCTGGTTAGCAGCAGGAAGGCTGGGGAGCCCCCCCAGTAATCCAGAGGCGGGGGGGGGAGGCTGGCAGAGGACCCCCCCTTTGAGTTGCCCCCCCCCAGTAAGGGGCCCCGCCCAGCTGGACACCGGGCCCAGGTCTGACTGCGCAGGCGCGGGGTCCCCAGCCCCGAGGGGGGGCACCTCAGGCGTGGGGTGGGGGCTGACGGGGGGTGTCCGGAGTCATTACCGCCACCCCCGGCGGCGCGAGCGGGGCCCGACGCAGCCCCCGCGCGGGGTGGGTGGGGGCTGGGGCGGAGTCGCTACCCTTCCCGCCTCCCCTGAGCGCAGGCCACGCCCTGCTGCCGTCCTGGGGGGTCGGGGCGGGGCTTCGGGGAACGGTTGGCGGCGCGGGGCGGGGCTTCGGGAGCCGTTACGGGAAGGGGCGGGGCCCGACGCAGGTGCGCTCTGCGCATGGGCCGGGGCGGGGGTTGCTGAGCGCGAGCGGCCACACTCACTCTTCGGGCGGTAGGTGAAGCCGCTCGCGCCCGCGCCCGCTGCGCGCCGTGGGCGGGGCCCCCTCCCCCTGGGAGCTTCGGGGAGCGGCGCGCGGAAAGGGGCGGGGCCGGCTGTTAGGCCGCGCGGCGGGGGCGGAAGTCAGGCGCGCGACCGAAGCGTGTTCTACACGGCGGGGGCGCTGGTACTCCTAATGCAGCCGCACGCGGAGGGCCTTGTCGTGGAGGGGGGGGCGGTCTCTCCTGTCGTGCACCGCGGGCTGGGCCGCCGCCCCGGGCACGGCCAGCCGGGCAGCGCGGCCGGGCAGCGAGCTGGGTCGGTTTTCCGCGGGAACACCACGGCCAGAACGGGGGTGGGGTTCGATGTGCAGCGGGAGGAGGGTGTGTGGGGAACAACCCCGTGGGGGAGGTGTGCGGTGGGGGGGGCGATCGGTCCTCCCTGTGCCGGGCCCTGCACAGACCTTGTGCCCGCTTAGGTGGTTCTGGCTTGGATGGTGCAAACACCAGTCAAGGGGTTGCGTCTGCCTGCGAGCGCCCCCCTTCCCAGCAGGCCCGCTGACTCGGCTTGTGGGGGCCACACTTCCTTCCCCACCACTGAATCTAGGGTACAGATGTGGGTCCTGCATGAGAACTTTTAAGCTTAACTACCAGCTTAGTTCTCGTGTTTGCCTGCCACTACCGACAATATGATTTGAAGTATTAGGATACACTGTCTACTTTCCCCCCACCGCCCCGAATACGTGCCGTCTCCCAGTCTAGTAAGCCTCTCCTGGGTAGCTTTGAAGAGACCTCCCACCAATTCGCGGTGACTACAGATCCAACCCCTTGGCTCTTAAAACAAGGAAAAATCAATCAGCATTCTTAAAAGAAGGTTTAATTAAAGAAAGAAAGGTAAAAATCATCGCTGTAAAATCAGGATGGAAAATAAGACTTTGCAGGGTAATCAGATTCAACAGCCAGAGGAACCGGCCGTCTAGCTTAGGTTCAAAGTTAAACAGCCAACAAAGGTATAACCTCTAGCAAAAGGACCATTTAAAGTTAGAAAACAAAGATAAACCTAGACACCGCTGCCTTGCGTTACTTACAAGTTTGCAACATATGAGAGACGTTGTTCAGAAAGATTTGGAGAGCTGGATTGATGTCTTGGTCCCTATTATCCAAGAGCGATCACACCCCCAAACAGAGAGCACAAAATAAAAGCTCCCCCTGACCCCCCCCCCCCCATCATGAAAGTATTTGTTCCCTTATTGGTTCCTTCTCGTCAGGTTGGTCAGCCGGTTACCTGAGCTCTTAATCTTTTCAAAGGTAAAAGGCTTTTGGAGTCTCTGACCAGGAGGGATTATTATAGTATTGTACACAGGAGGGGCTGTTCCTTCCTGTAATAGTTATGACAAAGAGTAACCCCATTCTAAAACCAGTGCATGGTAAAGCTAAGGCCAGCTCAGGTACAGCCCTTAGCAAAGGTGAAAGCTAAATGCCTAAAAAACCACACAGTTATGACTTTTTAAAAACAAGGCCAGAATCAGAATGGGGCTAACATGAGCATGCCTATCAGCAGTTAGAGCCCTAAAAAGTGGAAACCGGAATGTGGCATTTCCCCGACACAACTACAATTGAAACAAAATTGAATGCTGGATATAGGACAAGCGTTAAACCTCTGGAAGATCTGTCTTCCTAATGCAAATGGAGCATTCTTAGAGGGTGTCTCCTGAGGATAATAAAAGGTACGTCCTAGATGGGAAGCCCAAAAGTGTGACCGAGGCGGGGGAGATTTGGGCCAAATGGGTGGAAGGTGTCAAGAAAGAAAAAACTAGTACAGTTGGGGCGATAATGAGAAGGGGCAAAACTGAAGCCAAAACCTATTCACTGGGGAGCAGCCAAGGCCCCACACTACATCCAAGGAAAAACACCAGACACCTTATTTCCCACCACACCGTCTCCAGCAACCCACCGTGGCCAGTGAGCAGTCATGAGGGGCGATGTTTTAAATGTAATGAGCTGGGGCATGTGAAGGCCAACTGCCTGCAGAACCAATGACTCTGACATCCTTACAGATTCAGGATCTAATTTCCTGGCAGGTAATTTATTGTAATGATACTGTGTGTATATCTGTGGGTGTAAATCACGTTGGGTTGCCGCTCTTACCACCATCAGAAAAATGGCTGGTGAAAAGGTTAATGGAACATTGGGGTCATGATACGTAAAGTTCGTACTGAACACTCCAATTGATTGGGACTAGTGTTGCAACAGTTGCCTTTTTGCCATACAGGGCTGTAACCACATCCCAGTTTAGGGTTTTCAAAACCATTTGAACCTTTTGTGATGGCCACGAGGTAGGGGCCTTACAGATGTGAAGCAGCACTGGAGGTTAGCGCTCTCCAGGAACTAATATTCTGGACTTTGTAAGCAACTAAAAGACCTCCGACCACCTTTAGCCTTGCTAAGAGAACCTAAAGGCTGCTCAAGAAGAGCATAAAGGCCTCAGTATGATAAACATACCAGAGAGCGTATCCTTCAAAGGGTAGGAGACCAGGTACTGGTCTGAAAAGGTTGCACGCAGGCTAAGATGGAAGCATCATGGGAAGGGCCATTCACGGTCCAGGATCGCCTGGGAAGCCTGTTAAATACTCATAGCAGGCCAATTCATATCTCTACAATAGACTTAACGCAAGGGTAGTGGCAAGTACCGCTTAGATGAACCTGCAAGGTAAAGGTCAGCGTTCAAATCACCATGCGGGGGTGTAGTGTTTATGTATTCCTTTCGGCGCGAAATGCAACCTGCACTTCAGAGGCTGGTAGATTGGCTCACTAGCAGGACTGGACGAATATGCAGTTGCCTACCTTGAATGAATGTGCATTTTTTTCTGACCTCTGGCTCAAACATAGAACAACTGGAAAACGGTCTTTGAGCGGGATCAGGCAGGCGGACTAACTGTAAGGCCAAAAGTGTCAAATAGGCCAACAACGAGAGTGACTTAGCCTTGGGAACCACGGTGGGTCGAGAAACCATAAACCCTACAGGCCAAGGTGGATGTATCGACAGTGGCCTGCCCAAAGTCAACAGAAACAGATCTTATCCTTCTTAGGCTTGGGCGGGTATTACAGGCGATTTGTACACACTAAAGCCAATCGCTGCCCCACTGACCGACCTGACCAAAAGACCCTGCAAAGTGCAGTTAAAGTGGACTGATGAGTGCTCACAAGGCCTTACCAGACTTAAGGCGATGCTCATGTCTGACCTGTGCTAAGGGCGCCGGACTTTTGACAAACCATCCTAGTAACCCCGATCGCATCCGAGCGTGGTATAGGAACAGTCCCTCATACAAGAAGGGACTGATCACAACTTCCATCCTGTGTCGTGTTTGCTCAGCAGAAACTGTCTGACAGGGAAAGCCACTGGTCAGCCAATGAAAAGGAATGCTACGCCATTGTGTACCGCCCTGGAAAAGCTATGACCCATACGTTTGGGGACGGCGGTTCCAGCCTACAAACGACCATGCTGTTGCTAAAGTGGTTCATACTGCCAGGGAAAACACAAAAAAACTGCTTTCGATGAATTTTAGCTCTCCAAGATTTTGGGATTTTGAAATTCAACACATTTAGAAGCTTCTAACAAGTAGCCATATGTCACTCTCCATAAAAGTTTCCGCAATCCACTGGTTAAAAAATTGTCCTATAATGTAAAAAGTCCTGTAGTTACGTACTTAGTATATATTGTAAAGGTGCATGTGTTGTATCAATCTGTTTATTCTTAAAGTTCTAGGAAAAATAATCAACCGCCAGTGAGGTTCCACTGTCTGCGATTTGGGGGGCGTGTCCATAAACAGATAGCTAACGGTTAATGTCTCTTTCACCTGGAAAGGTACAACCTGACCAGAGGACCATATCAGAAACCAAAATACTTTCAAATCTCCCAGGGAGGGAGCTTTGTTTGTGGTTTTTTGGATTTTGGGTGTCTCTCTAGGCTCGAAGAGTGACCACACATACCTACAGGCTCTCTAACTCTTCTGTTCCCAATTTTGTAATGTGACGTTATTGATATCAACTGGGACCATATAGAACATGGTTGCAACCAAGGTTCTGTAGTGGCACCACATCCTATGTAAAGGGGAGTCATATAAGGGTGTCCTAAGACCAGTTACGGGTTACTGTTTGATTATGCTGTCTGTATGTCTGTATCATTTCGCTAGTTGAAGTTATGAATATTGGCCGTTGTACTGTCTGATTTTCAATTGGTGCTGGCAGTTTCTGGGTGACAGACCGCCCACAATTGGTGTCAGCTCTGCGTTAGCCTGCTTCGAGGCCAATTAGGACCATCAACACGCTACAACAACTGCACGATTGGAGGAGGAAGGCGGAATGCGCCTGTTGATCACTGGGAGTGAGCAAGAACTGGCCATGTGACTGAAAACTCATTTTGCTGTAACGTTTACAGTAGGACAAGGAAGTGTTATTACACTGGAATAAGATCTTATAAAGGCGAAGACCTGATTCTCACATTTGGTATTCCAATCCGCTTCTTCATACTGGAGGACGTTGCTGAAAGCTGCAGCTTCTACCAAGGGATGATGACCCATCCAGCGGGGGATGTACTCCAGAGACTTAAATTTGAACCTGGAGTTTACTTCATCAACTGCTACCAGCCTTGAATAAGGATTTGCATCTTACCAGTATGTAATTGACAGTTTAACCAAATTCTAGCTCTCATACTTTATCTATTTTCTTTTATGATAAACCTTTAGATTTTTAGATTCTAAAGGATTGCAAAAGCGTGATTTTGTGGGTAGATCCTTGAGGTGTATAGAACACATCACGGCCCCGCTAGTACTGGAGTGAAGCACGATGTTTGGCTCACGCACCCCGGGGGGGAGGGGAAAACCCTTACACCCCCACTTACTGGGAAACTACATCCTGGCCTGAACCCACCGATCTGGATTCCAACTCGTGAGGGTCACCGCTGTCCGCATTGACCGGCCTGCTTCTCTAATCTACTATGTGTAACACAATTAGATGAGCGATTGTACCCCGCTCGCTGCTTCCCTACTATGACCCACCACCGTAAACACCCTGCATTGGGGGACATTAAACTGTATGTACTATATGTCCTAACCCATCAACCAATACCAGCTCCCCCCATCCTCTGTATGTTGCCGCCCCGTGAACTAACTGATGACATGCAAACGCTGTGGTATCCAATCCTTATTTAAATATTCTCTAATTAACCTGATGACCTGGGTCTGGGGGGCTTGGTCCTTTGGGATCGAGAGACACCTTTTCTTTTACTGGGGTGTTGGTTTCATAACCTTCATCCCAGGACCGTGTGGGACTGGTGGTGATACTGGGAGCCTGGAGTGGTCTAAGGAAATTGGCTTGAGTGTGACTATTGCAGTTAGCCAGTGGGAGTGAACTGAAAGTCTTTTGTCTGGCTGGTTGTTTGCCTTAGCAGTAAGATAACCCCAGGCTTGGGGCCTGTGACTGCCCCTGTTTGAGCAATTGGTTCCCTGATTTGGCCCTCTCAGTCTTGGGTGCCGTCAGAACCACAATTCGTCAAATTGGTAGCTACAAAAGGTAGAAAGACAGTTAGTCTTTTTAATTGTTTTCTGTATTTGCAACTGTGTTATCTGGCTGGTGGAGTTTTAATTGTGTATTGGCTGAAAGGTATCCTTAAAATTGTAATTTCTGCTGCAGAAAGCTTTCTTTCTAATTGTCTAAATAAGACTAAAAGAAACTCGTACGATATTGTACCATTCTAGATTACACGAGATAACTTTTACTTTTTTTTCTTTCGTTTTTATTAAAAGTTTTGCTTTTAAGAACCAGTTTGATTTTTTCTCTAGTTTGAGGCTTAAAAGTAATGAGCGTCTGTACTCAACCAGGAAATTGGTGGGGGGAGGGGAAGATTAGAATTTCCTCTTTGTTTTAGATTCACTGGGCTTTGAAATCTGTAATTGGCCTCTGGTAACGGGAGAGAGGAGGGTGAGGGGGCATTCCTCTGTGGTTGATTCAGGGTTTGAATACAGTATTTCAGGGTAACCTGGGAGGGAAAGAAGGTTACTTTCCTTGTATTAAGATCCAGGGAGTCTGATCTGGGCGATCCCCCAGGGAAGGTTTTTGGGGGAGACCAGAGTTTATCGGGCAGCTCAGAGTCCTGAATTGGTGGCAGCCTATCAGAATCTAAACTGGTATTAAGCTTAGAGGATTCATGCTGCTGGTTACCTAATTTGGACGCTAAGGTTCAAATTTGGGAATTATACATAACACCCATTGGATTCAGATTTCTTCCTATATTTGATGAAGGACTGGCTGATGGACTGGGCAGGGAGGGTGAAGCCTGACTGATCTCTCTAGAAAGATGAGGAGCAAACATCTACTCTGATTCCCCGTCTATTCTTCTGTCCTGAATTGTCTAGCCTGCTCTTGAATCCTTACACTTCGCGGAAGGGGGAAGAAACAGGAAACAAAATATCATCCTCTCAGTGCGGTTCTGGGGCAGATGGCAGGGAATTTTACAGGCGTTTCTCCATAAAAACGCGCTTCAATAGCCACTGTCTCCGTGGGTTTGTAATATTAATACCATACAAACAAATAATCCATTTGTCCTCGGCTAAAGACAACCCAAATATCCCTTCAGCGAGTTCATCCTATCTGTGAAAGGTCACACTCCGGCCAATCTTTAGTCGGGGACAAATGAGCGGTGAAAGAAGGCCATTGAATTTGACATAAATTTTCTCATTTTAGATTTAACCAAACCAGTGGTCCCAGAAATTTTCCTTCAGTCTCTAAGTATGAGAGACACGGGATTCCCCTGGCATTACTGCCAATTGTCCCATTTTGATGAAGGGCACTCTAAACCCCTCTCCTGCGTCATGGTAAAAGGGACTATTAACCCACCTCCAGCGCTCGCTTCTTCGCAGGGACTCGAACACCTGGACTGGGACTCACAAACCCAGGCGGGACCCTAACCCAGACAACTTGATCCTGCGCAAACCTGGCTGGGATTAACACCAGACCTAAGTTGTCAGGGACTCTGAACCCCGACAACCTGACTTAACTCAACGGTAGGTGACCAGTTGCTGGTTTTCTACGAAGCTCAGCTGGTTCAGCAGAACCCACTTAATCGCCAAAGACAGAGTCAGATCATCAGGCAAGGCTCCCTCTAAACCGGAGGATGGCGCCGCTGCATTGCCTCGGGGTCCGATCCCCCGCTGAGAGTCAACGGGTCCCGGCGGAGGTCGCCAAGATGTCGGGGACTCTACCCCAGAGGCAAAGTTGTTGTCTGACTGCGAGGAAAGGCACACCAGCAAGGTCGCAGTCAAAGCTCTTTATTTGACAATGCATCGCATCCAAGGAGCAGCTCGTCTCCAGAAGACCCAGCCCCCCTTTACATCTTAGTATGAGCTATGAAAGACAGTCGCGTTGCGTGCATAAATTATTCCTGAGCAACCACCGGCCCCTTCCTAACAATCTAGAAAGTAAGAAGCGCCTTTAGTAATTAGCCATGCACGCCTAAAGTTAGAGGAGTTTAAAAAAACAAACGAGAACAAAACCAGGGAGTGGAAAACAGGAGGTGGGAAAGCTAGAGTTGTTTATCAAGTTCTTAAGAAGGAATTGCTTCTAACACAGCACATCTGGTACTATGCCAGGAATGCAGGCTTCTCTCTTATCATTTCTTCCCAGCGAAATTTGTGAGAACATGCTGCTTCTTCAGCCATTTTTCCACTTAGGATTACCAAAAACTTCTGTTAGCCGCTTTGTGCAGGTTGGCATACCTGGTTTTGTCTGCTATGTCTTTATTCAGGCTAACAACAGGAAGGGTAGTTCTTCAGGGTCATTGTCTTTGCGTGATGGCATCAGCCTGTCGGCTTTCGTTGTGCGTACCTGAAAAGCTGCTTGTGGAGGTACCACAGAGTACAAGTCCATTTGAAATACAGGCACCATTGTCAATATCCGAACTCAGATACAAACATGATATCACACAAAATAGGATAATCATATTCAGTAAACAATAACTTTCAGTGACCCTGCATGACGGTCTTGTACAAAATGCATCATAATTATGCATAATCCTATCATCATATCACTGTGAAGAATATGAGTTGCAGTGTGTGTATGTGTCCTTGGTGCCCCCTGCTGGGGGGCTGGGCTGGTGTGTGTGTGTGTGTGTCCCTGGCAGAGGGGCTGGCCTGCTTGTGTGTGTGTTGTGTGTGTCCCTGCCGCCTTGCTGGAGGGGCGGGCCCTGGTGTGTGTGTGTGTGCCTGGCAGAGGGCTGGCCCTGCTCTGTGTGGTGTGGTGTCCCCCTCCGGCCCTCTGCTGAGGGGCCGGGCCCTGGTGTGTGTTGTAAATCCTGCTGCCCCTGCTCTGTGTGTGTGTCCCTAGTTGGAGCACTGAGCGCTATAAGGGCTGGCCACATACTAGCTAGCAAGGGGCTGGGTTGGGTAAGACGCCGGCTGCTTTCTTTGGGGTGAGCAAAGGGGAATGGGAGAGGGTTCACCGCTACCAAGTGGGAGCAATGTGAGGCCTGCACATTAATTTCCCCATTGCTGGAGCACGGAGCCATGGCCCCAGCTGGTTTGCTAGCATACGCTGTTTTTATTAATTGGCCCCAGGCCGGAAAGGGGTGGTCACATAAACCAGTGCAGGAAATCTCTGCTCGAAGTGGCTTGTTCGCAGGGAGTGAGATTGGCCACCGACGCCACCACCACTGCAGCGAGCTCATGGTCCCACGCCAGTCGAAGAACTTGCACTGCCCGGTTCGTGGAGCGGAGCACCTGGTGCCACAGCCCGAGCGCTAGCCTGGGCCAATTCCTGCCCATCATCCCTCTTGTATGATCATTTTGGCTGCAACTCGCTAATCAGTCCAATGGGAGAGAGAGGAGACGGTCCAGTTTTCCACTCCAGCTTGCTTTCTAGAATACGAGCCCTCCCGCTCAAGGCCAGGCGTGGCTGGGGAATGAAGCCGATAACTCTGGTTTTTGGCGCCTCACCGGTGGGGATGTGTGTGCGGTGTGCGAGAGAGAGAGACGCGGCTTGGTGACAGCTGTTTGCTGCTTGTATGTTTCACGTCCCCCACATCCACTCTGCTGCCCCCGGCTCTCGCCATCCCATTGCGCTGGTCCCCTGGCTGCTGGCCCCGTCCCCCATCCCGTCTCACCGCTGGCCCCGCTGACTCCCTAGGCTCCCCCTGTCGCCCATTGCATCCTGGCTGCGCCTGCCTTCCGCCGAGCTCCCGTGGCTGCTCACACCCCAGGCCTGCCCGCTTCCTTGCTTTGACCACGGCACCGGTCAAGGAATTCCATCGAAAACAAATATTGAAGCTCCTGGCGCCTCGGGGACAGGACGGGCCACAAGCTCAAAGTCCCGCAGGCCAAAGACAAGAGCCTGGCGTTTCCCATTCAGACTCCGATTTCTAAGGCCAACCTGGCGATTTTGGCAGGGGAACTCCTGAGATCGAATCCTCAGGACAGGGCTTTTTTTATTTTGCACAGGTGAACAAACACCAGGCCCAAGGCGGCAGCTGTATCACTTCATAAAAATTGAGAAGTTGAACTGGTCATGTGGGGCAGCGCCTCTCGCTCTTGCTCTGACATCGTCAAAGGATGTGGCCGACCTCCGCTCTGGCTTTTCCTGCCTGCTCAGTTTTTGTCTATCGGTTGGCCTCTCGCACCGGGGGCGAATCGCCGCAGCCCTGGGAAGGAAAAGATGTGGAGGAAACTCGCTTTTCAAGAAGGTAAGGACCCACCCACTTGGCTGTTTGACACTGGAGCACTAAGGGGGGAATCACAACTTATTTGGGTTGACAATATTTTCAAGTGAGGAAAAGCCACTCAACAGGGCACAGGGGGTTTAAGACACCGGCCCCAGAAGAATGATAAACACAGCTGTGTAAGGAATGACATTTTGTCTTCCCTGCTAGGACCTGGGAGAAAACAACTGATCTCTCGACAGTCGCTGTAGACACGCAAGGTGCTCATAACTCTCGCAGGGCGGGCTAAAATATGCAGTGGCCATATTCACACAGTCTTCCCACAAGTCGCCTCTGCAGAATCCAGAAGAAAACGAACACCTCTTTTCGCCGTTTTCATGCGGTCCATGGTTCCACGGGCATTTGAAGTTGCTTGAAACAAGCACGCGCTAATCGCTTTTCTGGCCCGGCACCTGCAGAGGCAGGAGAGGCGACAGTGCTGAAGCAGAGCACTGG
>NC_133779.1:14393972-14405685 GCF_003597395.2 Chelonoidis abingdonii | reverse complement strand
TACCGTAGGGTTTACGGACCCCAAAACCCCCATTACCAGCGGACCCTTAACGACTAGGGGCCCAAAACAACATTTCAGGGGCCCATAACACAGGGCCTTAAACCCATTCGCCAGGGGACCTAAACTCAGGGACCCGAAACCCATTTCCAGAGGGACCGTCGGCTTATCGGGCCAAACACCCATTTCCACGGGCCCCTAACCAGGGGACCCAAACAGGCTCCAGTGCCGCGTAACCCTAGTGGCCTCAACAATCCCATTTCCAGGCGGTCCCTAAACCATAGGAGCCCCAAACCCCATTTCCTGGGACTCCTAACCTTAGGGCCCCAACCCCATTTTCCAGAGGCTCCTGAACTACTGGCCACCAACTCGATTCCAGGGCCCTAAACCTAGGGCCCCGATCCCTCATTTTCCAGGGGGCCTAACCCTAGAGGACCAAACTCCATTTCCAAGGACCCAAAAATCCTATTTCCAGGGGCCACTAACCCCAGGGGCCCCAAAACCCCATTCCAGGGCCACTAACACCAAGGGCTCGAAACCCCATTTCCAGGGGTTATCACACACGGGTCCATAACCCGATTTCCAAGGGCCCCTAACTCAGGGACAGAAAACCCCATTCAGGAACGTAGGGTTACGGGCCCCAACCCCCATTCTCAAGCGGTCCCTAACCCAGGGCCCCAAAACCCATTTACAGTGGCCCTAACTTAGAGGTACCAAACCTATTTCAGGGGCCCCTACATTAGGGGCCCAAAAAACTATTTCCTGGGTTCTCCTAACCCTAGGGCCCAACCCCATTCCCGGCCCCTAAACTAGAGGCCCAAAACCCCATTTCAGGGCCACCAACCCCAGGGCCTCAAAACCAACATTTCTAGGCCCAACCTCAGGGAACCACACCACATTTCCAGGGGCCCCTAGCTCCAGGGCCCAACCCGATTTCCAGGGCCCGTACCCTACGGGCCCCAAAACCCCATTTCCAGGGGCCCCTAACAGAGGCCCTAACCCCATTTCCAGGGACCCTAACCTTAAGGCCCCAAATCCCATTTCCAGGGCCCCTAACCATGGTCACCCAACCCGCATTCCCAAAGGCCTAACATCAGGGTTCCCAAAACCCATTTCAGTGCCCTAATATTAGGGGTCCCAAAAACCATTTCAGGGGCCCCTACACCGAGGGGCCCGAAAACCCCTTTCCTGGGTCACCTAACCCTAGGGCCCCAACCCATTTCCAGGGTCCCTAAACCTACAGGCCCAAAACCCAGTTCAAGGGGCCCTTAAAGTCAGGGCCCCAAAACCCCATTTCCAGAGGCCCGTAACCCAAGGGCCCCAACCCCCATTTCCAGGGGCCTACCTAGGGCCGAAAACCTCCTTCCAGTAGCCCCTAACGACAGGGGCCTAAAAACCTCATTTCCAGGGATCCTAACATCAAGGGCCCCACCCCCCATTTCCAGTGCTCCTAACCTCAGGGGCCTCAAAACCCCATTTCCAGGGGCCCCTAACCCAGGGGCCCGATAACACATTTCCAGGGGCCACTAACCCAGGGCCCCAAAACCCATTTCCGGGAACCCTAACCCTGGGCCCCAAAACCCCATTTTCCATGCACCTAACGCCTGGGTCCCCAAAAGCCCATTTTCCAGTAGCCCTAACCTTAGGGGCCCGAAAACCTCATTTCCAGGGTCCCTAAACTAGGGGCCGCCAAAAACCCCATCCTGGGGCTCGTACCCTGAGTGAACCCAACCCCAAATTCCAGGTCCCTATAACCTAGAGTCCAAAAACCCCATTCCTGGGGCTCCTAACCCTAGGGCGGGCCCCAACCGCCTTTCCAGATCCCTAACCTAGGTGCCCCAAACCCACTTCCAAGGGCCCCTAACCCCAGGGGCCCAAAACCCCATTTCCAGGACCCCTAATACCAGGGTTCCAAAACCGGCATTTCCAGGGGCCCTACCCCAAGGAGACCTAATCCCCATATTCCAGGGGCCCTAACACTAGGGCCCCAAAAGCCATTCCAAATGCCCCTAACACCGGGGCCCAGACCCCATTCCAGGGCCCTAAGACAGGGCCCAAACCTCATTCCAGGGATCCTAAACCTAGGGGCACCAAACCCCATTCCTGGACCCTAACCCTAGGGCCCCAACCCCTATTTCAGGACCACTAACAGAAGCTCAATACCCCATTATTCTCAGCGGTCCCTAATCCTCAGGGCCCAAAATCTCCATATTATCCAGGAGGCCCCTAAATAGGGCTCCGAAAACCGCCATTTCCTGGGCCCCTCTAGACCCCCACTCTTCCAGGCCGCTAACGTTAGGTTCCCCTAAACCAGTTGCCAAGCCCTAATCCTGGCCCTACAAAACCCCCCTTCCAGAGGCTCCCTAAACCCTAGAGTCCCCAAACCACTTCCAGGGACCCATTAAACCGGGGCCAGCAGACCCATTCTCAGGGGCTTAACTCAGGGACCCGCAATCGTTTCAGTAAGACCGTGTAAGGTTACGGCTCAACCCCCCACTCCAGAGGTCCCTAACTCAGAAGGGGAACCAAAACCGCATGTCCAGTGGCCCCTGGCCCCAGGGCGCCCAAAAACCCATTTCAGGGGGCCAGCTAACACGAGGTGCCAAAAAACCCATTTCCGTGGGCCTAACCTCGAAGGCCACCTATTTCAAGGCCCCTAAATCAGGGGCCCAAAATCCATTTCCAGGGGCCCTAACCCCTGGGGCCCCAAAACCCAATTCCCAGGGGCCCCTAACAGCATTGGTCCCAAAACAACAAGGGCCCTAAAACCCCATTTCCAGAGCCCCATACACCAGGGGCCCCAAGTCCCCATTTCCAGGAGCCGGTAACCCTAGGGGACCCAAACCCCCTTTTCAAGGTACGCCTAACCCCTGGGGCCCAAAAACCCAATTTCCAGGATCCCCTCACCCCACGGACCCCAGAACCCTATTTACAGGTGCCCCTAACCCCTGGGGCCCCGAATCCCCATTTTCAGAGCCCAAAACAACAGTAGCCCAAAGTCCCCATATCCAGAGGCGCCAAACCCCTGGGGCAAAAAAACACCATTTCCGGGGGTCCCTTAGAGCAGAAGCCCTAAAACCCCTTTTCCAGTGGCCCCTGTTGTTAGGGGTCCAAAACCCCAATTTCCCAATTTCACGAAGATATCTAAACAAGAACCGTCCATTGCAAAGCACAGTTTGGCACGAATTTCTCTTGGAAACAGACTCCAAATACTCTTCGCGTGAAATGCTAGAGATTTTTTGGAGGACCTTAGTGCACTGCTGGCAAATTGACCGAGATGCGCTGTGACAATATCTGAACATGAGACATTCCTTCCGAAGGCCTGCCTGGCAGGAATTCCTCCTGGAAGCCTCCCACAAATGCTATTCGCAACCAGTGCTGGACTCCTGGCAGAAATCCATTTGTGAAAATACCTAAACCTGAGTATTTAAGCTCAAATCACTGCAAAACCTGACATTCCCCGGGAACTAATCTCTAAATGTTGTTCGGATTCACTGCTGGTCTTTTGACAGTGCTCCTTTTGTGACAATTCATAAATACGAGAGAGTCTTTCTAGTGCTCAGATCAGCAGGAATTTCACATGCAATTCCCCATAAAACGCCATTATTTCACTGCTTGACATTTTGGGGAGCTGTTTTGGTGAAAAATGCGAATAATTCATTACTGATGATGGCTAAACACAGATTTCTCCTGGAATACTCCGTCAGAAACCAATAGAAACCCACGCAGACGATTTAGAAAGATCGTGATCGTGGCTAAACAGGGACTTCTCTTGGACTAGTCCTTCAGAAGCCAATAGAATCCCAAAAGACCATTTAGAAAGATTCCCTTCAGGCCCATGGCTAAACAAGAACCATTCATTGCAAACCACAGTTTGGCAGGAAGTTCTCTTGGACAGAGACTCCAATTAATCTTCGGAAGAAATGCCGGCCATTTTGGGGGGTCGTAATGCCTTGCTGGCAAATTAACAGAGATACGCTGTGTAAATGGCTAAATAGAGAAAATTCGATCCGAAGGACTGCTTGGCACGAATTCCTCCTGGAATCAACCGACAAATGCTATGCGGATTCACTGTTGGGCATTTGACAGCGCTCCCTTTGTGACAATTCATAAACAGGGGACAGTCATTCTAGTGCGCAGATAAGCACGAATATCACATGAAATTTTCCTGCTACTGTATTATTACACTACTCGACATTTGTGGAGATGCTTCGGTGAAACTGCGAATCTTTCATTCGTGAGACTTCTCTTGGACTACTCCTTCAGAAGCCAATAGAATCCCATGCAGACCATTAAGACAGATTACTTTAACGCACACGGCTAAACAGGAACCGTTCCCTGCAAAGCGCAGCTAGGCCCGAGTTTCTCTCGGAATTAGACTCCAAATAAGCTTGAGATGAACCGCTAGCCATGTCGTTTCGGAGACCCAGATGCCATACGGCAAATTACTGAGATGCGCTTTGACAACATCTAATCATGAGAAATTCGTTCGAAGGATGCTTGGCAGGAATGCTCCTGGAATCATTCACAAATGCTATCGGTTCCTGTGGTCATTTGACAGCGCTCCCTTTGTGAATTCATAGATACGAGGAGTCATTCTCGTGCTAGAAAACAGGAGTTTCACATGCAGCCCCCATGAAATGTCATTATTTCACTGCTTGACATTCTGGGGAGCTCTTTTGTGAAAAATTGCGAATATCTTCTGATGGAGCTAAAAAAAGATTTCTCTTGGAATAAGCCATCAGAAGCCAATAGATATCCCATACAGACTATTATAGAAGCTCTTTCAAGTCAAGGCTGAACAAGTACATTCATTGCAAACCACAGTTTGGCAGGAAGTTCTCTTGGAGAAGAGACTCCAATTAATCTCGGTAAGAAAGGCTGGCCATTTTGGGGGGGTCGTAATGCCTGCTGCAAATTAACGAGTAGCGCTGTTGGAAATAGCTTAAATAGAGAAAATTCGTCGAGGACCGCTTGGCAACGAATTCCTCCTGAATCAACGACAATGCTAATGCGGATTCACTGTTGGGCATTCGACAGGGTCCCTTTGTGACAATCTCATTAAACAGGGGGACAAGTCTTCTAGTGGCGCAGATAAGCCGAAATCACATGGAATTTTCCCTCTATGTATTATTATAAACAGTGCCTGACAATTGTGGCGATTCCCTCCTGCATATTGCGAAATTAAAGAGCCAGTCTTGCCACTCGACAGATTTAGGGGTCCAGGGTTTTAATGGGCCCTGAAACGGGCCTCCAATTCATTTTCAGGTGCTGACAACCGCCTGGGGCCCTTGGAAATAGGGTTTTTAGGGGCCCCTGGTGTTGGGGCCCCTGGAATTGGGCATTTGGGTGCCAAGTGCTTAGGAGCGAGATGAATATTGGGTTTTGAGTGCCCCTGGGTTAAGGTCCCCTGGAATGGGGATTCGGGCCCGCGATGTTGAGGGCCACCGTGCATTAGGGCTCTGGGGCCGAGCGGTTAGAGCCGTGGAAATGGGTTTTGGGGCCCTGAAGTTAGTGACGCCTGTAAATGGGTTTTTTGGGGCCCTCGGTGTTAGAGTACCTGGAAATGGGTTTTGTTAAGGCCCTGCGTTAGGGTCCTGATATGGGGTTTTGGCGCCCACTGGGGTTAGAGGCCTTCTGATAATGGTGTTTTGTGGCCCCTGAGGTTAGGGCGCCCTGGAAATGGGGTTTCTAAGTTCCCGCATAGGTTAGGGCCCTAGAATGGGGATTTGGGGCCCCTGAGGTTAGGGCCACGAATGGGGTTTGGGCCCCCTCGGTGTTTAGGGACCGTGGACAATGGAGGGTTGAGGCCCTTGTGTTAGTTCTCCTGGAAATGGGTTTTTGCTGTAAGATTAGGGCCCCTGGAAAGAGTGTTAGGGCCCTAGAGGTTAGGAGCCAGGAATGGGGTTTTGGGGCCCCTAGTTAGTGGACGTGAAATGGGGTTTGGGGCCCTAGGGTAGAGGCCACTGGAATTAGGGTTTTTGGGCCCTGGGGCTAGCGGCCCTGAAATGGGTTTTTGGGAACCCTGCGTGTTAGGGTCCTTGTGGACATCAGGGTTTGGTTACGAGAGGTCAGGGCCCCTGGAAACGGGGTGTTGGGAGCCCGTATCTTGGGGGCACTGGAAAATGCGGTTTGGGGACTCTGAGGTTAGGGGCCACTGGAAATGGGGTTTGGGGCCCCGAAGTTAGGGCCCTGGAAATAGGTTTTGGGGGTCCCTAGCTTTAGGGGCCTGGAAATGGGGGATTGGGGCTGTCGGTTAGGGGCATGCTGGAAATGGGATTTGGGGCGTCTGGTGTTTATTGTCCCTGGAATGTCTTTAATGGGCCCCTAGGGTTAGGGATCCTGAATGGGGGGGTGGAGCCCCTGGGGTAGTGCACTGGAAATGGGGGTTTTGGGGCCCCTGTGTCAGGGGACCCTGAAATAGGGTTTTGAAGCACCTAGGTTGAGGGCCCTGGGAATGGAGGGTTGGGGCCGTAACCTTACGGGCCCTGAGAATGGGGTTTTCTGTGTCCCCGAGTTTAGGGCCCCCTGGAAATGGGGTTTGGGGCCCTAGGTGTATGGGGCCTGTGGAACTGTCTGTTTTAGGGCCCATAGTGGTTAAGCGTTCCTGGTAATGGGGTTTGGGGCCCGTACCTACAGTGCCCTGGAAATGGGGGTTGGGCCCCTGGGGTCAGTGAACCTCGGACGTGGGGTTTTGGGGCCCTGGGGTTGGGGCCTTTTGTACATGGGGTTCTTTAATAGTCGCCTAGGTTTGGGGCCCTCCTGGACAATGGGGGTGGGGCAATCAGAGGTGTAAAGGTCCTCGAATGTGCAGGGTTTGCTGCCGACCTGGGGTTCAGTGGCACCGCACAGTTCGAAAATAAGGTACTTGGTCCTCTTGGCTTTAGGGGCCCCTGGTGATAATGAGGATCCGGGGCCCTAGGGTTAAGGGGCCCTGGAAATATGCGGACATCTTGTGAGAGCATGTTAGGTGCTCAGGAGCCTCTCGGAATCAGGGGGTTCGGGCTAAGTTCCCCATGGAACTGCGTTTGGACTCCCAGTAAATGTTTGGGGTTTTCACGTGGGCTCATTTTGGGCGGGCACCTGATGGTTTTGGGGCCACAGTTGTGCAGATTGGTTTTGGGCGCCGGCTATAAAGGACCACCTGGAAATGGGGTCGGGGCCCCCGGGGTTAGTCGGCCCACTGTGAAATGGGAGGCTGGGACCCTCTGGGTTGGGGCCCTGAATGGCTTGGGGCCCTGGTGTTAGTGGTCTCTGGGAAATGGGGTTTTTGGCTCTAGGTTAGGGAAACCTGGAAATTGGGTTCGTCACCAGGGCATGGAGCCCAGAATGACGTGTTGGTGCCCTACGTTAGTGGCCTCCAATGGAAATGGGGAGTGGGGCCCTAGGCGTTTGGGGTCCCTGGAAAATGCGGGTTGTCGAGCCCGAGGTTAGGGGCTCTTGGAAATTGGTTTTGGGGCCCTAGGGTAGGGCCCTGGAATGGGGGGTTGGGCCACGGAGTTAGTGGCCCCTAAAAGGGGTTTTTGAAATCTGTGTTTAGCTGCCATCAGGATGAATGATTCCGCATTTTTCAGCAAACAGCTCCCAGAATGTCAAGCAGTGAAATATGGATTTCATGGGGAATGGCCATGTGAAATTTCTGTTTATCTGTGCACTAAATGCTCTCTCGATTTTTGAATTGTCAAAGGGAGCGCTGTCAAACTGACCACAGTGAACCGATAGCATTTTGTGGATGATCCGGATCGGCCCAAGCAGTCCTTCTGGAAACGAATTTTCATGTTAGATATTTGTCAAAGCGCATCTCGGTCAAATTGTCAGCGTCATTAAGGCCTCCAAATTTCTACATTCATGCGAAGGTATTGGAGTCTGTTTCAAAAAGAAATGCCGTGCCAAACTGTGGTATTGCAATGAACGGTTCTTGTTTAGATTGCGTTGAACTTGGGAAATTTCGGGGTTTTTGTACCTCCTAACAACAGGGGCGACTTGAAAAGGGGTTTTGGGCTCCTCTCTCAGGGACCCTGGAATGGTGTTTTTTGCCCAAGGGGTTGAGGCTTCTGGATATGGGGACTTGGGGCTCCTGGTGTATTGGGCTCTGGAATGGGGATTCGGGGCCCAGGGGTTAGGGGCACCTGTAATAGGGTTCTGGTCGTGGGGTTAGGGACCGACTGATTGGGATATGAGGCCCTCTGTACGGGGCTCTGAAATGGGTGTTTAGGCCCTTGTTGTTTGGGGCCAATGCTGTTAGGGGCCTAGGAAGTTTGGGCTTGGGCGCAGGGATTGGGGCCCCGAAATGGGTTTGGAGGCCCTCAAGGAGGATAGCGACGCCTCCTTGGGAAATATGGGGGATGGGAGGCACCCTCATTTTCATGGGCCTGAATTAAACTCGGGGGTCTTTCGGGGCCTCCTCGGGTTAGGCGTCCCTGGAAAGGGTTTTGTTCGGTCCTGGGGGTTGGGCCCCTGAGATGGGGTTTTGGAGGCCCCTGAGGCTAGGGCCTCTGGAAATAGGGTTTGGGGCCTCGTCCGTGGGGATCCCTGGGACAATGGGGGGTTGGACGCTCTAGGTTTTGGGGCCCCTGGACAGGGGTTTTGGGTCTCTAGTTTAGAAGTATCGAAATGGGGTTTGGGCCCCCACCCTCTGGTTGGCCCTTTGGTAATTGGGCGGCTTTTTGGACCTAGGTAGGGTTCCCTAGAAAATGGGGTGTGGCTTGAAGGTACGGACTTCGGTTAGGTCTGTCTCAGTCGGGACCTTCGTGCTTGAAATGGGGGGTTGGGCTGTAAACACGACGGTGTTCTTGAAATGGGGTTGTCGGCTCCCTGAGTTTCAGGGGCCCCTGCAAAGGGGTTTGGGGGCCCTGGTGGTTATGGGCCCCTGGAAATGTGTTTTGGCGGGACCCAGGGTTAAGGGCCCTGTAAGGGGGTTTGGGGCCCTGGTTAGTAGGGGCCCTCGAAACTGGGGCGTTGAGGCTGATAGTGTTTAGGGGCCCCAGGAAATGGGTTTGGCGCCTAGGTTTAGGGCCCTGAGTGCGGTTCGGGGGCCTCTCTGGGGTTGTAGTTGCCCCCTCGGACAAGTGGTTTTCCGGGCCCTGGGTTATGGGGCGGCTGGAAGATGTAGTGTGTTTGAGGCCCATGAGTTTAGGAGCGCCCAGGAAATGGGGGGGTGTCCCCGAGGTTAGGGATCGACTGGAATGGGGTCTTGAGGCTCTGGGTTTAGGGGTCCCCTGGAACTGGGGTTTTTGGGCTCACTGGGGTTGGGGCTCCTGGAATGGGGTTTATGGGGTCGGGTTAGGAGGCCCACTGTAAATGAGGTTTTGGGTCCCTAGGTTTAGGAGCCCCTGAAAAATGGGATATCGGGGGCCTTGGGTTTAGGGGCCCCTGGGAGAAGGGGTTTGGGCCCCGACCATGTAAGGGCCGGAATGCTGGGATTTTATGGCGCCTCTAGCTTTTAGTGGCCGCGGAAACGGGGTTGGGAAGCCCAGGTGTTAGGAACACAGGAATGGGGTTTTGTTGGCCGCTAGGTTAGGGCCCCTCGAAATTGGTCGTTCTTGGGCCCTACAGGCGTCTAGGGGCGCATCGGAAATGGGGTTTGGGACTCTGGTGTTAGTGCTTGGAATGCGGTACTTGGATTGACCCTAGGTATGGAGCCCTGGAGATTCGGTTTTTGGGCTCCTGAGGTTGAAGGAGGGTCCTGGAAATGGGTTCGAGACCTAAGGCTTAGGGGCCCTGGAAAATGGAGTGTTGAAGCCCTTGCGGGTATGTGGCATGGAAATGGGGTCTTTCGGGCCTTTGATGGTAGGGCCCTGGAAATGGGGGCTTGGGGCTCTGTAAGCTACGGTCCCCTGGAAAGGGTTTTGGATCCCTGAGGGTGGGCCTTGAAATGGGGTCTTGGGGTCCACAGGTTTCAGGGGCCATGAGCAATTGGGGTTGGGCGCCAGAGGTTAATCTGTCGCTGGAAAGGGGTTTGGTTGGCCGGTGGGTTCAGGGGGGGACTCTGGAAGAAGGGTTCTGGTCCTAGGGTTGTGGGGCCTGGAGACATGGGGGTTTGGGGTCTATCGGGTTGTAAAGCGCAGGAAATAGGGGTTGGGCCCCTAGGGTTGTGGGCGCTGGAAATGAGGTTTTGGGCCCCTAAGGTTCTATAGGCCGCACCTGGAAATTGGAGTCCTTGGGGCAACCTGGTGTGGGGGTTTTGCGCAATGGGTGGTTTTGGGGATCTAGGTGGGGCAACATGCGAAAGATTTTGCCCGGTTACGAGAGGCCTGAATCGGGGTTTGGCGCCCTAAGGGTAGCCCTGACGATGCATGTTGCTTGGGTCACGGACTGAATGGCCGGCTGGTCTGAGCATAAGGGACCGTGTGATAGATGACCTCCTGAGTCAGACCGGTCTGATAATGAGGCCCTGTTGGCATAGATGGACCATTGCCTGAAGGGTTAGGTACGAGAGGCTGGTACAGTGGAGGTTTTGGGCCGAAGGTTTAGGGGCCCTGGAAATGGAGTTTTGGTGCCCTTGACGTTAGGCGTCCGTGGAAAATCGGGGGTTGTGCGGCCAAGGGTTATGGGCCCCAGAAGATGGGTTTTGGGGCCCGAGGTTTGGGCCCTGAAATGGGGTTTTCGGGTCCTGAGTTTAAGGGGCCCCTGGAAATTCGGTATTTGGCCCCTAGTGTTAGGGGTTCCTGGAAATGGGGGGGGCCCCTTGGGTTAGGGGCCTCTGGAAGGAGGGTTTTGGGGCCCTGGAGTTTGGAGGACCCTGGCACTGGTTTTCTGGGCCCCCTGGGCTTAGCGTTCCCTGGGAATGGGGTTGTTGGGCCCTGAGGTAGGGGGCCCTGAATGGGATTTTGGGTCGGCCTAGGTTTACGGGACACCTCAATTGGCGGTTGGGGCACTAGGGTTAGGGCGTGGAAATGGGGTTCTTGGGGCCGAGGTGGCGCCTGGAATTGGGGTTTGGGCCCCTGATTACGGACCCTGGAAATGGGGTTTTGGTTCCCTAGGTTATGGGCCATGCAAATGAGGTTTTTGGGCCCTAGGTTTAGGAGCCCTCTGAAATGGGGTTTTGGGGCCCTCTGTGCTAGGGTCATTGGAAATGGGCTTTTGGGGCCCCTGGGTTTGGGCCATGGAAATGGGTTTTTGGGGGCCCTGGGTTTAGTGGCTGCTGGGAAAACTGGGGTTTCGGCCCAGAGTAGGGGCCCCTGGAATGGGGTTTTCGGCCCTGGGTTAGAACGCCGGAAATGGGGTTTGTGGGCCTGAGCTGAAGGGTCCTTGAAATGCGGTTTGGGACATCTAAGGTTAGGCGTCTCGTGGAAAATGGAGGTTGGGGCCCTAGGGTTAGGAGCCCTTGGAAATGGGGTTTTTGGGGCCCTAGATTATCGGGCCCCTGGCAATGAGGTTTTGGGGCCCCTTATGTTAGAGACCACTGGAAATGGGGTTTGGGCTCCTGGTGTTATGGCGTTTGGAAATGGGATTTTGGGGCCCTGGTATTAGGGGTCCCTGGAAATGGGGGGTGAGGCCCATAGTGTTTAGAGGCCCAGGAAAATGGGATATGGCGGCCTGAGGATAAGTCCCTGGAATGGGGGTTGGGGCCATAACACAATGGTCTAATGAAATGGATTTTCGGGTCCCTGAGCTGTTAGGGCCCTGAAATGGTGTTTTGGACCCCTGGTGTATGGGCCCCTGGAAATGTGGTTTTGGGCCCCTAGGGTTAGGGGCCCCCTGGAATGGGTTTGGG
>NC_133779.1:14355075-14393947 GCF_003597395.2 Chelonoidis abingdonii | reverse complement strand
ACAGAGGATATAGGGCACCTGCGGGGAGAAGGTACAGGCACGCCTTCTCTCACCTCAGGCAATATCGCTGACTTGAAAGCCTAATTGCCACGGCTCTGGTTCCTCATCCTAGCCCAGGAGGCCCAGGGACCCCATACGCCACGACGCACCCCACCCCGGGCTCCCTGGATGGGCTCCACCAGCTGGACGCTCTTTCATACCGATGACAGTGCATACGGAGGACTATGACACCCCCCCAACGGAACGAGCGGCCTGGCTTCCGGGGAACTCGACACGCCATAGACCTACCACTGCACCCCCCCACCACCCACCATGACCAACCAGCGACCCCTTTTGCCCACATCCCCAACAGCCCCAGAAGATCTGGGCATGCCACCCCCCGACTATGGACCCAGATTACCACACCCTGGCAGCTAAGCGCTGTCCCGCCCTGGGACTCCTGCCGCACTGCCCCGCCACGGATGTGCCCCCTGGGCCCCAGATCCCCTGGGTACCCTGCCCCGTCCACCCCGGAGTACCCTGTCGGAGTGGCGGCAGGGGTGGGAACGACACAGGCAACGCCCAGCTGTCCTGCACTTCCCAGCCAGAAGCTCTCTCCCCATCCCACCCTCCAAATAAACCCGCGGCACATCGGGGGACCCACCTGGTGGGCACCCCAATACGTGGGATCGCAGTGAGGCAGCAGCCAGGTGCTGAGCTGACGAGATGATGGTGGGGGTTCATTTGCGGAGACTGCCAGGCTACCTGATCTGGGGAGGTCCCTTTGAATCTGGGGGCCCTCCTATCAACTTCATGGGTGCCACCTTGATCTGGGGGAAATCCTTGAATTTCAGTGTGTTACGCGTTAAATTGTGGGGGTGTCACCCTCTGATCGGGGGGTGTCCCCTTGAATGTCTGAGGGGTGTCTCCCTCGATTCTGGGGCGTCAGCGCTGGGGTGTTCTCCTGGCTTGGGGTGCGGGCCGCCTGCTGAGGTGAGCACATCTACTGGGCACAGTCGGTGCTCGGGGGGTCCTCCTGCAGGCTTCAGCAGGCTTGGGTGGGGTCTCTGAAGTGAGATTTTTGAGGGTGCCCGCTGTCACTCCCAGGGGAGGGAGGGGACCCTCGACCCGCCCCACAGATTGCTGCAACATTGCCCTCTGGTTAGCAGCAGGAAGGCTGGGGAGCCCCCCCCAGGTGATGCCAGAGGTACGAGGCGGGGGGAGGCTGGCAGAGGACCCCCCTTTTGAGTTGTCCCCCCCGAAGGGCCCCGCCCAGCTGGACACCGGGCCCAGTCTGACTGCGCAGTCGCGGGGTCCCCAGCCCGAGGGGGGCACTCAGGCGTTGGGGATGGGGGCTGACGGGGGGTGTCCGGAGTCATTCCGGCCGCACCCCCGCGGCGCGAGCGGGGCCCGCACGCAGCCCCCGCGCGGGGTGCGGTGTGGGGCTGGGGCGAGTCGCTACCTCCCCCCCCCCACCTGCTCTCACCGACTCCTCCCGGCGACCCCCTCGCGTCGAGCGCCACGCCCTGTCTTGCCGTCCTCGGGGGGTCGCCGGGCGGGGCTTTCCGTTGGAACGGTTGGCGGCGCGGGGTGGCGGTGGGCTTCTGGGAGCCGTTAGGGAGGGCGGGAGCCCGACGCAGGTGCGCTCTCGCGCATGGGCCGGGGCGGGTGTTGCTGAGCGGCGCAGCGGCCAACTCACTTCTTCGGCGGGTAGGTGATAGCGCTGCGTGGCCCGCGCCGGGCTGGCGCGCCGGATGGCGTGGGCCCCCCCTGGGAGGGCTTCGCGGGAGGCGGCGCGCATGGCTTTGTGATCTCTCCGCCGCTTGCAGCCTCTAACTAGGGTGTCGGCGCGTGCCTGGCTTTAGGACCGCCGCGCGCCGCGGGTGCGTTTGATATGTCGGCCTGCGCGATCACGAGATACCCGGCTGTGTTCTAACCGGGGGCGCTGCGCTGTGTTACTCCTATGGATGCCAGCGCAGCTACGCGGTGTGGCCGATACGATGAAATCTGGAGTGGGCCTTCCTCAGGGGCAGTACTCTCCTTCGGCCGCGCGGGCTGTTGGCCCCGCCCCGGGCAGGCCGCCGGGGCAGCGTCCGTGCCGGGCAACCGGACGCTGGGTCTGCGTCTCTCCGCGGGTAGACCTACCGACGGGCGCCAGAACTCTGGGGGTGGGGGTGCGATTGTCGCCAGCGGGAGGAGGGTGTGTGGGGACACCCCGTTGGGGGGAGGGTGTGCGGTGGGGGCCGGGGCCGTCATCCTGGTCTCTCACCTTGTGCCGGCCTGCACAGACCTTTGTGCCGCTTAGTGGTTCTGGCTTGGATGGTGCAAACACCGTCAGGGTTGCGTCTGCACTGCCGAGCGCCCCCCCCTTTCCCAGCAGCCAGCTGACTCGGCTGTGGGGGCCAGCACTTCCTTCCCCACCTGAATTCTAGGGTTACAGATGTGGGGTCCTGCATGAGAACTTTTAAGCTTAACTACCAGCTTAGCTCTGGTTTTGCCTGCCAGCACCCGAAATATGATTTGAAGTTATAGCGGTATACACCTGTCTACCTTATCCCCCCCCACCTGCCCCTGATATTAACTCCTCTCCCACGTCTAGTAAGCTTCTTCCCTAGGGTAGCTTTGACGCTAGACTCCATCTCACCAACTTCGCTGGTGACTACAGATCTGCATACCCCTGGCTCTTAAACTAAGGAAAAATCAATCAGCATATCTTAAAACGAGGCTTTAATTAAAGAACGAAGCGTATAAAAATCGATCGCTGATAAATCAGATGGACAATAGACTTTGCAGGGTAATCAGATTCAACAGCAGAGGGAACCGGCTCTAGCCTTAGGTTCAAAGCTTACAGCAACAAAGGTAAACCCTCTAGCAAAAGGACATTTAAAGTTAGAAAACAAAGATAAACCTAACACCGCTTGCCTTCCATGCGTTACTACAAGGTTTGAACATATGAGAGCACTTGTTCAGAAAGATTTGGAGAGCTGGATTGATGTCTTGGTCCCTCTTAGTCCAAGAGCGATCAACCCCCAAACAGGAGAGCACAAATAAAAGCTCCCCCTGACCCCCCCCCCCCCCCATCTGAAATTTGCTTCCTCTTATTGGGTTCCTTTCGGTCAGGTGGTCAGCCAGAGTTAGCCTGTAGAGTTCGTTCCTTAATCCTTTTACAAGGTAAAAGGACTTTTGGGAGTCTTCTCGACCAGAGTGCTGACTTCCATTATAGTATTGTACACAGGACAGGGGCTGTTCTTCCGGTGTATAGTTATTGACAAGAGAGTAACAGTTCACCATCTAAAACCATGCTGCATGGTACTAAGCTAAGGCCCACGCCTCTGGTACGCCTCTTACGGCACGCAAGGTCGACAGGCTTAATGCCTAAAAATATCACACACAGTTCATGCACTTTTCTTTTAAAACAAAGGCCAGTCAATCAGTTAATGGGGCTAAGCACTCGAGCATGCCGTATCAGGGCATGTGCTAGACGCCCCTAAATAAGTGTGTAAAACCCAGCGGAATGGTGTGCCATTTCCCCGATCACAACTTCTCTTCACAATTGAACACTAATTGGACATGCCTGGATTAGGAGCAAGCGTTAAACCTCTGGAAGATCTGTTCTCCTTCCTAATGCAAATGGAGCATTCTTAGAGGGTTGTTCCTGAGGATAATTAATAAGGTACGTCCTAGATGGGAAGCCAAAAGTGTGACACCGAGGCGGGGGAGATTGGGCCAATTGGGTGAGGTGTCAGAAAGAAAAAAACTAGTAGCAGTTGGGGCGACTAATAGAAGGGGCAAAAAACTGAGCAAAACCTATCACTGGGAGCGCCAAGCCCCACCTACATCCAAGGAAAAAACACGCAGACAACCTTATCTTTCCCACCACACCGTCTCCAGCAACCCACCTCGGCCAGTGAGCAGTCAGCTGGGCGATGTTTTAATGTAATGAGTGGGGCATTGTGAGGCCAACTGCCTGCAAGGAACCAACTGACTCTGGACATCCTTACAGATTCAGGATCTTAATTTCCTGGCAGGTAATATTGAAATGATACTGTGGTGATAACTCATGGGTGAAATCACTTGGGTTGCCGCTCCTTACCACCATCTAGAAACAATGGCTGGTTGAAAGGTTAATGGAACATTGGGGTCATGATAACGTAAATTCGTAACTGAACACTCCAATTATTGGGACTAGTGTTGCAACAGTTGCCTTTTTGCCATACAAGGGCTGTAACCACTCCCAGTTTAGGGTTTTCAAACCATTTGAACCTTGTGTATGGCCACGGAGGTAAGGGGCCTTCAGTATGTGAGAGCAGCAATGGAGGGTTTACGCGCTCTCCGGCAACTAATATTCTGTGACTTTAAGCAACTAAAAGCACCTCCGACCACCTTTAGCCTTGCCTAAAGAGAACCCTAAAGGATGCTCGAAGAGCATAAAGCCTAGTATGATAAACATACCAGGAGCGTATCTTCAAAGGTAGGAGACCAGTTACTGGTCTTGAAGGTTGCAGCAGGCTAAGATGGATAGATCATGGGAAGGCCATTCACGGTCCAGGATCGCCTGGAGCCTGTTAAATACCTCATAGCAGTGCCAATTCATATCTCACAATACGACTTAACGCAAGGGGTAGTGTGCAAGTACCGCTAGATGAACCTGCAAGGTAAAGGTCAGCGTTCAATCACCCATGCGGGGGTGTATGATTTATGTACTTCCTTTCGGCTGCGAAATGCACCTGCACTTCCAGAGCTGGTAGATGGCTACTAGCAGGACTGGCACGAATATGCAGTTGGCCTACCTTGATGAATGTGCATTTTTTTCTGACTCTCTGCCAACACCATAGAACACCTGGGAAACGGTCTTTGAGCGCGATCAGGCAGGCGGACTAACTGTAAGGCCAAAAGTGTCAAATTAGGCCAACACGAGAGTGACTTACCTTGGGACACCACGGTGCGGTCGAGAAACATAAAAACCCTACAGGCCAAGGTGGATGTTATCGACAGTGGCCTGCCCAAAGTCAAAGAAACAGATCTTATCTTCTTAGGCTGGGCGGGTATTACAGGCGATTTGTACACACTACTCAAGCCATATCGCTGCCCCACTGACCGACCTGACCAAAAGACCCTTGCCAAAGCATAGGCGATGGTGTAAAGGCTTCCCAAGGCAGCATGATTGCAGCCTCGTCCTTACCCCAACTTAGGAACGGCCTTAACCATCAGTGCCACTCCTCGAGTAAAGGACTCGAGAGCTGACCTTACTATTGTTCTCGACGACTGTGCCTGATCGGGCTGCCATCCTCTGGATCTGCACTGAGTGGGATACGGGCCTGAGTCAAAGATAGATTTTTTAACCCATGCAGATTCGTCAGTCGAGCGTGAAAGTCCATAATGCGATACTTTTAGAGGCTCTCTGCTCTGATCACTCAACAATCGAAGTGGGACTGACTGCGATTTCACTCTCTCTCCCTCACGTGACGCTTGTCTGTGCTCAGCAAACTGTCTGCGGCTACATACGCCTAATAATAGGACACAACTAAAAAATGCTATCGCTTCAGTTTGTAGCTGAGCTATGACCCAACGTTGGGACGATGTTCAGCCTACAATACACATCTGTTGTCTGAGTGGCTTCTATACTGCCAGGAAGCAGCATAAAAAGCTCAGTTCAGCTCTCCATAATTTTCGCTGATTGAATTCAAACATCTGTAGATAGCTTGGCACAAGTAGTCCATATGTCACTTCCATAATAGTTTCGAACTCCTACTGTTGAATCAAAATTGCCATAATGATAATGGAGCAGAGTCCTGATATGTCTCTTACGACAGTTAGTATCAGTATATTGTAAAGTTTGTGATGTGTCCTGTCATGTAATACTGTTTTCCTAATTCTAGGGACGAAAATAATCAACCGCAGTTGAGGTTCCCACTGTCTCGATTTGGAAGGGGCGTGTCCATAAACGATAGCTAACGGTTAATGTCTCTTTCACCTGTGAAAGGTTAACAACACCTGACCCAGAGGACCATTCAGAAAACAAAATACTTTCAATTATCTCCCAGGGAGGGAAGCTTGTTTGTGGTTTTTGGATTTTGGGTGTTCTCTCTAGGCTCTGAGAGTGGACCACACATACCTACAGGCTCTCTAATCTTCTGTTCCATTTTGTAATGTGACGATTTTTGATATAACTGGGACCCATCATAGAACATGGTTGAACCAAGGTTCTGTAGTAGCAAATCCTATGTAAAGGGGGTCATATAAGGTGGTCTAAGACCAGGGGTTACGGGTTACTGTTATGATTATTGCTGTCTGTATGTCTGTATCAGTTTTCGAGTTGAAGTTATGAAATTGCGTGTACTGTCTGTATTTTAAATTGGTGCTGCAGTTCTGGGTGACAGCCCCAACAATTGGTGTCAGCTCTGCGTTAGCCTGCTTGAGGCCAATTAAGGACCATCAACCTACACAACTGACGCATGGAGGAGAAGGCGAATGCGCCCTGTGACTCACTGGCGATGAGCAAAACTGGCCCATGTGACTGCAAACTCATTTTGCTGTAACGTTTCACAGTAGGACAAGGCAGTGTTATTACACCTGGAAAAGTCTATATAAGGCGAAGACCTGATTCTCACATTTTGGTTATTCCATCCTGCTTCTTACTCTGGAGGACTTGCTGCAAGCTGACAGCTCTCTATCAAGGGATTGATGACCCATCCCAGCGGGGGATGTACTCCAGAGACTTAAATTTGAACCTGGAGTTTCCTTCATCAACTGCTACCAGCCTTGAATAGGACGTTGCATTACCAGTATGTATTGATCCAGTTTAACCCAATTCTAGCTCCTCATCTTTATCTATTTTCCTTCTATATGATAAACCTTTGATTTTTAGATTCTAAGGATTGGCCAAAGCGTGATTTTGGGTAGATCCTTGAGGTGTATAGAACACATCCGGCCACCGCTAGTACTAGGAGTGAGCACGATGTTGGCGTCCACGCGACCCCCGGGGGGGAGGGGAAAACCCTGTACAACCCCCACTTACTGGAAACTGACATCCCTGAGTCCTGAACCCACCGATCTGGATCCACACTCGTGAGGGTCACCGTCTGTCCCATTATCCGGCCCTTGTCTTCTCTAATGTACTATGTGTAACCAATTAGATGAGCGATTGTACTCTCTCGTGCTTGCCTTCCCTACTATGACCCCCCACCGTACAACACCCTGCATATGGGAAACCATTCAGAACTCGTTATTGTACTTATAGTGTCCTAACCCGATAACAATACCAGCGTCCCCCCATACCTCTGTATAGTGTCGCCCCCGCGTGAACTAATGACTGACATGCAAATCTGTGTGTATCCATCCTTATTTAATATCTCTCTCTAATTAACCTGATGACCTGGGTCTGGGGCTATGGTCCTTTGGGATCTGAGAGACACTCTTTTCTTTTACTGTGTGGTGTTGGTTTCCTAACCATTCATCCCAGGACCGTTGTGGGCATCTGGTTGGTCGATACTGGCGAGCTGGAGTGGCTAAGGAAATCTGCTTGAGTGTGACTTTGCCAGTTAGCCAGTGCGGGTGAAACTGAAGTCTTTTGTCTGGACTGGTTGTTTTGCCTTAGCAGTGAGATAAGCCCCAGGCTTTGGGCTGTGACTGCTCCCTGTTTGAGCAATTGTTCCCTGATTTTGGCCCTCTCAGTTGCTGGGTGCCGTCAGAACCACATCGTCAATGGTAAGTACAAAAGGTAGAAAGACAGTTTAGTCTTTTTAATTGTTTTCTTATTTGCAACTGTGTTATCTGGCTGGGGTGGAGTTTTAATGTGTATTGGCTTGAAAGGTATCCTTAAAATTGTATTTCTCTGCAGAAAGCTTTCTTCTATTGTCTAATAAGATAAAAAGACTCGTAGATATTGTACCATTCTAGATTACAGAGATAACTTTTACTTTTTTTTCTTTCGTTTTTATTAAAAGTTGTTGCTTTTTAAGACCAGTTTGATTTTTTCTCTAGTTTGAGGCTTAAAAGTATATGAGTCTGTACTCCAACCAGGGAATTGGTGGGGGGAGGGGACAGATAAATCTTCCCTCTTTGTTTTAGAATCACTGGGCTTTGAATCTGTAATTGCCTCTGGTAAGGGAGAGAGGATGGGTGAGGGGGACATATCCTCTGTGGTTGATTCAAGGGTTTGAATACAGTATCTTCCAGGGTAACCTAGAGGAGGGAAAGAAGTTCTTTCCTTAGATCATCTATTAGATGCAGGGGTCTGTTTGGTGGATCCCCCAGGGAAGGTTTTGGGGTGAGACCAGAGTTTATCGGGCACTCAGAGTCCTGAATGGTGGCAGCCCTTCAGAATCTAAACTGGTATTAAGCTTAGAGGATTCATGCTGCTGGTTACCTAACTATATTTTGGACGCTAAGGTTCAAATTTGGGAATTATACCATAACACCCATGGATTCAGATTTCTTCTGAATTTGATGAAGACTGGCTGATGACTGGGCAGGGAGGGTGAGACTGACTGATCTCTCTGAAGATGAGAGAACATTACTCTGAGTTCCCCGTCTATTCTCTTCTGTCCCTGAACTGTCCCTAGCCTGCTCTTGAATCCTTACACTTCGCCGGACAGGGGGGAGAACAGGAACAAAATCATCCTCCTCCCAGTGCGGTTCTGGGGCAGATGGCAGGGAATTTTTACAGGAGTTCTCCATAAAAACCGCTTCAATAGCCACTCGTCCCTCCGTGGGTTTATAATTATACCATACAAACAAATAATCCATTTGTCCCGGCCTAAGATCAACCAAAATATCCCTTAAGGAGTTCATCCTATCTGTGGAAAAGGTTCCACACTCCAGCCAATCTTTAGTCGGGGACAAATGAGCGGTGAAAGAAGGCCATTGAATTTGACATAAATTTCTCATTTTAGATTTAACCAAACCAGTGGTCCCAGAAATTTCCTTCCAGTCTCTAAGTATTAGAGACAACGGGGCATTCCCCTGGGCACTTACTGCCAATTTGTCCCATTTTGATGAAGGGACTCTAACCCCTCTTTCCTGCGTCATGGTAAAGGGACTTTAACCCCCACCTCCAGCGCTCGCTTACCTCTCCAGGGACTCGAACACCTGGACTGGGACTCAAACCCAGGCTGGGACTCTAACCCAGACAACTTGGATCCTGCGCAAACCTGGACTGGGACTCTAACCCAGACCTAAGTTGTCAGGGACTCTAACCCCGACAACCTGGACCTTACTCAACGGGTAGGTGGACGTTGCTGGTTTTCTACGAGCTTCAGCTGGTTCACAGAACACACCTTATCGCCGATACAGAGATCAGATCATCAGGCAAGGCTCCTCTAAACCGGAGGATGCGCGCTGCATTGCCTCGGGGTCCGATCCCCCGCTGGAGAGTCAGACGGGTCCCGGCGGAGTCGCCAAAGATGTCGGGGACTCTAACCCAGATGGCAAAGTTCGTTGTCTGACTGCGAGAAAGGCAACACCAGCAAGGTCCAGTCAAAAGCTCTTTATTGACAAGTGCACGCATCAATAGAGAGCAGCTCGTCTCCAGAGAGAACCAGCCCCCCCTTTACATCTTAGTATAAGCCTATATAGACAGTTCCGTTGCGTCATAAATTATTCACTTGAGCAACCCACCCCCTTCTTCTAACAACTAGAAAGTAGACGCCTTTAGTATACATGCACGCCTAAAGTTAGAGGAGTTAAAAACAAACGAAGAACAAAACCAGGGAGTGAAAACAAGGAGGCTGGGAAGCTAGAGTTCTTATCAGTTCTTCGAAGGATCTGCTTCTAACACAGCACATCTGGTACTATGCCAGGAATGCAGCTTCTCTCTTATCTCACTTTCTCCCAGCGCTTTGTGAGACATGCTGCTTCTTCAGCATTTTCCACTTAGGAATTACCCAAAAATCTCTGTTAGCCTGACTTTGGTCAGGTTGGCATACCTGGTTTTGTCTGCTATGTCTTTATTCAGGCCTAACAACAGGAAGGTTAAGTTCTTCCAGGGTCCATTGTCTTTGCTGATGGGCCATCAGCACTGTCTGGCTTCGTTGTTGTACCTGAAAAGCTGCTTGTGAGTGTCACCCAGAGTAAGTCCATTTGAAATACAGGCACATTGTCAATATTCCTAACTCCAGATACAAACATGATACATGCACACAAATAGGATAATCATATTCAGTAAACCATAACCTTTCCAGTGACCCTGCATGACCGGTCTTGTACAAAATGCATCATAATTATGCCATAATCCTATCATCATATCACTGTGAAGAATATGAGTTGCAGTGTGTGTATGTGTCCTTGGTGCCCCCTGCTGGAGGGGCTGGGCCCTGGTGTGTGTGTGTGTGTGTCCCTGGCAGAGGGGCTGGGCCCTGCTCTGTGTGTGTGTGTGTGTGTCCCTGCCGCCCTCTGCTGGAGGGGCGGGCCCTGGTGTGTGTGTGTGTGTCCCTGGCAGAGGGGCTGGGCCCTGCTCTGTGTGTGTGTGTGTCCCCCTGCCGCCCTCTGCTGGAGGGGCGGGCCCTGTTGTGTGTGTAAATCCTGCTGCCCCCTGCTCTGTGTGTGTGTCCCTGTTGGAGCAGCTGAGCGCTATAAGGTGCTGGCACATACTAGCTAGCAAGGGGCTGGGTTGGGTAGAGCACGGCTGCCTTTTCCTTGGGGCTGAGCAAAGGGGAATTGGGGGGGAGGGTTCACCGCTAAACCAAGTGGGAGCAATGTGAGGCCTGGCACATTAATTTCCCATTGCTGGAGCACTGGGAGCCATGGCCTCCAGCTGGTTTGCTAGCATAAGCTGTTTTATTATTGGCCCCAGGCCTGGAACAGGGGTGGTCACAAACAGTGCCCAGGAATCTCTGCTCGAGTGGCTTGTTCCAGGGAGTGAGATTGGGCACCCGACGCCACCCGCCTGCAGCGAGCTCATGGGTCCCACGCTCAGTCGAAGAACTTGCACTGCCCGGCGTGGAGCGGAGCCACCTGGTGCCACCGCCCGCAGCGCTAGCCTGGGCCAATTCCCTGCCCATCATCCCCTCTTGTATGATCATTTTGGCTGCAACTCGCCTTAATCAGTCCAATGGGAGGAGAGAGGAGACGGCTCCAGTTCCCACCTCCCAGCTGCTTTCTAGGAATAACGACCTCCCCGCTCAAGGCCAGGCGTGGCTGGGGAATGAGCCGATAACTCTGGTTTTTGGCCGCCTCACCCGGTGGGGATGTGTGTGCGCGTGTGCGAGAGAGAGAGACGCGGCTTGGTGACAGCTGTGTGCTGCTTGTTATGTTTCACATCCCCCCCACATCCCCCACTCTGCTGCCCCCCCCGGCTCTCCCATCCCCACATTGCCCCTGGTCCCTGCTGCTGCCCCGATCCCCCATCCCCTCTCACCGCTGGCCCCCGCTGACTCCCTAGGCTCCCCCTGTCCGCCCATTGCTCCTGGGCTGCGCTGCCTCCCTCCCGAGCTCCCGTTCGCTGCCTCACACCCCAGGCCTGCCCCGCTCCTTGCCTCTTGACCACGGCACCCAGGTTCAAGGAAGTTCCATCGAAAACAAAATATTGAAGCTCCTGGCCCTCGGGGCAGGGAACGGGCCACACAGCTCAAAGTCCCGAAGGCAAAGACAGAGCCCCTGGCGTTTCCCATTCAGCTCCCGATTTCTAAGCCAACCTGGCGATTTTGGCAGGGGAACCTCCTGAGATGCGAATCCTCAGGACAGGGCTTTTTTTTTTATTTTTGCACAGGTGACAAACACCAGGCCCAAGGCTGCAGCTGTCACTTCCATAAAATTGAGAAGTGAAACCTGGTCATGTGGGGCAGCGCCTCCTCGCTCTTGCTCTGACATCGTCACAAGGATGTGGCCACCTCCGCTCTGCTTTTCCTGCCTGCTCAGTTTTTGCTCTATCGGTTGGCCTCTCGCACAGGGGGGAATCGCCGGCAGCCCTGGGGAAGGAAAGATGTGGAGGAAACTCGCTTTTCAGAAGGTAAGACGCCCACACTTGCTGTTTGACACTGGAGCACAAAGGGGGGGGAATCACCCTTATTTGGGTTGAAATATGTTTCAGATGAGGAACAAGCCACTCAAAGGGCACAGGCGGGTTTAAGACACCGAGCCCCAGAAGAATGATACACAGCCTGTGTAGGAATGACATTTTGTGACTTTCCTGCTAGGAGCCTGGGAGAAAACAACTGATCTCTCGAACAGTCGCTGTTAGACACGCCAAGGTGCTCATAACTCTCGCAGGGCGGGTCTAAAAATATGCAGTGGCCATATTCACAGTCTCCCACAAGCGCCTCTGCAGAATCACAGAGAAACGAACCCTCTTGCGTTTCATGCGGTCCATGGTTCCACGGGACATTTGAAGTGCTTGAAACAAAGCACCCGCTAATGCGCTTTTCTGGCCCGGCACCTGCATGAGGCAGAGAGGCGACAGTGGCTGAAGCAGAGCACTGGAGGAATGGGGGATAAATGCTATTTCTTTGAAATAACACGGTGCCGAAGATTGCTCTCTTTTAACCGTGTTTGAGGGCGTTCCGTGCCATAGGACATACGAATGCTGACACGTGTAACAGATCAATTTCTCGCCATTCCACTCGTGGTCTGATATGGCTGTCTGGATTTTTTGGAAGGCTTTTTTTCCCCATAGACAGGGCCTGCAGGAGTTTTGTAGGATGGCTAGCATGCGGATTGATACGGTTTGCGCAGGAGGCAGGATCAAGGGGTGGGCCTGCTTGGGGGGTTCCCGGATGACCATGTGAGCACCAGACATGGCGCGGTACAGCTCAGGTGCCGCGCGGTGTAAAAACCAAACCCATCCGTTTGCCTTTGCAAGCATCGCCTTTAAAGTCGTCGTCTTACTCCAGCGTGCTGGGCAAGCGGTACCTGACACCCGTAAGTGCCGCCTGGGGAGCTCTATGCTGGGCTGGGGTCCCCGAAAGGCTCCGAAAGGGAGAGTCAGGAAGGGAAACCGGAAGGGGGATGAGCTGGGAGGCCATTTGGAGAGGGAAGAGGGGTGTGTGAAATACAGTGCATCGAGGGATGTGTGTGTAGAGACCAGTCCCTCATTGTGCCTGGCGCTGCACAGAGCTTGGTGCGGTTTAGTGATTTTGGCTCTGATTCCGCAAACACTCAGAGGTGTCTACACTGCCGAGCCTCCCCCTCTCCCCCCGGCAGCACCGAGGCTGGCTCAGCTGACTCGGGCTTGCGGGGGTGTGTGTGTATGCGTGCGCTAAAGACAGCCATGTAAATGTTGGGGCTCAGGCTGGAGCCTGGGCTTTGAGACTCTCCCCATTCACAGGAGCGCAAATCTACCCAGCAATTTTACAACCATGCAGCCCGAGTCCCACAAGCCGGAGTTGGCTGGCACGGGTCACAGGTGGCTGTCTGGCTGCTGTGTAGACCCACCCTGTGATTCAGCATGGCAGGGCTCTTTCTGCTGTGTAAACTCTCCCTCGAGCAGCAAGCTGAGGGTGATGCTACGCCCGCAGCGTAAGGCTTGCTTGAGCATTTGCAGGGTCCGTGCCTTATATCTGAAGCGCCCCCTGTAACGCATCCCTCCCTCCCCTGGCGGATCTGGGTCTGACGACTTCCAGGCTTCACCAAAACCGGTCCAAAATGTTGATTTCTTCTCCCAGGCCCCAGCCAATGTCAACAGGAAATCTCTATGTCTGTGCCCAAGGGCGGCGATGCACAACAGCCCCATAATCTCTCAGAGCACTTTGCCCAGCTGTCCTGGTATGATGCCTTGGCTGGGACATGGGTGCCGATAGCCGTCATCCGTCCAGGGAAATCAAACCCGCTCCACAGCTCCTTCGCCAGGCATATCTCTGTGTCCAACAGATGGTTCACCGTGATGAACGCCAGCAAAGCCATTGCAGGGGTTTATAAGATTGAATCTGAGATGAAGAAAAGCAAGTGTCTGGTTTTCATCCGTCTGATTGTAACAGGTAAGTGCCGTGGGTCACAGTTTCAGGGGTAACCGCACTGTGGATTTCCCCTGGGCCTCTGGAGGGCGCGGATGTCAGGTTTCCAGCTTCTCAGCCACCCCCTCTCTAATGTGGAGGCCTGCGTCTGTCTCTCGCCAGCCTAGGGGTCTGGGTTTGGGTTTGCACTGCCTGTGAATGTCGCTGTGAGTTTCCCAACACATCTGAGCGTGGTCCACCAGCCGTAGGGTGACCAGATGCCATGATTTTATAGGGACAGTGCCAATATTCAGGGCTTTGCCTTTGTCTTTGTCTTATATAGATGCTTATTACCCCCATTCCCTGTCCCAATTTTGCACACTTGCTATCTGGTCACCCTAAGCCCCCTTGTGCTTCGCTTTTCTCCGGGATTGCGACAATGTACACCAGGTACCAGCCAGCCGTCACAAAGCACATTTAGTCCTAGCAGCACAGAGAAAACATGGAAAATAAGAAACCGCCCAACACGCCTGCTGAAAGATTTAGAAAACCTGGCTTAACAGGGAACGTTAAACACACTGGACATGTTTCGTCTTGAGAAAAGCAGACCTGAGAACAGGCTGCAGAGATTTTCAGGGCTGTTATAAAGAGGACGGGGATCAATTGTTCTCTGAAGCTAGGACAAGCAGTAATGGGCTGAAGCGGTGGATTTTAGCAAAGCTTTTGATACTGTCTCCCACAGTATTCTTGCCGGCAAGTTAAAGTAGTATGGGGTGGATGAATGGACTATAAGGTGGATAGAAAGCTGGCTAGATCATCAGGCTCAACGGGTGGCGATCAACGGCTCCAGGTCTAGTTGGCAGCCGATACCAAGCGGAGGGCCCCAAGGGTCAGTCCTGGCAGGGCCGTCCTTAGGATTTATGGGGCCCTACGCAGTATTATTAACTAGTGCCTCAATGCCGGATGGCAGCCTGAGCTCACAGCCTGGCGGGACGGGGTGAGAGACGAGATGGCAAAGGATAACGAGATGCCCAGCCTGCCTCATGGTGACAGAGAGTCACAGTTCCCCACAGAGACCCTCGTGTCCTCTCCCTCATGCAGAATGGACGTGCAGAAGGTACCTAATTAAAAGCACTAAACTTGGGAATAAAAAATGTCAGTCACAGGTTTTTTGATATGCCCTGAAGTTTGTCAGACATTTACAGGGCCACCCAGAGGATTCAGGGGGCCTGGGGCAAAGCAATTTTGGGGGCTCCTTCCATAAAAAAAAAAAGTTGCAATATTATAGAATACTATATTCTTGTTGGAGGGGCCTGGGGCAAATTGCCTCACTTGCCCTCCCCCCCCAGGGTGGCCCTGGGACATTTATTTGCAAAGACTTTGTAGTAAGGGTGAGTCAGCTGTCTTGCTGAATACAACATTAAATATTATGGAATACATGCTGCAGCTCTTCTCTGTTTTACATTTTCTTAATCAGTATTTCTACGCTGATTTTATGTTTTAAATGTATGCGTAAGCCTTCATAAAGTAACCCTTCCAGATTACTACATATTTAACTCACTGGAACAAAGACTTTATTTTAAATTAATCAGTCACAGAGGTTTAATGTATTCATAACAATGTTCCTTGCTTTTAGAGAAAGGAACTCTGATTTACTGTGTGTGATCTCCATCACAATAGACATGTTTATGAAATTTCACCAACTTTAAAAAATATGTTTCCAGAGATTTTAGGCCTAACAAAGGATTTTATATCTTACTAGGTAGTGATTTTTGCTGGAGGGTTCTCTTAAAACTAGTTCATCAGAGAGTCCAGAGGAAAGAAAGGGAAACTCTTTGTCCAGCTATCTGGAAGGAAAAGGGTGTTGTCCCTTTAAGGGCTCTCTTCAACGGGGCGGGGGCGGGGGGGTGAAGGGAGAAAGGGATGAACAGAAAGGACAGGAAGACTTTGGAAGCAGGTTTTTTTTTTTGTACTATAGTAGTTAAAATTAAAATGTGTATTTTAGATAAGGGGGGTCTTTTGAAGGATTTATTTAAAAAACCCATATGTCTGAAGATCCAAACATTTAAGGCTAAAGATGATTGTGCATCTAAAAATCTATGCAAGGATTTTTTAGAGATGTGATTTTATAATCTTCACCAACTCACTAATGAAATATCTTTAAAGCAAATTTTAATAGGTCCTGTAGACTGACGTGTCCAAGTAAAAAATTCTTGTTTAAGTGAATGTTTGAAAATATACACAGGTTGAGAGGGAAGGTACTGTACATCTGGGGTCAGGCTTGGGTTATGGGGGGTTACAGATATCATTTGCAAGGATGAAAAGATACATACATATTGCATAACTGGCATAGATTCAGATTGGGGTGTGGGGGTTTTTAAAAGGTCAGTGGATAAGTGGGCTTGGGTTCGCCTCCCATGGAATGAATGAGTCCAAGTCAGTATCGGTGGAGCGGATAAGTACATGGGTAGGGTGCGTCCCTTGGTCCGTCAGGGAAGGAAGTGGGTGATTTCCCTGGTCAGCTGTCTTGGTTACTCGGTGTGGTATTGGCGGTGTCCGGTGATGTGTTGGGTATAAGTGTCTCTGGACCACCTGATGGTGTCGGACACCATGAGCTGTCTCATGAGCCGGGTGTAGCATCGACCGACCCCACACGCTCTCAGAACCGGCTCGTTGCGGGGGTCCCACGAGCCCAAGGCTCCCATGATCAGGGCGTGAACCTGGACTTTATAGCCCTGGGCTCTCAGGGTCTCAGCCAGCGGAGTGTACTTCGACTCCTGTGCTCGGGCCTTGTGGAAGACCGGTGACCGGTTTTCAAAAGGCACCGTGACGTCTACCTGGAGGACCTTCTTTTCTGCGTCCATCACGACGATGTCGGGTTGCAGTCGACTGTCCTGGGGATGGCGGAGTTGACAGTGATCTTCCCCAGGGATGGCGGGATGGCGTTGTGGCTGTGCCGCCAGGCTCTGGAGTGCTGCTTGCACCCACGCAGGACGTGTGGCAGGGTCTCGTTCCCGTTGCCGCCCTTCCTGCTGTGTTTGTTCAGAAACTGACAGGAGATACCTGGGGGTTGGCAAATGCCTGTTAAATGGCTTCATTCCTCCTTGAATGGCTTTTTAACAGTTTCAGTGTTGTACTCATAGGTCCGGCAGGCTGGAGGCTTTTTCACTTTTAACTACTAGTTCCCCTCCCGAGGAAGACTCACCAGGCTGCAGCAGCCAGGAACAGGGATAGGAAAGCCAGATGGGTGGACACTAAGACCCCGTGGTGCCCCAAATTTTCAGGTGCCCTACGGAGCTGCATATGTTGCATATGTCTAAGGGGCCCTGGGACCAGTTTTGTTCAACATCTTCATTAATGATCTGGGTGATGGGATGGATACACACTCAGCAAGTTGGCAGATGACACTAAACTTGGAGGAGTGGTAGATACACCACAGAGGGACCTAGCCAATTGGAGGATTGGGCCAAAAGAAACGTGATGAGGTTCAGCAAGGACAAGTGCAGAGTCCTGCACTTAGGGTGGAAGAATCCCAGGCACCGCTACAGGCTGGGGACTGACTGGCTAAGCGTCAGTTCTGCAGAAAAGGACCGGGGGGTTACAGTGGACGAGAAGCTGGATAGGAGCCAGCAGTGCACCCTTGTTGCCAAGAAGGCCTGCGACATATTGGGCTGCATTAGTAGGAGCACTGCCAACAGATCGAGGGGAGTGATTGTTCCCCTCTATTCGGCATTGGTGAGGCCACATCTGGAGTATTGCGTCCAGTTTTGGGCCCCCCACTACAGAAAGGTTGTGGACAAATTGGAGAGAGTCCAGTAGAGGACAACAAAAACGACTAGGGGGCTGAGGCACATGACTTATGAGGAGAGGCTGAGGGAACTGGGGTTATTTAGTCTGCAGAAGAGAAGAGTGAGGGGGGATTTGATAGCTGCTTTCAACCACCTGCAGGGGGGTTCCAGAGGGGATGGATCTAGACTGTTCTCAGTGGTAGCAGATGACAGAACAAGGAGTAATGGTCTCAAGTTGCAGTGGGGGAGGTTTAGATTGGATATTAGGAAACACTATTTCACTAGGAGGGTGGTGAAGCACTGGAATGGGTTCCCTAGGGAGGTGGTGGAATCTCCATCCTTAGAGGTTTTTAAGGCCCAGCTTGACAGAGCTCTGGCTGGGATGATTTAGTTGGGAATTGGTCCTGCTTTGTGCAGGGGGTTGGACTAGATGACCTCCTGAGGTCCCTTCCAACCCTGATATTCTATGGTTCTATGATAATCTGCAGCAAGAGAGATTTTGGTTCTGCAGGAGGAAAAGATTTTTTACTCTATAGCTGGTGAAGCTCTGGAACAACTTCCAAAGGAGGCTGGCGAATCCCCATTATCGGAGGTTTTTAAGAACAGGTTGGACAAACCACCTGCCAGGGCTGATCTAAGGTAACTTGTCCAGGCTCAGCACTGGAGGCTGGGCCAAACGCTCCCTCAAGGTCCCTCTTGACCTGACCCTGCTCTGACTCTGCACAGCGGCATTTGGGGGGCAGATTTTAAGGGGTTGGAGGGGATGGGACCCCTCTGCTCTGACCTGCTGGCATTCTGCATCTGTTCACTGCAACTGCCTCTGCATTGTCTCATTCCAGAGCCTGCACCAACCTCAGTGCCAACCTCAGCTCCAGCCTCCCAGGTGGCCCTGGTCAGCATTGGGACAGCAGCTGCAGGTGAGTAACTGGGCTGGGAATGGGCTGCTGAACTGCTGGGATCGTCAGCTAATTCTGGCTGCTGCCCGGCTTCTTGACAGATTTTCCTGCCCAGCTCCTAACTGTCCAATGGAGCAGAGTGCATGGGGCAGAGCCTCTGGGTACTGACCGCTTGGCTCCCAACGCCATGTCCATGCCCATCTAGGACTTGATTTCTTGGATGACACTTTATATTGAGGGTCCACGTAGAAGTAATTTAGAAAGGGTTGAATGGTGGCTGCAGGGTATGTCTACACAGGGCCACTCAGGAAAATTAATCCGAATCATGTCAAAGTGCAGGCTCTGGTCTGCACTACAGTGTTAGGTCAACATAAGGCAGCTTACGTCACCCTCACTCTGTCAGTGTCTACATTGAAAGGCAGCTACCATCCGTGGAACTCGCCTGCTGAACTGACAGAATAACTCCAGCTCTGCATGAGGCCTAGCGCTTCCGTGGATGCAGTTAGATCGATGTGGGGGTGCTAATGACATCGCCTGTTGCTGCCTTTCAGATGCTGTCCCACCGTGCCCCACGCTGGCAGGTTGAGGATGCGCGCCGCCGACACAAGGAGTGTAGTGTGGACATGCAAAAGCGATTTAATTACTGCCCTGGCTATATGTCGATGTAACTTAGGTCGAGTTAATTTTGTAGTATAGACTTGCCCTGAATTTAAACTGGATTTGCTAAACCGCATTGATCCCCATGTGTGGACACTCTTATTTAGAATTGAAGTGGCCTGAATTTGATTCACTTTGGAAGTGAATTAAGCTAAATTGAATTCAGGCTGCTTTAATCTTGAAGGAGAGTGTCCACACAGGGGTTTAATGCTGTTTAACTAATTCACTTTAAAAGTCAGATTAGATTTCCTGAGAGGCCCTATGTAGACAAGCACACTCGTTACCTGTGCCTTTAGCATGCTAAGACCGTATATTCACCCGGTACGAATGCTTTATAAACCAGCTATCAAGTGAACCTTAATCTAAAGTGTATGGTGCTGAGCAGCCTCAGTCGTGGCCCAGCATCCCACAGCGCTAGGTGGTGTACATTATCGATTAGGTATGTTACGGTAGTGCCTCGGAGCCCCAGGGAAATCGACAAACCCACGATTAGCCAGGGACTGTGGAGCATCTCAAATCAGAAAATCCCTTTTGCGGGCGCCAGGGTGAAACGCTGAGCGTGGTGGAGAGGCTGGAAGTTTTCGGCTGGGTTTGACCAAATCTCCTGCTAATGCCGCAATTCCTGTCGTTGGTTGCAGAGCCTGGATCTTGGTCCAGCCGTATTGCAGAGGTGGTGGTGCCGGTCGTGGGGGCAGTGATGGTGGTGGCGCTGTTGATATGGCAGATAAAGAATATTGCTCGCTACACGCACTCGTTCTGCAGCCGTCATGACTTCCCTGCCAGAGCCGCCCCGTCCCAGCAGGCTAGCGACTCAGGCCCGATGCAGGAGCTGGCAGAGCTGATGCAGCCAGAGGACGCCAGAGGTGGGGATCGGTCGGCCATGCTGAATGGGAAACTTCTCGGCAGCGCTGAAATGCTAAATGCTGGGGGACTGAATGTGCAGCGGCAGTCAAAAAAGCAAACAGAACGTTGGGTCTCATTAAGAAGGGGACAGATAGTAAGACAGAAAATATGTTCACAGAATCATAGAATAACAGGGTTGGAAGGGACCTCAGGAGGTCATCTAGTCCAACCCCCTGCACAAAGCAGGACCAATTCCCAACTAAATCATCCCAGCCAGGGGTTTGTCAAGCCTGACCTTAAAAACCTCTAAGGAAGGAGATTCCACCACCTCCCTAGGTAACCCATTCCAGTGCTTGCATCTTTATGTTGCCTCTATATAAATCCATGGTACCCCCACATCTTGAATACTGGGTGCAGATACAATTGCCCCATCTCTAAAAAGATATATTATAACTGGGAAAGATACATGTAACAATGCAGTTCTGGCGGGACCCAACTGAGAATGCCAATTCAGGACCAATTGCTCAAACAGGGCAGTCACAGCCCAAGGCTGGGGTTTTTCCACCTCTAAGGCAAACCAAACCAGCCAGACAAAAATGACTTCGGTTTCACCCCACTGGCTAATCACACGTCACAAGCTAATTTCTTTAGACACTCCAGTCTCCCAGTATCACCACCAGTGCCACTCGTCCTGGGATGAACAGTTATGAAACCACACACCCAGTACAAAAGAAAAAAGGTTCTCTTCGGATCCCAAGGGACCAAGCCCCAGACCCCAGGTCAATATACACATCAAGATCTTACCACAATCACGCTGTTGCCATCCATTTAGAATCTAAATCTAAAGGTTTATTCATAAAGGGCAAAAGGTAGAGATGGAGGCTAGAATTGGTTAAATGGAATCAATTACATACAGTAATGGCAAAGTTCTTAGTTCAGGCTTGTAGCAGTGATGGAGTAACTGCAGGTTAAATCAAAGTCTCTGGCATTACATACCCACTGGGATGGGTCATCAGTCTCTTGTGGCAGAGCTTTCAGTTTTCTGTTAGCAAAGTCCCTCCAGAGGTAAGAAGCAGGATTGAAGACAAGATGGAGATGAGGCTTTCAGCCTTATATAGGCTTTTCCAGGTGTAAGGTTACATCTTCTGTTCTTCGTTACTGTGGAAAAGTTACAGCAAAATGGAGTCTGCAGTCAATGGGCAGTCCCTGCACGCGATTCCCCTGCTGAGTTACCGGAAGGGCATCTAGTCTTGCCTCTCTCAATGGGTCAGATGTGTAGCTGATGGTCCTTAATGGGCCATCAGCAGGCTAGCAGAGCTAACACAAAATTGTCTAGGATGTTTCTCAGTAACACCAGCACAAAGTTGAAAGGACAGACAGCAGGACAGCCAATATTTCATAAACTCAACTACAAATGAATGCAGACATACCAGACAGCATAATCATAACAGTAAACCGTAACCTGGTCTTAGAACACCTTATATGACCCCCGTTAACAGTAAGATTTGGTGTCACTACAAGGACCTTGGTTGCAACCCATGTTCTAATATGGTCCGCTAGTTTATATCAATAACTGTCACAGTACAGAAAGGGGCAAAAAAAAAAAATATATAATAGGGGTAATGGAACTGGCTTCCGTGTCAGGAGAGATTAATGAAGACTGGGACTTTTCAAGCTTAGGGAAAAGAGACCGGCTAAGGGGGATGTGAGGGAGGTCTATATAATCATGACTGGTTTGGAGAAAGTAGATAAGGAAGTGTGACGCAAATGAAATTAACCAGGCAGCAGGTTAGAAACAAATAAAAGAGGAAGTCTTTCTTCACCCCCAACTACATTGCGGATTATCAGGACAGTCAACGCTGTTTGGAACTCCTTGCCAGAGGGATGTTGTGAAAGCCGAAACTATAACGGGGTTCAAAAGAGAGAATTAGGTAATTCCTGTAAGGACAAGGTCCATCAATGGAATATTAGCCAGGATGGGTCAAGGACGCAAACCCCAAAATGGGCTCTGGTGCCCATAATGAATTCAGAACTGGAACAGGTTTCAGAGACGGGCTAGCTAGGAATGAATCCGAGGAATCGGAAAACCTGCCTTAATGAAAGGAGACTCAAAGAGCCTGGCCTTGTGTAAGCCTGGCCAAAAGAAGGCTGCGGGGGCGATATGCGTTGCTCCTATATATAAATATATCAGGGGATTAAACGTTAGGGAGGGAGGAGGAATTATTTAAGGCTTAGGTACTAATGTAAGGCAGCAAAGACAAATGGGTGACAAACTGGATATTAGGAAAGTTGCAGACTTGAATATTAGTACGACCAGGTCGTCTAACGCATTAGGGGAGTGCAAGTTCTGGAACAGCCTTCCAGGGAAGTAGTGGGGGCAAAAGACTTATCTGGCCTTAAAGACTAAGCTTTTGATAAGTATATGGAGGGGTGATATGATGGGATAGTTTAATTTGGGCAATTGAGCTTGGAGTTATCAGCAGATAAGTCCTGCTCAGTGGTCTTGTGAAGGGATGTGGAACGGGATGTGGATATGAGTTACCTGGCAGAGAAATTCTTCTGGGTGCTGGCTGGTGAGTCTTGCCCACAGTGCCAGGGCGTAAGGCTGATCGCCATATTTGGGGTCGGGAAGAATTGTGCCTCCAGGGCGGATTGGCAAGGGCCCTGAGGGTTTTTCGCACTTCCTCCTGCAGCGTGGGGCATGGGCCGCGGATTCTCTGCAGCTTGAGGTCTTCAAACCACAATTTTTAGGACTTCAATAACTCAGTCATGGGTTAGGGGTTGCTATAAAAGTGGATGGGTAGGGTTCTGTGGCCTGCTTTGTGCAGGAGGTCAGACTAGATGATCATATTGGTCCCTTCTGACCTACGAGTCTATGAGTCTATGAGTAAATCTCTGACTGCCAGGACCCGGGACTGGACAATAGGGGTTGGATCACTGGATGTTTGCCCTGTTCTGTTCATTCCTTCTGAAGCACTTGGCATTGGCCACTGTCGGAAGACAGGCTACTGGGCTAGATGGACCATTGGTGTCCATTAGGGCCGTTCTTTCTTCTATTCTTGTGAACTCACAAGGCCCCTTCCTGCCTGACATCTCTATGACTCGCAAAATCACCTGACTCCAGGAGGTGGGGATTTTAGTAAAGCACCAAATAGCAAGAGACTTGTGATAAAGTTACAAGAATTCCGAATCCTGTAACACTTCCACTGACTACATATTCTTCCGGTCCATGTCACCTACTGAAAGCAGTAACAAGCCACGTTTGTATCCAGAAGCGCCAGGCATGTTGCCTTGTCCTTGTTCCTGTTTATAACGTTTGCCTTTCAGCATCAGAAGGCCGGTCTGTTGCGATGCGCCTTGTGTTTACTTCAGCTTGTAAGCGCTTCGGGGCCCGGACTGCTGCCAGGCTGGTTTTAACAGCACTCACCCTACGGAGACAGGCGTTATTATCCACAGCGGTGCATCAACTCACGGCTACCGTTCAGCAGCGCCTGGCTTTGTTTTCCAGCTCTGGACTTGCTCCTAATTGCACCCAGCCAGGGGTGAGGTGGGGGGCGGGGGAGAAACTGCTCTGATTCTCCCTAGCAGGGGGCAGTAAATAAACCAATACGTGGATAAAACCAAAGGGGCGGAACTACTGAGCACAGGAGACACCCAATGGGTGAGCTGCTACAAGGCTGGGTGCAGGCCTGTCCCACCTCTGGGGGCTGGCCAGGAATTTATTCTGAGCACCAAACACATGCAGGAGAATGAAGAATTTGTTAGGCCGAGGGGCATGGGTGTGAGCCTACTGCCTCCTGCTGGCTGCAAAGGGACAGGCGTGGGATATTTCTGGGGGTCAGGGTGCCTTCAGCTGCTCGATATGTCCGCTGAGACTGCTGGGCATCAAGTTCCCCCCAACTCTGCTCCCTTCTCAGGTGCCCACCCCCTCTGCTGTGCCCCCCCTCTGGGCACGGCTCGGTCCACCCCACCACCTCTGTGCTGCCCCCTCTGCCCCACCTCCAGCCCCGGCGGGAGCAGGATGCAGGGTCTGAGGGCGTCACTCCCACCTGCCCTGGCTCAGACTGTGCTGGGGGCCAGTGTACGCCATGGGCTGCTGGGATCTGCCCCACATGCTGGCGTTCACATGCTATGCGCCTCTGGGCCCCACCAGGACATCTGTGGACTGGGCCCTAGACTACGGTGACAGCATCGTCCTCTCGCTGAGCCCCCGGGGCCTTGGGAGACAGCCCCAAAGAGCATCCTGCTCCCAGTGCCCCACATGGAGCGATCCCCCAGTCCCTCCTCCAGTCTTCGTCCTGGGTCTGGGATACCTGGTCACCTGGTCCCCCTCCTTTGCCCTTTGTCCTCCAGCTGCTCACACCCAGCCTGCTTCCTGTGGAGGGGGACCATCCCCCATCATTAGTTGGTAAGTACCAAATAGCCGGGCCATTATCTTCTGGGACCCTCCATGGGCCAGTGACCTGGCCCCAGACAGCTGGCTTCAGTCACACCTGGGTCTCTGTAAAGAGTAAACAGCCTTTTCCCACCACCTAGTTAACCAGGCACTGCATAGGGGAAACAGGCACACACCATATTAATACAAGTTATTATGAAAAATTCCCACTCCGCCACAGTGGGGCTCCCTGACACAGGGTAATAGACGCCATTCCCCCACCCCAAAGTTAGTTTCTGCCAGGCTGGCCGGAGCCCTGGCTGTTCAGAGGCGGCTGGATTTCCTTCCTCCGTCCCCCTGACAGAGCTGGACAGGGCTGCAGGTGCCCTGCAGTGAGGGGTGTGCACTATAATAACAGGCCCTTCTGTCCCATAGACCTCAAAGCCAGGCCAGGATCAGTAGCCTCAGTCTCCAGAGGGGAAACCGAGGCAGTGAGAGGGGAGGGAGCTTGTGGAGGTGTAACAGAGTACGCAGGCATGGTGCTCTGGGACCACCCCAAATGAAGTCAGACAGGATCCTCGTCACAGTGCGACACCCCCCAGGGCCCTGTCTGCCTAGGGCAACCCCCCTTGGCTTCAGTGCCCCTGTTCACACTGTGAGCTCCCCGCAGTGAGTCCACCTGGCTGGGACCCCTGGAGAAGCCTCCCAGGCCCCCCAAAGGGGCCCTGCACCCCACCTCTTCACTCAGCAGGGCCCCTTGGCCAGCGTGGAAAACAGAAGGTTTATTAGCGATCAGGAGCACAGCGTAGAACCGAACTCGTTAGCACCAAAATCAGGAGCAGCCAGCAAAGTCCATCTCGGGGCGGGGGAGGGGATCCAGAACCCAGCCCCCCGGGGCTCCTCCCACCTTAGTCCCAAACTAGGTGACTGACCTGCTTCCAGCAGCCTGGCCTCTGTCATGCCCAGCTGCCCCTCGTCCGCCTTTTGTCTCTTTCCTGGGCAAACAGGTGCCCCAGCCTCCACCTGGCCATCAGTTGCCAGGACACAGAGTGTCAGCCATTGTCTCAGCCCAGGCAGCCCATTGGCATCAAGCCAACCCTCTTTGGGGGTGGGGGGGGGCTCTGCAATAATCCCAGACCCATATCCCACCACCTGAATACTTGAATAACACACAGGGGAAACTGAGGCACATACAGCATATTCATACAAAACATTAAGAACATTCCCACTTAGTTACAGGCGGATAGAACCCAGGAGTCCTACCCCCCCGCCCCCGCAGCACTAGACCCTACTCCCATCCTAGAGCCAGGCTGAGAACCCTGGAGTCGTGGCTCTCAGGCCTCCCTGCTCTAACCACTAGACCCCACTCCCTTCCCAGAGCTGGGGGAAAACTCTTCCCATTATAAGGCCCAGTTTTCCAGATGCTGATGACTTCACCAGATGTTCATCACTGGGGATAGAATTACCCCAGCCCAGGTGGATGCTGTGGGATGAATTTTGGGGGGAGAATTTTAGCCAAATCAGTTCTGCTGGTTCTGAGAACCAGGCTACTGGTTTGTCAGGTGTCAGCTCCTGGACACTGCCAGCTCCCCGAGCAATCGCCTCTGGCCGGCCCATGCTTTGCATTGTGGGGTATCAGTGGCGGCATCCCAAGCCCCTTCTGCAGGCATCGCCCAGCGGCGTGCAGCCCCTGACACGGACGCACATGGTAACAATCGGTGTGGCCGGGTACCCGCAGCTGGCCCCAGCTCAGGATCAGGCCTTCGGGACACCACAGTGGAAACAACCAGAAAGTTATTACCACCACTGATGACAGCCGAGCTGCCGAGGCAGGAGGGTGGAAACAGCGCGGGCTACCGGGGAACCCAACGCAGAACACCACTGTTCGAGTCGAAATGTCACTTTCACAGACTCAGATCCCAGACTAAAGGACTTTCTCCCCTAAAGCAACTTCCCAGAGGCACCATCCATGTGGCTGGGATCAAAAACAGCTGCACTGGTCAGAGCAATGGTCCGTGTAGCCCAGTATCCTCTTGTCTGAGTGGCTGGGGTCAGGTGCTTCAGAGGGGATGAACAGAACAGGGCAATGTGACCCTTAGGACTGTTACCTGAAATGCTGAAACAACCTTGGAGCCCATTTTCCCTGCCAGCTTGGGACTCCAGAACCCTGCCTTGTTTAGCCAGACATGCTATGCCTGCTGCAACACAGACCCAGGGTCTGAACCACACCCCCAAGCAGAGGCTTTAACCCAAATCTGCTCAGCAGGAGCAAGTCACCTATTTCCAGCTCCCAATGGGATCCAAATCCCAAATAAATCCGTTTTACTCTGTATAAAGCTTATACAGGGTAAACTCATAAATTGTCCGCCCTCTATAACACTGATAGAGAGAGATGCATACCTGTTTGCTCCCCCAGGTATTAATCACTTACTCTGGGTTTATCAATAAACAAAAGTGATTTTATTAAGTATAAAAAGTAGGTTTTAAGTGGTTCCAAGTAATAACAGACAGAACAAAGCAAGTTACCAAGCAAAATAAAACAAAATACACAAGTCTAAGCCTAATACAGTTAGAAACTGATTATCGAGATGTTCCAATAAGCTTCTTTCACAGACTAGACTCCTTCCTAGTCTGGGCCCAGTCCTGTCCCCTGGTAAAGCCCTGGTTAGCTGCAGCAGGAATTTTAGGTGGAAACTAGAGGCTTTTTCACGACTGGGACCCACTTTGTTCTGATCCACCCCTTTTATTGCTTTGGCACAAGGCAGGACTCTTTTGTCTCTCTGTGTCCCCATCCCTCCTTCTCAATGGAAAAGCACCAGGTTTAATATGGATTCCAGTATCATGTGACATGGTCACATGTCCTGTGAGACCCCAGTCTTCATTCTTCCTGGGCTGGCCTACACATACAGAGGAAGGTTTGCAAATAAATAGAGCCATTTACAACCAATTGTCCTAGTCAATGAGAGCCATCAGGAGTCTAAACCACCATTAATGGCCCACACTTTGTGTAATTACAATAGGCCTCAGAGTTCTACTTCATATTTCTAGTTTCAGATACAAGAATGATACATTCATACAAAGAGGATAAACACACTCCATAGATTAAAAGCTTTGTAATGATACCTTACAAGAGACCTTTGCATAAAGCATATTCCAGTTACACCATATTCACACATTAGCATATTTCCATAAAATATTATGGAGTGCAACGTCACAGGCAATTATCCACTGATCCATCCCCTGTCATCCAGTCCCAGTTTCTGGCAGTCAGTGGGTTAGGGACACCCAGAGCATGGCGTTGCATCCCTGACCAGCTTGGCTAATAGCCATTGATGGGCCTTTCCTCCAGACGCCATTACAAGTTTAGCATCTACAACCTCCTGTGGCAGGGAGTTCCACAGGTTGACCATGTAGTATGTGAAGAAGGATTTCCTTGTGTTTGCTTTAAACCTGCTGCCTGTCAATTTCATTGGGTGCCCCTAGTTCTTGTGTTACGAGAAGGAGTAAATAGTTCCTTAATCCCTTTCGCCGCACCAGTCAGGATTTCATAGACCTCCAGCATATCCCCCTGGACCAGTTTGCCGGCCCGGGTTCAACACCGACCGCTGTGTTGTTGAGATCCTCTAGCACAGTGGTTCCTAAATTGAGGTTCGCAAAATATTACAGGGGGTTCTCAGGAAAAAAATCCCTAATGGTGGACAGAGCTGTCCCTAGGGACCCCGGGCAGCACAGGGCCAGCAGCCCGGAGGCCCTGGACTTCCAAGAGCCAAGCAGATCGAAGCAAGCAGATCTAGCATACTGAGGAGATTTAAACTTCAAGACACCTTATAAGAAATGGAAAAGGAGGTAGATATTTTTGGCTGTTTTTAGAATGAAATAGGCAGCTAGTGCTGCTTTTAAAATGATTATGAAGAATAAGTTTAAGCTTTGTTGTCACGCGCATTGTTTGCCTGGACTGCTCTACCCCTGAATGCTTGTGTAGAAGGAACTCTTTGAGTTGGCTTCTTAAATCTCTTCCTGCTGTTTCACATTGGCTCCTCCTTGTTGAAACATAGGAGCCTTGTCTTATAACAGGCTTATTCAAAGTGACACAAGCTACGAAAGTGAGAGCTTGGACCAGTGTTGCCGTTTTCATGATGTAATAAAACCACTGACGTGATAAATAATAATTGACAATAAATAGTGTGTAATGCGCATGTCATAAAAACAAATTTTATATTTCTGTGCTCACTGCTTTTATGATTCATAGGTGGGTAAAGGAGAAAATCCCTGGCAATATTCATTTTTCGGAGGGGGTTTGCGAGACTTGTCATTTTAGGAAGGGGGTTCACAGGTTGTTAAAGTTTGGGAAACACTGCTCTAGCGGGCGGAGGCGGGGGGAGTCTCAAACTGGGGGTTGTGACCCCTCAGGGAGTCACAAGGTGGTTACATGGGGGTCCATGGGGCTGCCAGCCCTGAGCCTCCATTAAATTATGCCCCCCCCCTTTTAATTTATAAGGGAGGGTCACACTCAGAGGCTTGCTGTGTGAAAGGGGTCACTGGCACTCCCACACTGCACAGCATGGATGGTGAAATTTGGGAGGAAGAGGGGGTTGACCTAAGCTGTTCCAAATGAACAGTCCCAGACTGATTAAGCTCTCCTCATTCGGCAGCTGTTCCAGCCCCCGGATCATTTCTGTTGCCCTTTTCTCAACTTTTTCCAATTCCAATGTATCTTTTTTGAGCTGGGACGACCGAATCTGCACCCAGCATTCAAGATGTGGACAAACCATGGATTTATATAGAGGCAACATGATATTTTCTGTTTTATGATCTATCCCTTTCCTAATGATTCCCAACTCTCTGGTGGCTTTTTTGGCTGCCACTGCACAGTGAGCGGATGGTTTCAGAGAACTGTCCACACTGACGCCGAGATCTCTTCCCTGAGCGATAACAGCTCATTTCGACCTTGTCCGTTTGCCTGCAGAGTTGGGGTTACGGTTTCCCATGTGCAGCGCTTTGCATTGATCGACGCTGCATTTCATTGGCAGTTTTGTCTCCCAGTTGCCCGTTTTGCGAGATCCCTTTGTAACTCTTCATAGACGGCTTTGGGCTTCATGGGGATGAGGGTTGGGAGTGAGGAATGGCCTCCCCGGTGGGGGAGGTCATGGTAGAGGGACACAAGACGCCCTGGTGGGGGGACCTTTCCCCTGCGTCTGGCAGCTCTCTTGGTCCAGGGTCTTCGTCTCTCCCAGCTGCGGCAGGACTCAGCCAGGATCAGTGCCAGGGCCAGCAGGATTCCAGCGCCCAGGCCCAGATGGACGATGTTGCCCTGGGTGAAATCCAGGTGCCAGGGTGGGGCCGGAGCTGCTAAAGAAGGGAGGGGTCAGTCTGCAGCCACTTCCCGGGGGAGCGGCAACTGGGGGTGACTCCGGGTTTATCCTGGGGGGGCTGAGATCCGAACCCAGCCCTGGGCCTCATTTCCCACATCACTTACCTGGCAGAGGGCTGTGCCCTGCGGTGTGTGTGGCGGGGCTAGAATCTGGGCTGACACCTGGACAAAGAGAGTGGGGGGGTGTTAAATGCGGCACCAGAAACCTCCCAGCCCACTTTACCAGGCCACTACCCCTGCCACTGTCTCAGGCACCATCCCCCAGCCCTGCGAGGTACAGATCCCCTGGCTTGCCACCCCATATAGGGGATGGGAACCCCGGTGTCCTCATCAAGCCCCAGCAGGGGTGGAGGGTGTAGAGGATTCTGTTTAACCTCCTTAAATACCCTCTGTGCTTTCAACTGGATTTTCTGTCATAGTATATCAGGGTTGGAAGGGACCTCAGGAGGTCATCTAGTCCAACCCCCTGCTCAAAGGGGACCAATCCCCAGACAGATTTTTGCCCCAGATCCCTAAATGGCCCCCTCAAGGATTGAACTCACAACCCTGGGTTTAGCAGGCCAATGCTCAAACCACTGAGCTATCCCTCCCCCTCCTGTCACTTCCTGTCCCAAACCCAGCCCTGGCCTGGCCTCTGTTTCCCATGTCACTTACCTGGCGGAGGGCTGTGTACCAGGGTGGTGGGGCTGGGGTCCCTGAAGGGGGTGGCAGGGCTGGAATTTGGGCTGGTGCCTGTATAAAGAGGAGAAGTGTTAAACGCAGCACCAGAAACCTCCCAGTGTGTCTGGCCGCTACCCCTGCTGTTGTCTCAGGCGCCATCCCCCAGCTCTGCCAGCGCTGGGCAGTGCAGCTCCCCTGGCATGTCCCCCCAGAAGGGAGGGTGGGAACCCCAGAGTCCTGGCCAAACCCCAGTAGAGGTGGGAGGAAGAGGATTATGTTCAACCTCCCTAAATACCCTCTGTGCTTTCAACTGGATTCTCTGTCATGTCCTCTCCCAAATTCTTGGGTTGTTTCTTTGTGCTGTTAAACAGCCCCCATTCTCCACCCCAGAAGGGCCGCATCTTAGTGCCAAGTAAGGGGTCCCCATGCCCCACCCCAGAGGGGCCACATCCCAGCGCTGGGTGAGGGGTCCCTGTATACACAGCTCCCATGCCTCACCCCACAGGGGCCGCATCTCAGTGCTAGGCGAGGGGTCCCCGTATGACACCACAGCAGCCAGGAGTGACTCTGGATTGACCCTGGTGGGGCTGAGATCCGAACCCAGCCCTGGCCCTCTGTTTCCTATGTCACTTACCCGGCGGAGGGCTCTGACTGTGCGCCGGGGGTGTTGGGGTGGTGGGGCTGGGGTCTCTGGCGGGGGCAGTGGGGCTGGGATCCGGGCCGGTGCCTGTACAAAGAGCAGTGGGGGGCGGGGGAGAGAAGGGTGTTTAAATCCAGCACCAGAAACCTCCCAGCCTGGTCTGTCTGGCTGCTACCCCTGCCGCTGTCTCGGGCACCATCCCCCAGCCCTGCCAGCGCCTGGGCAGTACCGATCCCTTGGCATGTCCCCCCACATGGGGGGGGGGCAGGAACCCCGGCATCCTGGCCAAACCCCAGTGTGTGTGTGGGGAGTTCTCAGTTGTTTTTCCCTATTAACTTTTGCTTCTGATTTTAAAAATAGTTGTATAGGAAAAACCCACCCAAACTAGACTTCGGCTTCTCAGCCCATTGGCCGCCCCGCCACAGTGAGACACCTGATAATAATTCTCCCCAATTCGACGGGGCATAACCGGACCCAGTGACTTGTGACGACAAAGCCCCATGCCTCGCATGCGCCGGAGAAACAGGATGAAAGTAAAGTGAAGAGAAGCAGCATTCGCCGATGGGAGCTGGGAAGGGGGTACAGAAGAGGGGCAGTGAAGGGGGTGGGGCTTCATTCAGTTCCTTCCAGGAGAGCATCTCTGGATCCCGGTGAATTTTTCTTGCGGGGTGTGTGCGTGTGTGTTCCACACGACTGCCCTAAATACCTTCTGCGCTTTCCACTGGATTCTCCCTCACTTCCTGTCCCAAATGCTTGGGGTGTTGCTTTGTGCTGTTAAACAGCCCCCGTGCCCTACCCCAGAGGTGGCTGCATCTCCATTCCGGGTGAGGTGTCCCATATAACCAGCCCCTGCACCCCAGCCCAGAGGGGCTGTGTCCCAGCGACAGGTGAGGGGTCCCTGTATAATTAGCCTCTGCACCTCACCCCAGAGGTGGCTGCATCTGAGCTTTGGGTGAGGGGTCCTCGTATAACCAGCACTCCCACCACATCCCAGAGTCAGCCGCACGTTGGGGACTCACCTCCCACAACCAGGCGGACGGGGTCGCTGCTCTCTGACCACCGGGGCTGCCCATATAGGCTGAGGTACCTGCAGCGGTAGGTGCCAGTGTCGCCTGGGCTGGCGCGGTTGATGGGAAACTCGGCCGCCTGGACCCATGCCTCGGCGTGCTGCACCAGGATGGGGCCCGTGCCCCTGTAGAGGAAGAGCCGGGCGCAGGGCACCTGGCAGAGGCAGAGCAAGGAAACCCGCCCTCCGGCAGGGACCATGCCCCCCGCTGGGGTCACCTGGAGTGAGGCCTTGTCTGGGGTGACAGAGGGAGGGGCAATGAGACACAGACTCCCACACCCTGCACCCCAAGGGGCAGAGACCTCTCCCCTCCCCTCCCCCACTCCCCATCGGGCAGAGACCTATCCCTTCCCCCACCCTCAAGAAGCAGCGGCACGTCCCCTCTCTGGCTCCTACACATAGGGGCAGCCAGGGGGCTCCACATGCTGCCCCTGCCCCAATTGCCACCCCTGCAGCTCCCATTGGCCGGGAACCATGGCCAATGGGAGCTGTGGGGGTGGTACCTGCATACGGGGCAGCGTGTAGAGCAGCCTGGCTGTGCCTCTGTGTAGGAGCCGGAGACAGGACGTGCTGCTGCTTCCGGGAGCTGCCTGAGGTAAGCGCCACCCAGAGCCTGCACCCCTGATCACCCTCCCACCCTTTGAACCCCTTGGCCCCAGCTCAGAGCACTCTCCTATACTCAAAACCCCTCAACCCCGGCACCACCCCAGAGCCCGCACCCCCAGCCAGAGCCCACACTCCAACCCGCTGCCACAGCCCAGAGCCCCCTCCTGCCCTTCAGACCCCTCGGTCCCAGCCCAGAGCACTGCCCTGCACCCCAAAACCTTCATCCCCATCCCCACCCCCAAAGACCACACTCCCAGCTATAGCCCTCATCCCCTCCTGCACCTCAACCCCCACCCCATCCCAGAGCCCCCTTCTGCACCCCAAATTCCTCAGCCCTGGCCCCACTCCAGAGCTTGCACCCACAGCCAGAGCCCTCACCCCTTCCTGCACCACCCCGCCCCAGCCCAGAGCTCCCTCCCACACCCTGAAACCCTCATTTCTGGCCCCACCCCAGAGCCCTCACTCCCTCTGTGTGCCCCAGCCCTGTACCCCAGCCCTGATCACCCTCCTGCCCTTCAACCCCCTTGGTCCCAGCCCAGAACACTGTCCTGCACCCCAAGCCCCTCATCCCCAGCCAAAATCCCCCAGCCCACCCCAACCCCAGAGTTTTCTGCAAAAACCCCCCAGCCGGGAGCCCTTCCTGAAAAAAAAACCCCCTTCTGCCCCCAAACCCCAACCCCCCCCTGCCCCCAACCCGGATAGCCCCCTTTGCCCCCACAACCCCTTCCCTATCCCCGATTTTTTTTTTTCCCCCCCCACCCCAGAGCCCCACAGCCCCAGCTGGGAGGGGCCCTTAAAAAAACCCCCTTCCCCACAAATTTTTTTTTCCCGTTTTCCCCTGAGCCAGCCCCCGCGTGAAAAGTTTTGGAGAGAGTGAGTTTGGGGAGGGTGGGGGGGGGAAAAAATGGAGTGAGCAGGGGCCAAAGAGCCGGCGGGTTTGTCTCAGAGTGGGGGGGGGCAGGGGCTCGGAGGAGGGGGTTTTTGGGGGACAGTGGGGCGGCCGGCAAGGGGCCATTTCTTTTGGTTTTGGTGCGAGTTTTAGAAAAGTTTGGGGGGGGCCAACCCTACTGGGGGGGGGGTTCAGAAAAGAGAAAAGTTTCTTCCCCCCCCCCCCATGGCTCGGCCCCCCTCCCCCCTGGGGTGGGAAGCGGGTGAGGGGCCTGGCTCACTGGGGATTTCCCAGAGGGTTGGCATGGAAGAAAAAAGGGGAGGAGGGTCCAGCCCCCATCCCGACCCCCAACCAAATTCCCCAATCCCAGGGTTCCACTCACGTGCTTGCAGCAGCTGGGGGGTGGCAAAATCCTCAGGGGCACCTTTGTAATGAGCAGGGGGGGTTGTCCCCAATCTGGTAGGAGGGGTTTTTTGGGTTTCCCCCCCTGGGGGTGGGAGGGTCCCCCTGGGGGGCAAAAATGGGGGTCCCCCTGGTGGTTAAGGGGGGGGCCCTTTTTTTTCTAGGGGGGGGTTCTGGGGGGAAGGGTCAGACACCCCCCTGGGGCTCCCCCCCTTGGCACCGGAAGACTCGTCCCCCCAGGGATGGGGCTTGGGCCCTGGGGTTCCCACAAAAAACCCTCCCCCAAATGGGAACCTCCCGTCCCCAAAACCAGCCCAGAAAAAAAAAAAAAAAAAACTGGCCAGAGACAACGACCCCGGGCCCCAGAGCCCCCGGGTTGGAGGGTTGTGGGGGTTTTTGGAGGGGGCAGTAAGGGGGCTCAGGAGGTTGGGGAGGGGAGGGTAGAGGGGGGGTAGGGGGGCCTGGCCATGGGGGTAGTGGGGAGGAGGAGGGCCCTTCTGGTGTTGTGGGGGGAACTGGAAGTGGTCTGTGGTGGGATGCGTGGGAGGGGGGAGTGGAGGGGTCTGTTGGTTGGGTGGTGGAAGGGGGACAGTGCAGGGGTCTGTGGGGGGGGGGTTGGGGGCAAGAGGGGGCAAGTGGAGGGGGTTTGGGGCCAAAAATGGGGGAGGGGTGTGGGGATCTGTGGATGGGGTTTCTGTATGAGGAGTGGCAGAAAGGGGGCTGTGGAGGGGTGGGGATTTTGTGGGGTGGGGAATTTGTGGGTCTGTGTCTATTATGGGGGTGGCCCAGAAGGGGGCTGTGGAGGGGTGTGGGGATCTGTGAATGGGGGGTCTGTATGGGGTGGCAGACAGAAGGGGGCTGGTGGGGAAGGGTGTTTATGGGGGGAAAGTGTGGATGGGGTTTCTGTATGTACCAGATGGGGGGGAGTTTTTTCCCCCCCTGGTTTTATGGGGGGTGGGCAGAAAGGAAAGGGGCTGTGGGGACCTTGGGGGGCTGTGGAGGGGTGTGGGGATCTGTGGATGGGGTCTGTATGGGGTGGTAGAAGGGGGCTGTGGAGGGGGTCTGTGGGGGTTTCAGTTTGGAGTGGGCTGGGGAAATGGAGAGAGGTCCAGACCCAGGATCTGGACTCCCTAGCCTCCAAGATGGACCTGACTGAGGGCGTCCTATTTTCTGTACCTACAAGCTCTTTTTGGACTGTGTTCCTGTCATCTCCGTTTTACTGGCTGGCTGAGAGTCACGGTGAATTGCAGGAAGAGGGGGGTGCAGGGCCCTGACTCCCCCACACTCCGTGACAACTGGTGGTAGCGGTGGGATGTACTCCACCTGGTGGATAGCGCTTCCTGCAGTAAGTGACTGGGGAGCAGTAAAATGAAGGGAGATTGATGAGGGGTGCTGAAGGCTCAGAGAGGAGCCGTTTTTGGGGTCAGAGAAGCTACGCTTAACCCCTGGGAGTGTGTGACCAGCAAGAAGGACTGTTACAGTAACAGGGTCCCCCTGGGGACTGTGGTGAGCGATTCCAGGGGTGGAGGAGTCTGTGGCTTGACCCTGGGAGAGAGAAGGATTGTTGCAGGAACAGGGTCCCCTTAGTGAGTGGTTCCTGGGGTGGAGGCGTCTGCGGCTTGACCCCGGGAGAGAGGTGGTGACCTGGAGGAGGGCTGGCACAGTAGGGGTTCTTCCTGGAAACTGTGAGGAGCTGAGAGCACACAGGCCTGTGAGTCCACAGCAACTTGGGAACAGAGGGAAGATGTATAACCATCTCCTTAAGAGGGACCTGGTAGAGCTGTGCCAGCAAAGGGAGCTGTGCATTGGAAAGCTCACCAAAGCACAGCTGATTGCCCAGCTGGAGGAGAAGGATCGCTCAGAGGAGCCAATCCCTGTCCCTGAGAGAAGCAGCCTGGCAGATGCAGCACGGGCACCAGTGTCTGCCCCGGCTGGGAGGGATCAGACTGCTGCTGAGGGCATCCCAAGGCTCCTCCTACCTATGGCTAGGGGAGGGGCTGGAAGGAGCCTGGTGAACACTGGGAGGCAATGTGACTCCCGTGGCCAGCAGGAGATCCTCATGGCAGAGCTCCCCATTGCTGGAGTGGAGGCAGCTGGAATGGGAGAGGGAGATAAAACTGAAAGAGCTGGAGGATCGGGAGAAACAGTGGCAGCATGAACTGAAGTTGGCAAGGCTGAGAGCCCCCTGCTGCAGTGAGTGAGGGGGGACCCAGGACTGCATGGAGCTTTGAGGGGAGGACACAGATGAATTCCTAATGGCCTTTGAGATGGCCTGCGAGCTGCACAGGGTTGACCCTGCAGACAGGCTCCGGTTTCTCACCCCCTTACTGGACCCCAAAGCCGTGGGGTGTACAGCTGAACGGAAGGGGTAGAGGCAGGGGACTATGAACTGTACAAAAAGGACCTGCTAGGCAAGTTTGGGATGACTCCCGAGGCGTACTGGAAAAAGTTCCGGAGTCAGCATAAAACCCCTGAGGACACATATCTGGAATGGATCCTCTGAATGGGGAGATATGTCCACAAGTGGGCAGATGGGGCCCAGACTAAGGAGGACATGGTTAAACTGATTGTACTGGAGCAACTGTATGAACGGTGCCCATCCGACCTGAGGATATGGTTGGGGAACAAAAAGCCAGAGGACCTGGAGAGCGCAGGGCAGCTGGCTGATGAGTTTGTGGACAGCCTGTCAGGGGGTAGAAAGGATGAGTCCCAAAAGAATAAGCCCATGATGGTGCAGAGAGAGAGTCACCCTGGGACCCCCCCCAAAGTGGGAATGTGGAGAACCCCCTCTCAAGGGGAAAAACCAGTATCGGGACTGACCAACCGACCTGCTCGAGGGGCCCAACGCGACATGAGCTGCTATTACTGTAGCCAGAGAGGCCACATACGGTCCCAGTGCCCCAAGCTCAAGGACAGACGGAGCAAACCGAACCCACACAGGGTTAACTGGGCAGAGACCCAGCCGGACAAGGGGCAGGCTTCCCAGGCAGGGGGGGCTGGCAGCTTACAAACTGCTCAGGAGGGAGGAGTTTCCCAGACCAGCTCCTTTGAGGGGAGGGATGCTACAGACTTAAGGTTCTCTGTTTACAGGGTGGGCACGGGGCTGTCCCTGCAGAGCGAGTGCCTTGTTCCCCTGGAAATGGATGGGAGGAAGGTCAATGGATACTGGGATACAGGCGCGGAGGTGATGCTGGTCCTGCCCGAGGCGGTGGCCCCAGATCGGGTGATGCTCAACGCCTATTTGACCCTGACAGGGCTGGGCAGGACCCCATTTAAGGTGCCTGTGGCAAGGGTACACCTGAAATGGGGGGCCAAAGAGGACCCCAAGGACATGGGAGTGCACCACCATTTGCCCACTGAGGTGTTGATGTAGAGGGCCTTAGAGGACCGGACAAGCAACCCCCAGAATGCCTTGGTCATGACCTGTAGCCAGAGCCGGGGAGGGGCACTACGCCCTGACCTCGGGGAGGGTACCTCATCAGAGTCACAGGACCCTACCCTGGTGGGGAGGAAATGCCCAGGGACAAGGCTCAGAGGGGCAGTGGCGGGAGGAAATGCCCAGGGACAAGGCTCAGAGGGGCAGTGGCTTCAGTCCCAGCCGGCGAGAGAGAGCAGGTCTCCATCCCTTCCCCAGCCGCTCAGTTCCAGGCCGAGTTGCAGACAGATCCCTCCTTGTGGAAGCTAAGGGCCTAGCCGACCTCACTGTGGTACAGACCATGGGGAGAAGTTGCCAGGAGAGGTTCCTGTGGGAGAAGGGGTTCCTGTAGCAAGAATGGGCTTCTCCAGGGGAAGTGGAGTCATGGGGGATCCAGAGGAAGCTGGTGGTCTCCCAGAAGTTTCTCCGCAAGCTACTGTACCTGGCCCATGACATCCCTCTCGCAGGGCACCAGGGAATCTGGTGCCCCAGGCAGAGGCTGCTACAGAACTTTTACTGGCCTGGAGTCTTTACTACGGTCCAAGAGTACTGCCGATCCTGTGACCCCTGTCAGAGAGTGGGGAAGGCCCGGGACAAGGGGAAAGCGGCTTTGAGACCCTTGCCTATTATAGAGGATCCTTTCCAGAAGGTGGCTGTGGACGTAGTGGGGGCTCTCAGCAAGACGACCTGGACGGGGAAGAAATACATTTTGGTGGTGGTAGATTTCGCTACCCGCTACCCTGAGGCAATGGTGTTAGCTTACACTGAAGCAGACACCGTGGCGGATGTGCTGCTGACCATTTTCAGCCGAGTGGGGTTCCCCAAGGAAGTCTTGACAGACCAAGGATCCAACTTCATGTCAGCCCTGCTCTGGTGCTTGTGGGAGAAATGTGGGGTCTGGCACACCTGGGCCTCAGTGTATCACCCCCAGTCCAACGGGCTGGTGGAGAGGTTCAATGGGACGCTAAAAATCTTTATGAACCAGCACCGGCAGGACTGGGACAAGTACTTACCTCATCTGCATACAGGGAAGTGCCCCAGGTGTCTACCGGGTTTTCACCTTTTGAACAGTTATATGGAAGGAGGGTAAGGGGGCCCCTGGACCTGATGAGAGACGAATGGGAGGGGAAGGCCACTCCCAATGGAGAATCAGTGGTGGAGTATGTCCTGACCTTCTGAGCCAAGCCCAACGACTTGCTGAGCTCATGGGCTTGGCCAAGGAGAATCTGGCCAGAGCCCAGAGGAAGCAGAAGGTCTGGTATGACCACACAGCACGCGCCTGCACCTATGCCACTGGGGATCAGGTGATGGTTCTCATCCCCATGAGAAGAAAGAAACTACAGGCTGCCTGGAAAGGTCCCTTCAAGGTTGTCAAGCAACTAAATGAGGTAAACTATGTGGTGGAACTAACGGGGCGCAC
>NC_133779.1:14352574-14353841 GCF_003597395.2 Chelonoidis abingdonii | reverse complement strand
AGCTCCTGAGGTAGAGCCTGCTCCTGCAGGATTATGGCATGGAGGTGGTCCATGTTAAGGAGAGTGCCTATGGGCTAGCTGATGCGTTATCCCAGAGAGGGGGCCCTGAATTTCCCTGGGTCACTGGTTAGAGTTACCCCACTGAGTTCAATCTCGAAAGCGGGAGAGATGTGACGGAGTAGGGAGTGGGGAGTATTGACCTGGGAATGTTGCATGGTTTACTGTCTGCATTGGTGCTGGATGGTGGTGGGAACCTGGATCTGGGCTCCCTACCACCTGTCTGAGGGGTCCTGTTCTCTGTACCTACAAGCTCTGTTTTGGACTGTGTTCCTGTCGTCTAATAAACCTTCTGTTTTACTGGCTGGCTGACAGTCATGGTGAATCACAGGAAGTGGAGGGTGCAGGGCCCTGACTCTCCCACACTCTGTGACACCTGGAAAGAAATAACTTTCATAGTTAAGCTGGTTGCTTCTCTCTCTCTCCCTCCCCCACTTGTGGGTGGTTTTTGGTTTCCTCATTCGCTCTGCAGCAGCACATCTCATACCTAAGCTAAAAGTTCCCTGCTGCGCCCAAAAATCCTGTGGGGTTTGCTCATCAAGTGGGTTACTACGTGAAAGTGGGCTAGAGACGTGGTGACCCTGGGACATAAGAGGGTGGCAGCTTGGAAGTGTTGCTCAACCCAGCCTGCTCAGGCGAGCTCTGCTCCGGTGCGGGGCCCATGGCATATGAGGGGGATGGCTTGAAAGTGCTGCTCTACCCAGCCTGCTGAGTCCAGGGAAATATAAGTGGTCAGCGTGGGAGTGCTGATTAAGTCGGTCCTCTCAGACGCACTCTGTTAACGTGTGTGTCCATCTGATTCTGGGGCTGGAGGAACCCAGCCCTGGGGAACTGAGATCCTGCAGGATGGCTCCATTGGGAGGGAACTGAGGTCCTGCAGGGTAGCTCCATTGGGAGGGAACTTGCAGCAGGGAGAAGTAGAGTACAGAAGTACAGAACCCCCCACCCTCCGGAAGAGTAACCCTAATAAATGAGCAAATCCCAAAGTAACAGGCAAATCTGGTAACAAGTGGAGGGGGCAGTGGAAGGGGGTGGGAGGGCAGAGAGGGGCAGTGGAGGGTGGAGATGGGGCTACCCCGGCACTGTCCCTCCTCTAAGAAATCACCAAACAGCTGGACTCCAGAGTCCCTAAGCCAGCACATCCCAGCTTCTGAGTGGGGTGGGGGGCTGGATGGAGCACTCCGGCCACTGGGTTGGGGGGCTAGGTGTG
>NC_133779.1:14280670-14348762 GCF_003597395.2 Chelonoidis abingdonii | reverse complement strand
TGGTGATTATGCAGTGATGTACCCTGCTACTGGTAGCCAGGGGTTTTAGCGTCACCCCGAGCATGGGGTTGTGTCCCTGACTCTCTTGACTAAAGAGAGCGAGGACCTAGCCTCCAGTATCTCTCTGGGTGCTTTTTGGTCCAGTTATGCTTTTGGCTTCCACAACATTCACTTGCATGAGTTCCACAAGGTTTATACATTGCACTGTTGTGAAGAAAGGACTTCCTCTTTGTTGTGTATGGATTTCATTGGCTGGCCCTGGCTTTTGTGTATGTGAAGTGTAGTAATTCCTTATTTGCTTTCTTTCACATAGCAGATATTAATCACCTCTATCCTATCCCTCTCAGTCATCTGTTTTTCAACTGTGAACACCTCTAATAGTTTTGGTCTTCTCATATGGAAGCTGTTCCAATAACTTTTGGTCCATCCTTTGTGCCCTTACTTGACCTTTTCCAGCTACGATCTTCCCTTTCTGAGTGGGGCGAGCCAGAACCGGACGTGGTATTCAAGGTGTGGGTGCACCATAGGTTTCAGATAGTGCATTGCAAATATTTTCTGTGCTTATTTATCCTATTCCCTGTCCCGTCAAGTCCCTAGCATAGAGCTGGCCTGTTTGATCCTGGTTGCTGCAGATTGAGTTTGCAGAGATACTAGCACGCAGGGACACCAAGATTTTTGGTTCTCGTGGCATTCCAAAAATCAGCGGGGAGGAAGGGCGATTCATGGGGATTTTTTTAAACTTGTCAATGAAATGGAAAAGTAAAAATAAATAGGGCGGTGGTGCCCAAACTTTTCTCCGCCATTAACAGGAATGGAATCATGTCCGGCACCACCGATAGACCGCACTCCACACCCCTGTTCTGTAGGTTCCCCTGAAGCTCTGGTATGGGCCACTGTCATAGACAGGATACTGGACAAGATGGACCATGGTAGCACCCAGTAGGGTCATTCTTAATCTGTGATTTTCCCGGCTCTAATTCTGGTTCCCACCGTAGTCTCAGAGAGGCTGAAAATCCTGCAGGTTCCATGGGATGAGCACCCACAGGAGACTGTCTGTGAGCCAGACAAGGCTCGTTAATTGCCACCAGGAATGGAGTGGTCCCAGTGGAGCTGGTCCTCTGCCCCAGGCAATCAGACAGATCTGTGCTGGGGGGAACACGCCACGGGCCTTCCAGTGCCCCTCTGGGTTGTAGCCCATCTCCTTTGTGCTGCAGAGGTTTTATGGGTCTGATTTAGTGTCTCTTCTGGTGCCGACGGCTTCGCTAACAACCATAGCCAGGTGACGGCTTTGGGTGTGGAAGCGAGGATGTCTCGTGTATTGGATTCAGGAGACGGATGAAAAACGCACTCTCTGGAGGGTGAGGTGGGGATCTTCCCACACCCAGGATGTCAGTTATGTACCAATCTTCGATAACAGGGTGAGCAAAACAATTTGGCAAGTCTCTATCTAGCAGCCCTCTCTGCTCTGTGTCTCCATGGCTGGTTGACGTGAAACTCAACTTCTGTATGAGCAGTTGACACAGCCTATTCTGGATGATGGAGCCTGACCCCAGAGCTCCATCCGTGTCTGAGCCTCTCTCTGCCACAGAGCTGCTTTCTATGTGAAGCCCCTGCTGCACCATGGGGCTGGGAGCTCCTCAGCCTTTCCAGGTGTTTGCAAATTTGGTAGAGAAGAATGAAGGTGAGACATTTCTCGATTTGTATTAATTTCCCTCTTGCAGAGGGCATAATGGTTATTACAGTGGGTGAAACGGTTTCCAACAGGCATTTCCCTTCTCCCCTTGGAAAATGCTGTTCTGTCTCAGTCAAAACTTTCCGTGGGAACCCATCACTTTCAATGGTATTTCATGAGGGTGGGGGAAGGAATCGGCCACTTTTTCAGTTTGTCATTTTGAGACAGCTTTTCCTTTCAACTTGTGTTTGGTTTCCTAGATGACAAAACAGAATGGAAGGGGATTTTTGTTTTAGACACCGAAAGGGGGAAACTTTTGTGGTTTTACCACAACAAAACTTGGCGAAAATTTTGTTGCACAGGAAATTTAGAGATTCGCCTTTTCACAATGAAAACCAATTTCAAAGGGTTGGACTCTCCCAAGAAATAGATGTTCTAGTCTCTGTTCCATGGTCCGTGCTAGACAGGAGATCAGATTAGATGGTCACGACGGGTCTGGTCTGAGGCTTTGGTGACCTTGAGGTAGAACAGAGATAATATTGTGTTGGAAGAGGATAACGTAAGGGCCAGATCAGATGATAAACATTCACATAAAAAAGAATCTAATACATCAGAAAAGGGCAGACAAATAAACAGGGACAAGTTTTTAAAGTGCTTGTACACAAATGCTAGAAGTCTAAATAATAAGATGAGTGAACTAGAGTGCCTTGTGATAAAAGAGGATATTGATACAATAGGCATCACAGAAACCTGGTGGACTGAGAGCAATCAACGGGACGCAATCATTCCGGGGTACAAAATATATCGTAACGACAGAACAGGTCGTGCAGGGGGGGGAGTGGCACTATATGGGAAAGAAAATTGTAGAATCAAATGAAGTACAAAATCTTCAAGTGAACTCCACATGTTCCATAGACATCTCTATTGGATACGTAATTTCTGCTCTAATAAGAATATAACATTAGGATCCTTTATCAGCCACCTTAACCCAGGCAGTGATAGTGATGATGAAATGCCTAAGGAATTAGAGAGGCTATCAAAATTAACCCAATAATAGGCGGGATTTTCAATTATCTCCATACTGACTGGGAAATTTCACTTCAGACAAAATGTTAGAGATTAAATTTCTCGAACTTTGTAAATGACTGCTTCATGGAGCAGCTGGTACCAGGAACCCACCAGCGGGAGCAGGCAACTCTAGATTTAATCCTGAGTGGAGTGCAGGAGCTGGTCAGGAGCGTAAACATAGCAGGTACTGCTTTGGAATAGTCACCATAATACAATAGCATTCAAATCCCCTATGATGGGAAGAAACATCTCAACAGCCCAACACTGTTGCATTTAATTTCAAAAGAGGGAAACTATTTACAAAAATGCGGGAGCTTAGTTAAACAGAAGCTTAAAAGATAGTCACTGACTAAAGTGAAATCCCTGCAAAACTGCATGGTGCTTTTTAAAGACAGCATAAATAGAGGCCCAACTTCAATGTATACTCCAAATTAAAAAAACACAGTAGAAGAACTTAAAAAGAGCTCTGTGGCTTAACAACCATGTAAAGAACAGTGATGAGATAAAAGACTTCTTTAAAGTGGAGTCAAAATCCTAGTTGATGCAAATAGAAGAGCATAAACACTGCCAAATTAAGTGCAAGAGTGTAATAAGAAAGCAAAGAGGAGTTTGGAAGAACGGCGGATAGCCAAAACTCGAAAGGTAATAACAGAATGTTTTTTAAGTAGATCAGAAGCAGGAAGCCTGCTAAATAACCAGTGGGGCCCCTTGACGTTCAAAATACAAGGAGCACTTAAAGACGTTAAGTCATGCGGAGAAACTAATGGATTCTTTTGCTTCAGTCTTCACGCTGAGGATGTTTAGGAAGTTCTAATCCTGAACCGGTTTTTGTAGGTGGACAAATCTGAGGATCACAGATTGAATATGTCACTAGAGGAGGTTTGAATTAATTGATAACTCAACATTACACGTCACCGGACCAGATGGCATTCACCCAAGAATTTCTGAAAGAACTCAAATGGAAGTGCCGGAACTATTAACTAGGTTTGTAACCTGCTCCTTAAATTCTTCAGTATCCAATGACAGGAAGTTAGCTAATGTAACGCCAATTATTTAAAAGGGATCTAGAGGTATCCTGGCAATTACAGATTGATAAGTCTTAATTGTAGTACTGGGCAAACTTAGTCAATAGTTAAGCAATAAACAATTGTCAGCACACGAAGAAAAACACTAAACTGTTGAGCAATAGTCAACATGGTTTTCTGGTAAGGAAATCGTTCTTATAATCTATTAGAGTTCTTTGAAGGGGTCAACAAACGTGGACAAGGGAATCCAGTGGACATAATGTACTTAGATTTTCCAGAAAGCCTTGACAGGTCCCTCACCAAGGCTGTTACGTTAAATTTAAGCTGTCATGGGATAAAAGGGAAGACCTTTCATGGATTGAGAACTGGTAAAAGACGGGAACAAAGGGTAGTAATTAATGGTAATCTCAGAATGCGATAGGGAGTAAACTAGTGGTGTCCCAAGTCAGTCCTTAGGCACCAATCCTATTCACTTATTCATAAAATGATCTGGAGAAGGGGTAAACAGTGAGGGCAGAGTTTGCAGAGATACTAAACTCGCTCAAGATAGTTAAGACCAAAGCAGATTAGTGAAGAACTTCAAAAAGAATCTCACAAAACTAAGTGATTGGGCCAACAAAATGGCAAATGAAATTTAATGTGCGATAAATGTAAGTATTCCACATTGGAAAAAATAAACCCAACTATACATACAATATTGATGGGCTAATTTAGCTACAACGAGTCAGGAAAAAAGATCTTTGGCATCATATGGATAGTTTCTGAAGATTGTCCATGCCAGTGTGCAGAGGCAGTTAAAAAAAGCAAACAGGATGTTTAGGATCATTAAAAAGGGAGATAGAGAATAAGACAGAGAATATTTTTATGCCTATAACAACCTGGATTACACCCACATTCATAATACGCGTCAGATGTGGTCTCCTGATCTCAAAAAGATTCTGCTCTAGAAAAGGTCAGAAAGGGCAACTAATGATTAGGGTTTTGAAACGGGGTTCCCATGTTAGGAAAGATTAAGAGAGCTAGACTCTTCAGCTTGGAAAAGAGGGACTTAAGGGGGATATGATGTATGAGTGGTCAGGGGCAGGTGCTTTCCATTTAGGCGATTGCCCAGGATTTGGGGGTGGCATTTTACCGCTCTTGGGGCATACATCGCGCGGAACGGGTTCCTTTCCGCATCTGGCGTTCTTCGGAGGCAATTCTTGTGGCAGGTCCTCACTTCACTTGTGGGACCGCTGCTGAGGTGCCCTGAAACTGGAGCGCGATGAGTACCCCCCGCCGCAGGAATTGCCGCCCGGACCGGGAGCGCAGAAGGACCCTGCCTAGTGGTGCCAAAACCCTGGCGCCGCTCCTTGGTGAGTTGGTTTGTGAGGAAAGTGGATAAAGAAAAGTTATTTACTTATTCCCTAATACAAGAACTAGGGTGCTCACCAAATGAAAATTAATGGGCAGTCAGGTTTTAAACAAGTAAAAGGAGTTCTTCACACAGCGCACAGTCAAGCTGTGGAACCTCTCTTGCTGGAGGTTGTGAAGGCTTGGGATATTAACAGTGCTTTAAAAGGCGAACTTGGATAAATTCTAGTGATAAAGTCCATAAATGTGCTATTAGCCAGGATGGGTAAAACAGTGTCCCTAGCCTCTGTTGTTCAGAGGATTGAGATTGGATGCAGGAGACAGATCACTGATCTTTGCCTGTTAGCTTCACTCCCTCTGGGGCACCTGGCATTGGCCACTGTTGGTAGACAGGATACCGGGCTAGATGGACCTTTGGTCTGACCCAATACGGTCGTTCTTATGTTCTTCTTATGTTCTTATCCCATGGCATTCTGAGAGGATTCATAGACCCCATGGCCAGAAGGGACTGTTGTGATCCTCTAGTCTGATCCCCTGGATGGCACAGGCTGGAGAACAACCCTGAATTAATTCCTGTCTGAACCAGAGGTGAGCTTTTAGAAAAACAGCCCATCCACTACACCTTCTTACAATATACTGGAGGGGGGTCAGAGAAAAGCCATGTGAATGGTGAAAGGATTTGAGAGCATGAGACTCCAGGAGCTCAGCCTAATTACCTGAACAAAGAGATGCTTTGGGGCGACTTGATCTGAGTCTGTAAGTGTCTCCATGGGGAACAAATATTCAGTAATGGGCTCGTCAACCTAGCAGAGGAAGGGCTAACACTGTCCAATGGCTGGAAGTGGAAGCTAGACAGAAGGTGCAAATTTTTAACCACGAGGGGAACTCACCATCGCAACCAGTTCCCAAGGTTTGGTGGTGGATTCTCCATCACTGACAATTTTTTAATCGAGACGGGCTCTTCTTCTAAATGATCAGGCTTGGAAATTATTTTGCGGGCCGTTTTCTGGTCTGTGCTAGAATGGAGATCGGATTCGATGGTCACAACGGGTCTGATCTGGCCTTGGAGTCTATGGACAGAGACCAAAAGAGCTTGGTAAAATGCAGGCTGGGAGCGGACATGACTGCTCCCTACAAATACGCCATGAGGTTGAACGGCAGGGAGGGGGAAGAGCTATTGGCCCACAGACAAATGGGAACGAGCTGGCCAGGAATAAACAGAGGCTGGAAATGAGAAGGCTGGAGAACATCCACCAGAGGATAGGAGAAGTGGGAGGCAAACAACCAAACTGGTTTGAAGATGGAGCGTGATAAATTCACCAAACAGGACACTAGGACCATTGGCTATCACAGGGGCTGGACTTGCCCCAGGAGCTCCTGTCCTACATGAGTTGTGCTGCTGAGCCTCCTGCTGTCTGGTGTTTCTCTCAAAGGCCCAGCCACTGGGGTCAGGCAGTCACGGGAAATGCTTGGCTTACATTTAAATAAAAGAGTTGGCTTCGGACCCTCCTAGTTGAGGAGTGAAGCTGGGAATCGTGGCCCGAGCACAAACCTTGGAGGCAAAGAACGACTTGCCAGTGGTTCCTTTGATAAAACCAATCTCCTGGGTTGAAAGCTGACCAGGGGATCGTTCTGAGGTCTGGCTTGTGAGTTTTGCCTGCCTGGCGTGCGTGAGACTAAGGAGACGCAATCAAAGGTGCATTCATAACCTGAGTTACATAGAAATGCAGCCAGGACACTCGGCTAAACAGGGTGGTTGGTCTTGCCATGAGTGCAGAGGACTGGACTTGATGACCTCTCGAGGTCCCTTCCAGTCCTATGATTCTATATATGTGCATGAGGGACGGATAGCTCAGTGGTTTGAGCATTGGTCTACTAAACCCAGGGTTGTGAGCTCAGCCCTTGAGGGGGTCATTTAGGGATCCAGGACAAAAATCTATCTGGGGACTGGTCCTGCTTTGAGCAAGGGGTTGGACTAGAACCTCCTGAGGTCCCTTCCAACCCTGATATTCTATGGTCATTATCACTACAAAAAAACACATGCTCCTAGTATGTTACCCCCAGGGATCATAGGCTTGAACTCCTGTCATGCCTGTGCTAGCATTGCAGGCTAACCCAATCTAGGAACACCCCTGCAGTGTAAATGTATCCTAGCGTGGCTGGAGTTTGATCAGAGCTACTAATCTGCATTAAAAGCCAAGCTGCTGCATCTTCATCATTATTTTAACCTGAGTAAAGTTTGTGGGGCAGAAACTCATCAAGCTCTGGTTTGGTGCCTTGCCTTCACCTCTTCCTCTTGTGAGGCTGCTCCAGAACCTGCCTGCTGACGGGGAGAAACCTATTTCTGGTTTCCAGCCTCACATGGCTCCTGGTCAGCATATCCCCATTTGCCCTTGGGCCACATCGTCCTTCACAGATTCATAGACTTATAGCCTTTTAAGGTCAGAAGGGACCATTATGATCATCTAGTCTAACCTCCTGCACAATGCAGGCCACAGAATCTCACCCACCTACTCCTGTAACAACTCCCTCCCCTATACCTGAGTTACTGAAGTCCTCAAATTGTGGTTTGAAGACCTCAAGCTGCAGAGAATCCTCCAGCAAGTGACCTGTGCCCCAAGCTGCAGAGGAAGGCAAAAAACCTCCAGGACTTCTGCCAATCTGCCCTGGAGGAAAATTCCTTCCCAACCCCAAATATGGCTAACTCTGAGTATGTGGGCAAGACTCACCAGCCAGCACCCAGGAAAGAATTCTCTGCAGTAACTCAGATCCCATCCCATCTAACATCCCATCACAGACCATTGGGCATACTTACCTGCTGATATTCAAAGATCAATTGCCAAATTAATTGCCGAAATTAGGCTATCCCATCATACCATCCCCTCCATAAACTTATCAAGCTTAGTCTTGAAGCCAGATAGGTCTTTTGCCCCCACTACTCCCCTTGGAAGGCTGTTCCAGAACTTCTCTCCTCGAATGGTTAGAAACCTTCGTCTAATTTCAAGTCTAAACTTCCTAGATTCATAGATCCCAAGGCCAGAAGGGACAAATGCGATCACATAGTCTGACCCCCTGTATAACTCAGGGCAGAGAATGGCCCCCAAAGAATTTCAGGGAAACATCCAGTTTGAAAATTGCTAGTGATGGAGAATCCACCACACCCATGGTGAGTTGTTCCGATGGTTAATTACTCTCCCTATTTCAAATGGATGTTTTGTTTCAAGTCTGAATTTGTCTAGCTTCAACTTGCAGCCATTGGACGGGGTTAGACCGTTGTCTGCTAGATCGAAGAGCCCGTTATGAAATATTTGTTCCCTGTAGACACTTATAGACTGGGATCAAGTCCCCCCTGGACCTTCTCATTGAGTTCCTGGAGTTTAACACTCTCAGGCAGGTTTTCTAATCCTTGAATCATTCTCCTGGCTCTTCTCTGACCCCCTCTCTGATTTATCAGCCTCCTTCTTGAATGGTGGGCACCAGAATTGGACACCGGATCCCAGTGGTGATCGCCCCAGGGCCAGATCCAGGGGTAAAATAATCTCTCTGTGCCTAGTTGAGATTGCTGTTTGCACACCCCAGGACTGCACTGGCTCCTCTGGCCATACTGGGAGCTCGTGTTCAGCTGATTAGGTGCCATGACCCCCCAAATCTTTGTCAGCGTCCCTGCTCCCCAGGAGAGAGCCCCCCACCCGGTGCATACAATACAGCTTCATTTCTTTGTTCCTGGATGTCTGTGTTGACGTTTAGCAGTATGAAAAATTCTGCTTCAGTAGCTTGTCCCCCTCTGGGCGTTCATCTTGCAAATGGATTGATAGACCTATCGGTGCCCCTCTCAGCCTGTATTCCAGCCTAAACAGGCCCAGTTCTGCCAGTTCCTTCTCGGGAGATCAGGGCATCATCTCCTGCTCATCCCACCTCCTGTCCGGTCGGAATCCTCCTTCTCGAACATGGGGGAGTTGGACACAGTATTACAGATGAGGCCTTACCGGTGTCTTGTCCAATTGTTGGAGGCTTCTGAATATACCATCCACAGCTTCTGCGCAGGGCTCCATGCCCAGCAAATCACTCTGGGCAGGCAGGGGAGGTGGGATCTGAGGTGGGGCACAGCGGCTGGTTATACAGAGACCCCTCAGCTGGTGCTGAGCTTCAGCCACCTCTGGGGTGGAGCACAGGGGCTCTTTAACAGCATAAAGCAACACTATGGCAAGAGTTTGGGACAGGAAGTGATGGAGAAACCAGCCGAGAGTGGCTAGGAATCTGGGCTGTATGTGGGAGCGGGAATGGGGGACGGGATGTTCCAGGGGATCTTTAATGACTAGGAAGTTTAAAAAGATTTGACAAACATATTTCGCAAGTGCAGGATAAGGCAGGAGGGTGGGAAGAGAGAGAGATTTGCTAATAGCCCAGTGAGTGGGGCATTCTCCTGGGGGGTGGGGGGTCAGGTACAGATCCCTGCTCGGAGTCACCCCTGACAGCAATGGGTGCAGGGCTGGATTTTGATCTCAGTCCCACTCTGGTCAATCTGGAGTTGCCCCTGAAATTCAGATTGACCTCGGGGGCTGAGATCAGAATCCAGCCCTGCCCTCTGTGCAGTCAGATGTGACTCTGGATTGACCCCGGCGTAGCCCAGCCCCTGCTGAGTCTGCCTCACAACCCAGCCTACATTATCCCCCCGCTCTCTCTCCCTGCAGGCGGATGGAGGCGATGGAGGATGACAACCACACCTCAGTCTCCGAGTTCATCCTGGTGGGTCTGTCTGGCCGGCCGCAGACGCAGCACCTCCTATTTGCGGCCATCCTGGCCACTTACCTGGCCACCCTGGGGGGCAACCTGCTGATCGTGGGCCTGGTGCGGGCCAACTCGTGCCTCCACACCCCTATGTACTTTTTCCTCAGCCACCTCTCCTTCCTGGAGATCTGCTACACCAGCTGCACCATCCCCCAGGCTCTGGCCCACCTCCTGACTCGCAGCAAATCCATCCCTTTCGCGCGCTGTGCCGCCCAGATGTACCTCGCCCTCTCGCTCGGGAGCACCGAGGCCATCCTGCTGGCCGCCATGGCCTACGACCGCTTAGTCGCTGTGTGCTGGCCGCTGCGTTACGCCACCCTTATGGGGTGGGGCCGTTACTGGGCGCTGGCCTTGTCCTCCTGGGCTGCTGGGTTCCTTCTCTCGGTGGTCAACGTGGCCTGTACCCTGCGGCTGCCCTTCTGTGGGCCCAACCGGGTCAACCACTTCTTCTGCGAGCTGCCAGTGGTGTTGGAGCTGGCCTGCACCGACACGCGCCTCACTGAGGCCGTGGTCTTTGGGGCAGCTGTGCTCATCCTGCTGCTCCCACTGGCCGTCATCCTGGCCTCCTATGGCCTCATCCTGGCCTCCGTGCTGCGAGGACAGGTGGCTTCTGGGCGACGCAAAGCGTTCTCCACCTGCGCCTCCCACCTGGCCATGGTGGCCATCTTCTATGGCACCGTCATCTCCATGTACATGAGGCCCCGCTCTGGCGCCGCCCCTGACTGGGACAAGCACATAGCTGTTTTCTATATTGTGGTCACGCCAGCCCTCAACCCACTCATCTACACCCTGAGGAACAAGGAGGTCAAGGGGGCCGTGGCCAAGCTGATGCACAGGGCCGGATTGACCAAGAAGTCCTAAGTGTGGCCAATAGGCCACACTACCCGAATGTGGACCTAAAATGAGGAGGCACTTGGGACATGTCGTGGGGTGAGAGCTGGTTGGGAAACAAGGGGGTTTTCTCAGAACATTTCTGTCTTAATTTTCTGCAGCGGGGGAAAAAAAAAGGATTAGAATTTTTTTTTGCCTAAATTTTCCACAGAAAACGTCAACAGAACTGAATTTTTAAATTTTTTGTCTGAAGTTTCCACAGAACATGTTGGCAAGAGAGAAAATTTGTCTTTTTTCCCCTAATTTTTCCACAGAACACATAGATGGAACCATAAATATTCCTTTTCATCTACACTTTCCACAGAAAATTTCAGTGAAAGAGAAAATTTTTGTTCCTATCTAAACTTACCACAGAAAACATCAATTGAACAGAAAATTTTTATTTTACCCTTAATTTTCCAGAGACAATAGCGTTGGATGTGAAAAATTTTCAATTTTGGTTACATTTCCCACAGAAAATATTGATGAAACAAAAGTGTTTTGTTTTCAGCTAAATTTGTCCTCAGAAAGTTACCTTGAAAGTAGATTTTTTTGTTTTCTCTGACTTTTCCACAGAAAATTTCAATTTTGCTTGGTGAAAATTTTAATACTGGAAACTTTCAGCATCAATTGGTGAAAATTTTTTCACCATGTGGAAAAATTTTGGCTAAAACCCCTAAATATTTCAATTCTGAAATGCCATCATGTTGCCTCATGTGTCCATTCTCCTCTATAGGGTGGGCTCTCTTGTCAGACTACATCTCCCATGAGGCACTATGGTCTCTCCTCTTGGAGACAGAGGTGGTGCATCATGGGAATGCTATGCTGTAGTTCATCATGGGAGATGTAGTCCAAATGGTGAGACCAGTCTATAGAGAATGGGGACATGAGACAACCAATTCCCATATGCCATCCCTGCAGTATTTCTGAACTGAAATATTCCATTTTCCAAGCAGTCATGTTTTTGCTGAAAAAGATTACATTTCACCAACAGGCTCTTTTGGTGAAAAAAAAATGTTACAGAAAGAGAAAAAAACCCAACAATTTTCTGTCTAAAAAAAGCACTTGATGGAAAACTTCCTCTCAGCCCTAGTGCGACGCTGAAACACCATAAACCACTGGCAAAAGGTCCCCTTCTTTGCAAACAGCTCTCACCCGAGACCTGACAAACTCACTGTACCAAGGATATTAATTCAGAAAGTGTAATGAGAAAAGTACCTACAGAACACTCGTAATTTGTCAAGATTCAAAATCATTGCGAGATGCATGTACAGGTGACATTTAAGGGATAATGTTTTGATCTTGACCATATGCTTTATGGACTTGGAGAAGAAATTAGACCCCAGGGGTATAATATCTCGGCGGTGGCCCACTTGGCTAGGGGAGTTGCCGCCTCCCACTTCCCCTCCTTAGCCGGTGATGCAATACAAGGCTTAGTCGTTTAGTCTTGCACAATACTAAGACTTTGAACAGGAAATCACCGGTCAGTGCGAACTATCGAATGAAACCACTGGAAGGTTAAAAAAAGGAACATTGCCACAAGGCAGAGATTTGCCCTGCTGGCGAATAGGATAAAAAGGCTGTTTTCAGCATACCACAGAGGGCAATGCACTCTGGATGCATTCACAGAGGAAATCCCCAGGCAGCCCTGCAACAGCCTGAACTTTTACTTGCACGGAGGGTGTTGGGGGGAAACTTACTTTAGTTGCAAGGAAAGGAAACTAGCTATCAGACCCTTCGCACCCTGTGATTTTGCTGTGTGGCATAACTGTTTGTTTCCACCACTTCCTCACACTCCTAGCTAAATCTTTACTTCTTCCTAAATAAACCCTTCTGTTGCATTGTCAGTGCAGTGTGGTTTACAGGAGCGGCGGCTGAAGGCAAAACTGGGGTAGGCCTGGGGGCAGAGGATCTGGAATTTCTATTAGTAGCCTGTGCCAGGGGCTGTATATCAAGAGGGCAAAGGGACTCAGAGTGCTCCTGTTATCATGCAAAGTGAAATTGGGGCGGGCACTGCCCAGAGGAAAGTCCTTGGGTGGTGGAAGGGCTGGTGGAGTTGAGATGAAACCCAGCTACCATGAACTATCCCCTTTTGCTAGAATTGGATCACAGTGCTGGGCACCCCAAGATTTATCACAGATGTGCCCCCTTCAGTGTAGATAACCCCCGGGGCCAGGACCCCTCCATTCCGGATCAAAAGAGTTCCCAACCATCAGTGACATGGTGTCACGTGGATGCAACTTTAGGACCTTGAAATGAGGGACAGTTATCTTCACGGGAGGAGCCTGGGGCCCCGAGCTCGCTGTCCCCGATTCTAAGCTTGGCTCTGTGGGAATTCTTGGATGCTGGAAAACGCGAGCTGGGTCTCTCAGCTGGCAGAAGGTGGTGCGGAGAGCTGGGTTTGAGTGCCAGCCCAGCCCCTCAATCTCTCTGTGCCTTGCTTTCTCCTCAGTAGAACAGGGATGCTGATGCTCCTGTCCCACACCTCTGCCTGGTGCATATCAACTGGGGCAGAGACCATCCCTCACATGGCGTCTGTGCAGCTCCGTGTAATGCTCCTGCTCGTCCAGCAAAAGCTAAGCCAGGGCAAGGTCCTGGGGTGGCTCTGGGTTCTCAGTTGTTCTACTGACATCACTCTGGGTCCGACTGCCCCTGCCCTGTCCAGTTCATCAGCCTGGGCTGCCGAGTGATGGTGACCTAAAAGGAACTATGGCCAACTGACCCTCTGCTGGGGGTCTGCTCCATTGACTCCTGCTGGGGCCAATGGGGCTGGATCCCCAGGTTAAGATGCCAAACTTGCTCTGAGACATTGAGGGATGTTTTGAGAAGAACTAGGAGGCTGCTTGGATCTCTCCCCCACCCCCAGAGAAACCAGGACCTCTCCCATCCATCCATGGCCTGGGGAGAAGGGGTGTCTGGGCTCTCCCTGGTTGTGCCTGACCCACACCCCAAACAGGAAAGGGAGGTTCAGCCCTAGGAAAGATGCCCCCCTATGGTACCTACTAGGGAACTTAATTACCTAGGCCAGTCCCAGGCCTGAACTGCTGTCCAGGTACGTTCCTCCTGGTCATCTACCTCCTCCATCTCTCATGCTGGGGCACTCCAGGTGATGCTGTCCATCTGAGGCAGTTACAGCGCATAAAGGAGCCAGTGGTTCAGGTGGGGAATCCAGCAGAGCCCCCCAATCCATTCAAAAGTGCCGCGGCTCGCCTCTCCCCTCGAGCCTCCCTGCACATGCCACCCCTGTGCCACACAGAAGTCCGCCATGGCCATGGCACTATTTGCTGCGCTCGCTGGGCCTCAGGGGTGGTGAGCAATGGGGGGCACGTTTTATAGACATGCAGAGAACACGTTGGTGCTTGTGACAGTTGATTTAGGCCTGAACTCGTCATTTCGTGATTACATGTAAAATAAAAACCCACGGCTGGTGTCAACCGACCTCGATTCAGTGGGGCCAGATCCGCAGCTGGTGTAACCCAACACTGTTCCGTTTGCTAGGGGTACTGACACCAGTTGGTTACCAAGTCCCCCCGTACTCCATCTTCGCTGCCATGTGGCTCATTTCATGCGCCTCGTTTTATCTCTCAGCTGGGAGCTCAGTGCATTCGCAGCAGTTCTGGTGCTTGGCCTGTAACAAGGCAGGGGATGATCACACAGATGGCATCACCCCCCCCCCCAGCCCCCCCCCCCAGCCCCCACCATGCCAACAGCAGGCCCCTGGCAGCCAGCACAGGGAGTGTGGGGGGGATCAAGTAGCAGAGCCTGGGCAAGCTGGGATTCTGGTCCAGTGACCCTAAGGGAACCCCAAAGTCAAGGGGGAATAGATGCAGGGGGAAAATCGTAGGCATGGAGCTGAGGTGCTCATGGCCATAGCACACACGCACACCAGGGACAGTGCCTGCCCTGGAACCGACCCCACAACTGCCCCGGGGGCAATGGGCACACGCACACCAGGGGCACTGCCCGCCCTGGGACTGACCCCACAGCTGCCCCGCAGCCACACTCACACCAGGCTGTGCATACTCCGGGATCATCACCCCCACATAAAACAAGATCTTTATTTACAACCCCCATCAATCCGCCTCCCTGGAACAGAGGTGGAGGTCAGGGCGGGAGTGAGGGGCAGAGAAGTGCTGTCACAAGGTTTGTGTCTGCAGCCCTTGCCTGCCACGTTTTGTGGGCAGGGAGTGAGTTCAGCCTGTGGCCGAGCCACAGAGCCCAGGGCTTTGTGCCTGGGCAGAGGCCCGAGTCCTATGCAGTCCCTCTGGGATGGAGTGAAGCCCCCCTGCCCTACACACAGACGGCCTCTGAGCACAGGCCCAGGCTCACTCCAGGTCGCGCAGCAGCTGCAGCTCGAAGACCTGGAGGTGCTCCTTGAGCTGGCGCCGCATGTCCGGAGCTGCCCGCCGCTCCCGCTGCAACTCGCAGATGCGCAGCCGCAGCCGTTGTTCTCGCCTCTTGCAGGCCTGCAGCTGCCGCTGGACCCGGTCCAGGGCCTCCAGGGCTGCCTCCGCACGCCGCTTCCACAGCAGGGCGCTGCCCACCTGGTAGCTGTGCTCGCTCTGGATGTAGGCACCAGCCGGGGGCGGCAGGCGCAGCATGTAGAAAGAGGGGGAGACGGGGCGGGGCGGCTCCGGGGCGGGCGACGCGGGGGCCTCTGAGGGGGCGTCTGTCTCTGGGAGCGTGGGGGCCTCTGCCTCTGGGAGCGCTGGTGTGGCTGTGGCTGCCTCCTGCCCTGTGGCCACGGCCGGGTACTCCAGGAGGATGTCCGACAGGCTGGCCAGGATGACGTCATGCTGATCCTCTAGCTCTGCCCCCTGGGGGAGCGGCCCGGGCAGGCTGCGGTGCTCAGTGGTGGGGGCGGCCGCAGGCGTGGCCAGCTCAGACTCCTCCTCCTCCGGGAAGCACGAGATCTCCGCATTGGCCGGGGCATCCTGCTCCCCTCGGCCTGGATCGCGTCTGAGGGGAAAGAGCCCATCCCAGAATGCACTGCAGGGGGCAGGCATAGCAGGGCCCCAGAGCAATGGACCATCCCAATCCCCCTCGGCCCCTGACCCCCAATCCAAACCTTGGGCAGCCCCAGCCCCTCCCACCTACACCCTGACCCTGCCCCCAAGATAGCCCCACCCCAACCTAGCCTGGGGTCAACATACAGGGACAGCCCCAGTTCTCCCCCTCCTCCAGATCCTGACCCCGCCCCCTTAAATCTAGCTCAGGAGATAACATGCGGGGCTGCCCCACTCACTCCAGACCTTGACCCCGTGCCCTGCCCCACAGATCTGATCTCCAATGCACACAGTCCAGCAGAGCCAGTTTCAGCTCCTCACTCTGACCCATTGCCCCCTGCCATGGCTGGGCCCCCATCAGTCTCATGGGGGCAGACCGGGCCCTTCTGATCCACAACCCAGCCTGCACACCCCTTGCTCCATGTGCTCTGCCTTAGCACATCCCAGCCCCTCACCCCACGACCCAGCCCAGCAGAACATCTACAGGGCAGGCACTCACTTCCACTTCTTCCAGGCCCTGGCAGCCTTGGGGTCATCACCCTTCTGCCGGAGAGCCCTCATCTTCGCTGCCCGGCGCGCTTTGGAGAAGGACTCGAAGACGGTAGGGACGGCCCCCTCCTTGAGCCGGTGGTAGCCGCTGTGGAGAGACATCGGCAGGCACGAGCTGCCCCCGGCCCAGCTGGCTTGGGGAGAACCCCATCGCCTCAGGAGGAAGCTCTCCCGGCACAGGGACTCTTGGATGGGAACGCTGTTCCACTAGCTTAGCTGGGTGTCTCTTTGCTGGCCTGGGAATATTTTTAAATGGCTCTTTGCCCTGTAGGAACCACTAGGCCAAGATGCGGCTCTGACTTTGGGGCATACGGTTTTCATTTTACCAGTTGGTCTGTCTTAGGCCGGGGCTACACTATGGGCGGCGCAGCAGCAGTGTAGACGCTTCCTGTGTTGATGGAGATGCGGGTAATCCACCTCCCCGAGAGAATTCTTTTGTCGACCTAGCCATGTCCGCACCGGGGCGTAGGGCAGCTTAACTACGGCACCCGATGGTGTGAATTTTTCACACCCCTGAGCCATGTAGCTAGTAAGTGTAGACCAGAGCTTAATTTGTGGTCACCTGCATGTGGGCTTCGAAATAAGCAGCAGTCTGACATTTTTACCCTCTCTCTCGCAAATCCCTCAGTCTCTGAACCACACCATGTTTTATTCAGGCGCTTAAGGCCCCGACTGGATCCCACGATTGGATCCACACAGCCAACGCTGGGGGTTCCACATTCACAGATTTTTAAGGCCAGAAGATCATCTACTCTGACCTCCCATCTAGCACCAGCCAGAGCATTTCATCCTTTCTCCCCTGCCCCGAGCCCCGTGACTTGCCGATAGCTATTGTACAATCGTTACAGGGCGTTACATTCACACCTCACCTGGTTAACTTTCTGGCGCTGATGAGCTCTTTGTCCTATCACGCACCTGTGGGACAACTTTACTCACGTGGGTAAGTAGTTGCTGGTATGTTTAACCTACCTTACAATAAACCCCCACTACTTTTATGTTCTCAAAACCATTAACGTAAAACCCGTACCCTGTGCTTTCTTTCACTCGCTAGCAAGCCCCTGCATCGAGAGAGCTGCTGTAACAAACGGGAACTGTGTTTCAACAGAATTCATTGCAAAATGGGGCCAAGGAACTGTGACAAACAGGCCTTAATTAAACTCTAGATCTCAGGGGAGACACACTGTCCGTCAGTCCTCACAGGGAGAGGGAGATGGGATGTGGATGCATGGGGTGGGGGGAGAGAGAATAGACCAGTTCACTTTCACGGGACAAGGGGGGTGTCTAGACTAGGGGAAACCATTGAGATCAGTCCCTCCTCACAGGGAGTGTAAGGGCATCTGGACCAGTGGGACCATACAGACCAGTTCACCTTCCTGGATAGAGGGGCTGCGTCTGGACTGGAAGGTGGGGGAACCGTATGGCCCAGTTCTTCCTCACAGGGAGGGGAGGGTGAGTGCATCTGACCTATGGGGACCTATACAGACCAGTCTATCTTCACTAGTGGGGCATCTGGACTAGAGGGAACCACATGGAACAGTCCATCTTTGGGGGTACATGCCAGGATTAGGGGGAACTGTACAGACCAGTCCATCTTCCCAGGGATATGAGGAGGTATGTCAGGATTAGGGGAACCGTATGGACCAGTCCATCCTTCCAAAGGGTAGATGAAGAGGGTCCAGGACAGGGCTCCATATGGTCCAACCCACCCTCCCAGAGGGGAGAGGACCTGAACCAGGCATTTATGTGACTGGTGGCGCTGTTCTTCTCCACCCCCCACCCAAGCTGGGATGCCAGGGGCAGCTTCTGGCACAGTTATGGAGACCTGGTGAAAAAGCTCATCTCCTAAGCTAGCAACACCCAGCTTAGGGACACAGAGCTGGGCATCCCTGGGTGTCAGCTCAGCCTCCTGCACCCACCTGATCCCCACCATCTCGAAGCAGCTCTTCTCGAAGTGCTTGGAGCAGAAGTAGATGTAGTCAGAGACTGGATTCCAGGGGCCCTGGCCGCTCGGGTCCTTGCGCTGACAGTTCTCCAGCCACATGCTGCGCCGCGGGTTGTCCTTCTTGGGCAACCTGCGAGGACAGAGATGGCACCGTTCAGCTCCCGGGAGAGGCATGGGCTGGGGCAGGGGTTCAACCGCCACAAGGAGGGGCAAAGGCAGATCCAAGAACAATCTCCCCCCAGGAGTTTTCAACCCAGAGATGCTAATGTCCTCTAGGTACGTAGAAGAAAAAGCAACACCACCTCCAAATGATCCACTGGAGATGGGACATAGGACCAGCCAGACTGGATCAGACCAAAGGTCTCTCTAGCCCAGCATCCTGGCTCTGACAGACTCCAGCTACTTTAGAAGAAGAGGCAAGACACTCCCTAGTGGACACCTCTGGAATAACCTGCCTACAAGAGAAAATTGGTCCTAACTCCTCAGCGATTTCTTGATCAGGCCAGGTCTCAGCTGTGGTTTTGGAGCAACAAACGTTGATGATAATGACTGAGTCCTTGTGGCAGGAAGTTACGCAGGCTGGCTGTGCTGGGAAAGTATTTCCTTTCTGCTGGTGTTAAATTTGCTGCTGTTCAGGGTACCTGGCTGTCCCCTTGCACCTTCCCCTCAGGGAGAGGAGGATGAAAGGGCTTGTTGTAGGGGGAGGTTGTGGGGAGGAAGCAGGGCCAGGGTAGTTCTTACCGATGGAAGGAGATGCCTCGATTGCGGGTCTCGCGGGTGTCCCGGGTGCAGCAGCCGGTAGCAGAGCAGTGACGGGGCATCTGTGAGGATAGAGACAGAGATGGGGAGGCCCTGAGAATCACCCCCCCACCCACCCACACCGGAGCTACACTCCAGCCAGTGGCTTTCAGTCTTACCTACCTGACCGCTAAAGCCAGGACACTCTCCTGCCCGCATCAATACCTACCCCATCACCCCTACCATAGCCAGGACACCCTCCCCTCCCCAATCCACGCCCTCATCCCCCATAGCCAGGACACCCTCCCCTCTCCAATCCACGCCCTCAGCCCCCATAGCCAGGATACCTGCCCCTCCCCTGTGAACATTTCCACCACTCGTTGGATCTCTCAGCTTCTGCATGTGTGGACCCCCCCCCCCATAACCAGGACCCAGCAATACGGGAAGGGGGGGGTTCCACCCCCATCCCGTTTGTGCCTCCCCAGCTTCGAACCCCTGGACTCTGCGCACCAGCTGCGGAGGGGGGAGGCCGGCGGGGGGGGGCAGGAGGGGGGGCGGGGATCCCGGGGGCAGACGAGCCGTCGGGGAGGGCAGCGGGGGCGGGGCTGAGCCGGGGGGCAGGGAACCCTCGTGCGGGAGGGGGAGTTGGGGGGGGTGACGGGGGTATCTCCGGGAGGGCCCTCGGGGGGGGTCACCGGTTGGGGACGCGGGCAAGGGAGGCCCGGGGCTCCCGTGACGTGCTGTGACGCGGAGGGTACCGGGGGGGGGGAAGCGGGAGCCGGTGCGCGGCGCGGGGGAGGGGTCCCCGGGGCGTTTCCGGTCTCCCTCCCCTCTCCCATCACTCCACAGACGATGCGGTCCCGCTTTCTAGCGCAGGCGCAGCAGGGCCACTCGCGGTGTTCTCGGCGAAGAGTGGAAAGAAGCCGCGAGCCTCCCGCCTCCCCGCCGGCAACTCGCGCGAGCGCAGGCCGGGAAGGGGCGGGTGCCCGGCGGCCAATCCGGATTTGGCCCATGCCTGGCCCCCCACCACCTGCGAGACAAGCCCCGCCACCAAAGCGCCCGCCCGGTTCCCCATCCCGCACAAGCGGCCGCCCCACCTTCAAAGTCTGCACAGCCCCCGCTCCACAGAGCCTGCCCTTCCCCCTCAGAGCCCCGCCGTTCCCCAGAATCACCTGAGCAGGCCCTGCCCGCCTCCTTGCAGGCCCGCAGCTCTTCCCCATAGCACCTGCCAGAGGCGCCCCGCCCTTTCCCCTCAAGCCCCGCCCTTCCCAGTCCACCTGCAGAGCCGCCCCTCCCACTCGGCCTCCCCATAGAACCGCCATAGGCCCCGCCCCTGAGAGCCCCGCCCCTTTTCTCACCCCCACCCCACACCTCCAGCAGGGTGGTGCCGACCTCCAAGGCAGGACCCCCAGTGGCCTGGGCAGCCCTGAGGTGGCTCCTTCTCTGGTGATGGGGGGAGAGGTCCCAGGACCCCTGCCTGGTGCCCTCCCAGCCCCATGGCCGTGGATCCGGTTTCAGGCTGTCCAGCCCCCAAGGTTTGCGACATGGCACATCCAGGCCATGAGGACGGTGATCTGGCGCCTGGTGGAGACGGAGGCTCCCAGCTCATCCCCCTCCTTGCGTTTGCTAAAATGTAAATCGTTTGTTCCCTGCAACTTCCTGCCCTGGCCCCTGGAGGGCCCTGCTCACTGCCTACATGCGGCTGAGCTGATCCCATCTTCCCTTGCTTGGGCCAGGTCTGTCGAATGGCTTCAGCCTAGGCAGGGCTGGCTGGCTTTGGAGGCATCACATCAGGGGTGCTGGAATGAGGGCAATCAGGGGGCCCTGACTCCCCCTTTTTACTGGCCCTAAGGGGGAGCGAGAGGGTGAGAGGGCAGAGAAGAGCAATCGGGGGGCGGCGTGAGGGCAGAGCTTTGGGAGGAAAAGGTGGCATGGGGGCAGATCCTCGGGGGAAGGAGCAAGGTGGAGGCTTGGGGGTGAAAGGGTGGCACGGGGGTGGGACCTCAGGGGAAGAGGTAGTGCAGGGGTGTGTGGCCACAGTTCAGATACCGGTGCCCACCCCCTCACACTTTTAGGAAGCTTCTGCTGCTCCTGAATCACATCCTACAGGGAAATTCACAACCTTACAATGTCGTGATGACATTTCACCATGAGATTATTGCCCAGCCAGTCTGATCCAAAATGAGCCTCCTTCCCCGTGGGCAGTGGACTGTGCTTAATCACGCTCAGACAACACAGGGAAGGTGTGCATATCCCCTCCACAAACGGGAATGCAAAGACTCACCGGACTGTGACAAGAACATAACAGAAGAATGACCACACTGGGTCACACCATGGTCCATCTAGCCCAGTATCCTGTCTTCCAGCAGTGGCCATTGCTAGCTGCTTCAGAGGGATTAACAGAACAGGGAAACAAAACATTTTGCTTTTATAGAAATGAAGCTTTTTAATTTTCTAGAAACAAAACTTTTGGCTTGAGCCTCAATTGTTTTGTTGTTGAAAATTTCATTTTGTGGGAAATTTCAAAATTTGATGTTTTGTTCCCGAAACAAATTTCAAAATTGTGGAATGTCCCATGATTTGAAAATTCCAGTCCGTGCATAGCTTGTATGGGAGACCTGAGACCAGAATCTACAGCTCCACCTAAGCAACCCCCGATCCTTATAACACCTCCTTGTCCTGCCGGGCCATTACCCTCTATTACAGACAGGGAACAGGGATGCATCTACACGCAAAAAAAAAAAAAAATTGCTGAAAGTCTGAGCCCAGATCTACCTATTCAGGCTCATGGGTCTCAGAACAGCAGTGTAGATATTTCCGCTTGCTCTGGAGCTGGCTCTGAGACCCAGAGAAGTGAGTTGGTCTGGGAGCTCCGGTGGGAATATCTTCACTGCCCCCACATGTTTTCAACCCTGCAGGGCAAGCCTGATTCCATAGCCCAATGCTCTGAGATATGGTATTGTGAAGTTACTTTTTTTTGCAATGTAGATGTACCCTGAGGCACAGAGAGGGTAGGCTGAGACTGCAATTTGGAGGTGTGATTACAGCGCATGGAGATATACCTGAGCTAACTAACTAGATTGGGTAGATCCGCCCATCCTGCAATCATTCCTCGTCCCGGCAGAATAGACATAGCCTGGGTGATTGGCTCAAGGGCACACGGAAAGTCCGTGGCAAAGCAGAGGATTAAAACCTAGACTCCCACACGCTAGATATCTAACCACTGGGCCATCTAGCCTGCCAGCCGAGCAGGGTATGTCTACACCACACACCCAACCTGGACTCTGACTCCGGTTTGAGACCAAGGCCCACTTCTGTCCACACACAAAGCAGTCTGACTCAGCACAACATTTTGCAATGTAGACGCAGCCCAAGTGGCAGCCCTGAGGCAGAAGGGCTGTGTGGCGCAGAGTGGGCGTGCTAGCATGGCTGCGAGACCTGGGTACAGCAACTGTCACAGCACTGGGCTGAATGCGCAGTGTGGACTTACCCGGTGCTTCATGTGTGATGAAAGAGGAGCCGGGGCTCAAGCAATTTTTTTACTTTCATAACTGATATGGCAAAGCCCAGATGTGCCAGGGCTCTGACAAGGAAGTCCCCACCCCGACTGCAAAACTGTCTGGTAAAGTTTTGAATGTATTTACTGAAATGCAAGTTCAGGAAGCTTTGAAATATTCCAAATTTAAGAAAGCTGGTTTATAAAGGCTTCAAATTACTCCTGAACTATATGGGTTGAGATTTAGAAATCCTAAAATGGGGGAATACAGGGTGAGGACTGTCAGATCCACCTACGCTCTGTGTGCTGAGGAGGCTGTCTGTGGTAGGACCAGGCTCTTGTCTGAATGTGGCAGGCCCGATCCTAAACCCATTGCAGACTTCCTGGGCTTTGGATTAGGGGACCAGCATTCCACCGCCCTGCCCTTGTTGTGGGCAGATAGACTGCTGAGGCAAACAACAGTGGTAGTCTGTGCCCGACATGCTTAGCGCCAATAAACACACCGAGATGGAGAAGCAAAACACAAGTTTATTTGGGATCCCAAAGCGGAGCTGGGAGACTTAGTACGCCTCAGATCCAGCCCCGTTAAAACAAGCAGTCTGTTCCTTTATATCCATGAGAACTTTTCTCACTGACTAGCAAGTCCCCGTTCCCCCTCCCCTTCTGCCTGTCCCGGCTGCAGCATTCTTTCTCAACACACTTCTTTCTCTGTCTTCCCCTGCACCTCTCCCCCCTTGTAGGTTACTTAATCAGTGGTTCATTAAACTGTTAAACTCAAAGCTGGCGACACATTCTAGTTCATTAGGCCCACTACATCTTGAACCACTATCTTGTCCCTGCTCCAAGAGGTGTTTTATTCCACTCCCTTGTGGTAGAAGTATGCAGGCCTTCATTATTTCTGCTCTATACCAGTTTGAGCGGCCTTGCAACTGATAAGGCTCCGGACACCTGGCCTTTTGTTTATTTATTGGCCTGCTAGGTCAATTAGAGTTTAAACATGGAAGGACTCTTGTTCACTAGAGACCTGAAACAGGGAGACTTTATATCCTTATTGCCTTTTACATTCTAAGTTACTTAGGATTATCCTTAGTGACACCAACACCCTGATACTGATTCACCCCAGCAGGGCTTTTGGCCATTGGGAAAGAGGTACTGTCTTTACCTTCAGCTCCGGATCCGTGCAGAGGGGAAGTCACACTGGGTCCAGGCATGCACAAATCTGTGTTGGTGTCTGAAAAGACCATCTCATTCCTGGCGCAAACGTCACTGGAGTGCCTCACCAAGGCTGGATGGAGCAGGGGCTTTGGAAATCTCTGCCTCTTACAACACCAGCCCCTTGCGAGAAGACACAGCTCTCAGCTGGAGAAGGATTTAATTGCTTTGTAGGGGCAGCTGCATCTCCAAAGCTTTGAAATATCCTAGCACCTCTGGGATCCATTGGAAGGCACTGTCCCCACCCCAGGAAACAGTTACCACCCCTTCCCTGCTCCCAGTTCACTCTGCGCGTCTGCCAGTCTGAAATGCTTACTGGTGCCTTGGGCAAAGCTCAGCGGAGCATCATCCAGGATCAGTCTTGAGCCAGCCCCTGACTGCAGTGGGGTCAGGGCTGGATTCTGATCTCGGCTTCCCAAGAGTCAATCTGGAGTCACACCTGACCAAGATGAAGTTGTTCTGGATTGGTTTAAGTGTGAACAGAGTCTAGTCCATATTCTTTAGAAATAATCCCTGGTGCTGGAGATGGGGGCTTGTATCTCCTCTCTGCCCTCAGTTTAAAACCATACCCCAGTTCCTAGACTGCAAGTCCAGAAGGGAAAATTATGCTTGTCTCATCTGACCTCCACAATGGTGCAGGCCAGGAGGTTTCTCTGAATTAATTCTTGTTTCCAGTCCAATAGCTGTGGTTGAACTGGAGCATATCCATTTTTATGAGATGCAGAATCCGAACAGCAAACCCAGCTGTGCCCCTACAGGGTCTGTTTCTGGGGTGTGATCCTTTTTCTTAGTCACTCATGTATAATAGCACAGAAATTGTGTGTTAGAAAGCCCACCCTTGGTAATAGGTAAATCAAGATTTTAGAAGGAGATAAATGTTCCTGTCCTCTTCAGGTGGTGTGGCTGAGTGATTAAGGCAATGAGGTGGTTATATATTGTGCTCTTGATATGCGGGTTCAGATCCCACCTTTGCTAAACCTGCTTATTCTTCATTCCTTCACAAACATCATCTTTCTCCCTGAGTTCTGCCCCACACTCATTGCTACGTTCACCTTCAGGGACCGTGTGAAAGAACTGGACAAAGGAGGGCAAAGTCCCTCAGCTACAGATTCAGTTCACAAGCGGCGCTTGCTTTTGGGAGCAACAAAGTTTCAACTTCATTGGAGCAATCAGCCCTCAGTAACAGGCAGCTCAAGTTTGTCTTCATTCTCATTTCGCTTCATGATACCACCATGATTGTATGGACCTGGTGCAAAGTCAGCATGACACTTGTTTGTCTTCTGCTTATATGGCATATCCATCACTGGAGGTTTGCAACCAAGGTACCCCATTGTGTGTGGACCTCTGCTAATCTCTTTGGGGATGAGCAGTCCTTTTGATCCACCCATCGTCCATCCCAGATCTTTTTCTGCTTGGTGTTCTTCTGCCATTGACGTTCCCTTCAGGTGCCTGTAAACACGCGTCTCTCGCGAAACCTCTTAAAACATCCCCTGCAAACTGAATCTTTCTTTTCATAAGCCCTCCAGTTAACATTTGCTTAGTTCCAGTCATCTCCAGTACTTTGTTGTTGGTTACATGGTCTATCCATGACATTTTCAGAATTCTCTTGTAACACTATCATTCGAAGGATTGCAGTTTCTTTATTATTGATTATTGGAATGCCCATGTGTCCCAGCTGTAACTTAACACAGACTAAATGGATGTTTGCAAGAGTCAGAATTTAGTTTTCAGATTTATGTCCCTTCTCATCAGAGGTTTAGTCTTCCAGGATATCTCTTGGGCTCTTGCTATTCTAGTGCTGACTTCAGTACCCAGTGTTCCATCTTACGTTATGGTGCTTCCTAACTAGCAATAATTTCTCTCTTGTTGTAGGGCTGTGTCGTTCACTGAAATCTTGCATGTTTTCCAAGGATCCTTGCATGCCACCCTAGTTTTTGTCCTGTCACCATTCAACTCTAGACCATACTCTTTGCCATATTCATATATAATCTCCACCGTCTTCTGAATCACCCAACAGCACTGAGTCATCTGCATAGTGAATGTTATTCACTCATTTTCCATTCATCTTAATCCCTTCCTCTGTTTCCTCAATAAATTTAATCAAATACTCACTCTAAATGTCAAATAAAGTCAGTGACATCATACCGCCTTATCTCACTCCTCTCTAGATCTCTATCAGATTTTCATTTTCATCTCCTGTTCTAATTGCCTTCTGATTCCAGTATAATTTTTTTATTACTCGGAATTCGTATCCACCAATCCCTACGGATCTGAGTATATTGAGCAGTTTGTAATGATAGCTTCTGTCAAAAGCTTTTTGCAAGTTAATGAAACTCAAGTATATTGTTTTCACCTTTTCAACTGATCTTTCTAATGTGCGCATCACAGTTTCACAGTGGCATTTATGGTGCCTTTTCCACATTCAAAATCATCCTGTTGTTTGCTTAGTTCCTGATCAGGCTTTCCTTGTACTCGGTTCTAAACAACTTGCAAAAGTATCTGAGGCACTAGGCTGCTTGTTCTGTAGTTGTTACAGTCCATAGCGTTGTTCTTTTCTGAGATTTGGATACACGTTACAAAATCCTCTGGGAAGTCTGCTGTCTCAAATATGTTCTTCATTAACTCTGAGAGCCTCTGGAGCCTTCAGCCCCTTTGCTTTAAATCAGCTGGTTTTCCATCACAACCTACTGCTTTTCCATTCAGACATCTTTTTATTGCTACCATGCTGTCTTCATCCGTTATTGACAGGCACTTATTTGATTGATCTGTAGTTGAAGTTTTTCAGGCCTATCATCACCAAATAATTCATTCCTATATTCTCTCCATCTCTCCTTCTTGTCTTTGGGGCCTGGTTCCCATTTCTCCATAAGGGTCGTATAGGTCACTTTTCCAGGGCCGGAGCAAGGAAGTTTCGTGCCCTAGGTGAAACTTCCACCTTCGCCCCCACCCCCTCGCCCTGTAGCAGCTCCCTGTCCCCCCCAACCCTGAGGGCCTACTCACAGCAGCTCCCCCCCTGCTCTGAGGCGCCCCCCTCGCAGCTCCCTGCCCCAGCCCTCTGCTCTGCATCCTCCCTGAGCACGCCGCCCCCGCTCTAATTCTCCCGCCTCCCAGGCTTGCGGCGCCAAACAGCTGATTGGAGCTGCAAGTCTGGGAGGCCAGAGAAGTGGAGCAGCCACTGCACTCCAGGAGGAACTGCAGTAAAAAAAAATTGGGGGCACCGCTTTTTGGCACTCCCAAATCTTGGCACCCTAGGCAACTGCCTAGTTCGCCTTAATGGTAGCACCGGCCCTGCACTTTCCTTCTCTAATCAAACCTTTTGATACATCTCACTTTGTTTATTTTCTTTATCTAGTTCTTCAAATTATTTGCATTTCTCATTCAGCCATTAAGACTTTGCCGATCTGGATTTATTATTTATCATTTTAGCTAGTCTTTGGTATTCGTTATCTGTGGTTGATCTGTGTGCTTTTACTTTCCTTCTTTCATCTAGCAGAGCAATGATTTAGTCTATTTCCGGGGGGGTTTAGTAGCTAGTAACTTCTTGCCTTTATCTTCAGGTTCTTTGATAGCATCTCTGAGATGTTCCCAAGTTAATTGGTGCTTGTTTTCATGAATGCGCACATTACATGAGTTAAAAATTGGCTAACTGACAGGTCTCAAAATGTGATTGGAAATGGGGAAACATCCTCAAGCAGGGTTGTTTCCAGTGAGGTCCCGCAGGAATCAGTTGTTGGCTCTGGCAAGCTGTGGGAAAACATAAAATCATCATCACTGACGAAGTTTGCAGATGACACAGCGATTGGGGGACTGGTAAATGATGACTGACGTAACTGATACAGAGCGACCTGGATTGATTGGCAAACTGGGCAGAAGTGAACGATACACATTTGAATATGGCCAAATGTAAAGTTGTCCATCTAGGAACAAAGAAAGTTAGCCGTACCTACAGGCTGGGGGACTCTCTCCTGGGAAGCACCGACTCTGAGAAAGATTTGGGGGTCACGGTGGATAATCAATTGAACATGAGCTCCCAGTGTGATGCTATGGGCAAGAAGGGCTACTGTGATCCTGGGATGAGCAAATTAGGGAATCTCGAGTAGGGGTAGAGAGGTTATTTTACCTCTGCATTTGGCAGTCCATAGCGTTGTTCTTTTCTGAGATCTGGATACACATTGAAGTTCTAAAATCCTCTGGCAGGTCCCCTGTCTCAAGCATGTTCTTCATTAACTCTGAGAGGCCTCCGCTGCTGGGATCCTGTGTCCAGTTGTGGTGCCCACATTGAAGAAGGATGGATACTTGGAGAGGGGTCAGAGAAGAGCCATGGGAATGATAGAAGGGTATTAAAAACTGCCGCAGAACGATGCAACCAAGGAGCTCCATCTGTTTAGTTTAACAGGGAGAAGGTTAAGATGACTTGATCACAGGCTTGTGGAGCCAACAGGGAAACAGAATTTGTCTTCATTCCAGCAGCCAAAGCAACATGATCAGTGCTGGAAGTTGAAGCTAGGCCAATTCATACTGGGAATAAGGTGTAAATTATTGACAGCGAAGGTAATTAACCATCAGAACAATTTACCAAGTGCTGGCCGGCGAATCTCTGCCACTGGTCGTGTGGAAAGCTTGACGGGCTGTTTCTCACAACGATCTGCTCTCGGTCAAACGGGAATTAATTCAGGGACGTTCTAAAGCCTGTGTCACACTTAAGCTTGGTACAGTGTGGACACAAGAACAAATGGATAAACTGGACACTAGAGAGTTTAGACTTGAAATTAGATGTAAGGTTTCTAACCATTAGAGGAGTGAGATTCTGGAACGCCTTCCAAAAGAGGGGCAGTGGGGCAAATACATATCTGGCTCAAGACTAAGCTTGATAAGTTTATGGAGAGGATGGTATGATGGGATAGCCTAATTTTGCAATTAATGTTGGCAATTGATCTTTGATTATCAGCAGGTAAGTTATGCCAGTGGTCTGTGATGGGATGTGTTAGATGGGTGGGATCCGAGTCTACAGATAATTCTTTCCTGGATGCTGGCTGGTGAGTCTTGCCCGCATGCTCAAGGTTTAACTGATCACCATATTTGGGGTCGGGAAGGAATTTTCCTCCAGGGCAGATTGGCAGAGGCCCTGGAGGCTTTTCACCTTCCTCTGCAGCGTAGGGCACGAGTCACTTGCTGGAGGATTCGCTGCAGCTTAAAGTCTTTAAACCATGATTTGAGGACTTCAATAACTCAGACATAGGCTAGGGGTTTGTTACAGGATTGGGTGGGTGAGATTCTGTGGCCTGCATTGTGCAGGAGGTCAGACTAGATGATCATAATGGTCCCTTCTGACCTTAAAGTCTATGAGTCTATGAGGTCAGAGTAGATGATCACAATGGTCCAGGGCCGCCCAGCGGGTGGGGGGAGGGCAAGTGGGGCAATTTGCCCCAAGCCCCACGCCCCGCAGAAGCCCCCACAAGAATATAGTATTCTATAGTATTGCAATTTTTTAATGGAAGAGGCCCCTGAAATTGCTTTGCCACAGGCCCACTGAATCCTCTGGGCGGCCCTGCAATGGTCCCCTCTTACTTTATAGACCCCGATTCTGCAGGCACTCGAGGCCCATGCCCAGGGCTGCATTAAGGGCTGGGCACTATAGGCCTGGATGTACAGAGGGATTTAACTGTTGCAGCGCTGAGCATTGCAGGACCACTGTGGGCCCCGGAAGATCACAGGAACGCGCTGTGATTCACAAAGCCCGAGCACCGCGCCTAGGTGGCTTCACAACGAATGCAGGGAGAAAGGCGCCGGAGAATAAGAGCGACCAGAGCCAGCACACTAGACGGGGAGATGCCTAAGCTAGCCAATGGGAGCTGCTGATCAGAGGCGTGTGCTAAGCCCCCACCCTTCTCTCAGAGAGAGGGGCCTAAGTCCAGTGAGCAGGGAGGTGCCCTTTTCTGCTTGGAATCCACAACCAAGAGCTTTCTCTGGAGCTCGGTACCTCTGGTGTTTCGGCGAGCAGCGGCCCTTTCATAACTATGAGCCCAGAGGTTGGAGAACTCCCCTGGAAGCCATGTTCCCATTCCCCCCTGCAACAATGTCTTGGTCCCATGAGGCATTGCAAGCCTTCCCAAAATGCCCTGCGGCGAGTTGCACTGTGGGAGAGCTTTACAGGAGCTCCTCCTTGCACGAACTTGCCCGAGATTGCCGAGCCAGTGGGCGGCCTTTGCACATGCCCACCGCATTGGGCCCCACAAGGCTGTGAACAGCTCTTGGGGACAGGCCTCCTGGCGTGAGGGGCTGCAGAGCGCAGGCCCGAAGGCAGAAACATAGGCACCGAAGGAAATTTTTGCTGCCAAAAGGGCCCCCCAAAAGCCCTGGTGGAATGTGGTCTCACTCCAGCCCTGACCCATCTGTGAGACGGTGCCACCCAACTCCCGCAGTGACCGGGATATTGCAGCATCACCTGAAAACAAATCAAACCACGTTCGCCTCACTCTCAGCCACCCCTCACTTTTTTCCACTTAATTTCATTGTTGTCTATCTGCTGCCTGCGTCTCCTCACAATCCCCTGGGCACGACCATTATCGATCCCCAGCGGAACCACTTCACGCTTCCTAGTTAACAAGCTCTGGTGGAATTTGCTTTGGTTACCCGCCGTTAACGAGGCAGCCAAGGTGCACATCTTCCTCCAAGGGGAGGGAGTTGTGGGTCTGCTTCTAGACTCTACATTGGGCCTGGCATCAGCACAGCCAGATGTGGCCTCTGGGTTTTGCTGGTGTTTTGGTGCCCACCCTCCAGACATCTCAGCCCTGGGTTTCAGCACACAGGATGCCAATTAAAGCAAAGAGATCACCCCTCTCTTTCAATTTTGAATCCCTCCACTCACTGCCCCTTCTCTAGCACATCAGACTTACGTGGTTTTCACTTTCAAGGCCCTTCCTGGTGTATTCCCCACTCCACCTTGGGCCAAGACCACCATGCTGACTGCTGAGAATAACTAGCGGGCTAAAGTGATCCTGGGACCTGTAAACGTGGGAATTTCGAGGAGGAGCAGAGCGGTTCTGTGCCTTCTGCATTTGGCCCTGGGGCGACTGCTGCTGGGATCCTGTGACAAGTCCTGGTGGCCACAATTCAAAGAAGGACACGGAGAAGTTGGAAAGGGCTCAGAGAAGAGCTGCGAACATGGTGAAAGGGTTGGAAAACTTGGACTCCAGGAGCTGAGTTTGTCTATTTTAACTCAGAGGAGGTGGAGGGGGAAGGATCAGTACCTACACAAGGAACAAATATTGAATAATGGACTCGCCAGTCTAGCCGGCAAAGCTCTAACAAGATCCAATGGCCGGAAGTCGAATTAAATGAATTCAGACTGGAAATAAGGCATACATTATTTACCAGGGAGGGTAATTAACCATTGGAATGATTTACCAGGGCTTCACGGTGGATTCCCCATCACTGGGGATTTTTATATCAAACCTGAATGTTTTTCTAAAAGATCTGCTCTAGCTCAGACAGGAATTGTCTCAAGGAAGTTCTCTGGCCTGTGTTATACAGGAGGTCGGACTAGATGATCACAATGGCCCCTTCTGGCCTTCGAATCTATGAACATTTGGACTTAAACCAGCTGCAGCTGCATTGGAGTCAATAGGGCTGGATCCCCAGCTGGTGTCAATCAGCCATTGCTCCGTCATAATAAATGGGGACAGCCCCCAGCTGGTGTGAATTAGCCATCACTCCATGGAGTCAATGGGACAGGCCCCCAGCTGGTGTGAATCAGCCACCACTCCACTGGAGTCAATGGGGCAGGCCCCCAGCGTGTGTGAATCAGCCATCACTCCATTGGAGTCAATGGGACAGGCCCCCAGCTGGTGTGAATCAGCCATCGCTCCATTGGAGTCAATGGGGCAGGACCCCAGCTGGTGTGAATCAGCCATCGCTCCATTGGAGTCAATGGGGCAGGCCCCCAGCTGGTGTGAATCAGCCATCGCTCCGTTGGAGTCAATGGGGCAGGCCCCCAGCAGGTGTGAATCAGCCATCGCTCCATTGTAGTCAATGGGGCAGGCCCCCAGCTGGTGTCAATCAGCCATCGTTCCATTGGAGTCAATGGAGCAGGCCCCCAGCTGGTGTGAATCAGCCATCGCTCCATTGGAGTCAATGGGGCCAGATCCCCAGCTGGTGTGAATCAGCCATCGCTCCGTTGGAGTCAATGGGGCAGGCCCCCAGCAGGTGTGAATCAGCCATCGCTCCATTGTAGTCAATGGGGCAGGCCCCCAGCTGGTGTCAATCAGCCATCGTTCCATTGGAGTCAATGGAGCAGGCCCCCAGCTGGTGTGAATCAGCCATCGCTCCATTGGAGTCAATGGGGCCAGATCCCCAGCTGGTGTGAATCAGCCATCGCTCCGTTGGAGTCAATGGGGCAGGCCCCCAGCAGGTGTGAATCAGCCATCGCTCCATTGTAGTCAATGGGGCAGGCCCCCAGCTGGTGTCAATCAGCCATCGTTCCATTGGAGTCAATGGAGCAGGCCCCCAGCTGGTGTGAATCAGCCATCGCTCCATTGGAGTCAATGGGGCAGGCCCCCAGCTGGTGTCAATCAGCCATCGTTCCATTGGAGTCAATGGAGCAGGCCCCCAGCTGGTGTGAATCAGCCATCGCTCCATTGGAGTCAATGGGGCAGGCCCCCAGCTGGTGTCAGTGGCTGCTGTTCCATTACTGCAATCAAATCAGCATCACTCTATCATTTAAATACTGACCCACACTCACTGAGACCAGGAGGGGATCTGGCCCATTGCCATTCGCAGGCGCGGAAATGATCAGTTAAGGCACCTAAAGATTCATGACAGGACCTGAGCGCTGCTGAAAACTCGGATTGTGTGTTATTGTCACATTAGAAATAAGAAGTGAAAACCTGACCAGAGCTTTGCCATTGATATCAATGGATCCAGGACTTTATCCGACCTCACAAAGAACACGGAGCCATTGCCACTGGGCATTTTGGGTCATTTCCCTCCAACGTGTCAACCATGAACATGAAACTGGCCAGGCCAGGCCAGGCCCGTTCAGTGTCTCTGGCAATGGAAGCATGACAAGATTCAGCGAAAGCACTGGAGAAATGTGGGGTAATCTGTCTCCCAGGATGTTCCCTTCTTGGCCACTAAGAGTGATCATCTTCAACCCTGAAGCATGAGGATTTATAACCCTTCCAATAAGCCATGTTCACTGGGAAGTGTCCAATATGCATCAGAGCCCCAGGGAAATTGGTCATTTATTGCCCTCTGCCTGGACACAGAACTCGCAGACGCCGTGTTTCAGAAGATGCTTTATTGGAATTTACTAAAATCAGCTAGAGAAATGAGCACATTTGGATTTGGATTCAAGGGTGATTATGCCACTGGCATTTGTTGATCAGAAGCGATTGTTATTGGGAGAGAAAAGGTGTCCAGAGCGGGGCTCATTCCTTCCATTTAATATCGAATGTCGTCGTTCTGACTCCTCCCAGCTCTGGAGCTGTCACCTGAAAAGGACAGAGGGACAGACCTTCAGCACCATGTCACTGGCTAGGCAGCAGGACGGCAGAAAAGGACCTAGGGGTCAGGGTGGATCTCAAATTGAATAGGAGTCGACAGCATGGTGAGGTTGTGAAAAAGGCAAATATAATTTGGAGATGTATTAACGGGAGCATCATATGTCAGACATGGGAAGTCATTGTCCTGCTGTAGTTGGCATTGGTGAGGTCTCAGCTGGAGGACAGTGTCCAGTTTCGGGTACTGCACTTGAAGAAAGATGTGGGCAAATTGGAGAAAGTCCAGAGAAGAGCAACCAAAATGATCAGAGGTTTAGAAAACCTGACCTAGGAGGGGAGGTTGAAAAAATTGGGCAGGTTGAGTCTTGAGAAGAGAAGGCTGAGGGGGGAACCTGATAACAATCTTCAGATATGGAAAAGGTTGCTAGAAAGAGGATGGAGAACAATTGTTCTCCACGGCCACCAAGGGACAGACAAGGAGGAATTGGCTGAGTTTGCAGGTAGGGAGAGTTAGGTTAGATACTAGGAAGAACTTGCTAGCTCTACGGATAGTTCAGCTCTGGAGCAGGTTATCTAGGGGAGGTTGTGGCATCCCCATCATTGGAGGCTTTTAAGAACAGGTTGGAAAAAAACCTGTCAGGGATGGTTTAGGTATGTTTGGTCCTGCCTCAGCATGGGACGGAGGGAGAGGGTGGGCTTTTCAGGTCCCTTCCAGCCCTATATTACTATGATTCCATAGCTGGGTGGTTGGTGGATGTGTATGGGGATCGTTGGATGGGTGACTGTGGATACGGATTTATGAGTGGGTGGATGGATACGTATGAGAATGGATGGATGGGTGTGTATGGGGATAGATGGATGGACACAGAGTCACTGAGATCGGGGCCCCATCACGCCGGGTGCTGCCCAGACATAAAGTCACAGAGATCGGGGTCCCCTTGCACTGGGTGCTGCAGATGATCCCTGTCTGGAAGAGCTCCCAGTGTAAATAGACAAAAGAAGCAGGATCACACACCCCTGGTCCAGATGGGGATGCTATAAACAGAGACCATCCCATCGCCCTGTCCTACCTGTCTCAGGCAGGGCAGTAGCTCCACTGATGGTCCTGGTAGTAGTTTTCTGTGCTGGAACACCAGAACTTCCCGCTGGCCTCTGCTAGGTTGGTGCAGGTGTGGAATTTAAACTTCTTGTAGATGAAGGGGAAGACACAGGGCTTGTCGTGGGAGGGGCGGTCGTAGTCTGAAGACCAAACACATCGGCAATGGGTGAGCACTGTGGCCAGAAACACGGGTAATGCATAGCAAATGCAGGTGGCATCAGACCACGAGAAACACTTTGTTAGATGGTTCCCCACACAGCTTAGGGCTAGGGGACAGAGCGTGGACCCATGACAAGGGCGCCAGGCTGAGCAATGAGAGACTTGGGTGCTATGCCTGGCTCTGCTGTGTGACCTTTAGCAAGGGACAGGCCAGCTTCATGCCTCAATTTCCCCACTTCTGCAACATGGGGCTAATGACCCAAGATGCCAAGGGGACAAGCAAAAAATGTCTCTGCTGTTGGGGGTCGTGTATACAAATGTGTTAGGTGGTTTGTGGGTCCGTGGGGAAGTGCATTTAGCCAGTTTATATCACACAGGTGGTTAGACATAGACACATCCCAGATGCGTTTTCGGGGTATATCCTCAGTGGTTATTATGTGCATTAGTCAAGACCTCTAGATACTCATGTGAGATCTGGGGCTTCTTTTGCTGAGATCGGGGCACTGAGTGCCACCCAGACACAGTCACTGAGACTGGGGGCCCATCGCACGGGGTGCTGCCCAGATAAAGTCACCACGATTGGGGCCCCATCAGGCTGGGTGCTGCCCAGACACAGAGTTACCAAGATCGGGGCCCCTTTGGGTCAGGCGCTGCCCAGACACAGTCACCGAGATCGGAGTCCCATTGGGCCGGGCGCTGCTCAGACACAGGGTCACTGAGATCAGGGCCCCATTGGGCTGGGCAAACCCAGACGTAGAGTCACCGAGATTGAGGTGGTGCCAGGCGCTACCCAGACAGACAGAGATGGACAATCCCTGTCTCAAAGCGCTGCCAATCTAAACAGCCAATAGAAGGAGCCCCACAGCTCTAGGGCGATTTGGGGGATGGTTTTAAGAACTGCTGAACAGCTGCTACCCATGAACTTCAGCTTGCTCAACTTTCCCTAAGGGATCGGGCAAGGGAGCCAAAAAACCAACCAACCACTTCCTAACTGACTCACCCAAGGAGTCTATGACAGAGCCAGGAATTGAATCAGACCTCGATGAGCCAAACACCTTAACCGCAAGGCTCAGCTTCCTCCTGCCTCCTGCCTTACCTGACGTGGAGCAGTAAGTCCACTTCTTGTCCACATCATAATTCCTGGTGGTGCTGCACCACAGTTTTTCCGAGCTCTCCCCGTCGCTGATGCAGGTGTAGTGTATTTGTTTGTTGTAGAAGAAGGGGAACGCACAGCTCTTTCCTGGCGCGTTCCCACCCAGGACTAGGGAGGCAAAGGGAGGTGGTTATAGACACCGCCAACATGCCCACCTGCCTACAGACTAACGGCTCCTGCATCCCACTATGACCCGGCCACCATCACCAACAGCCAAGAAATCTCAAATAGGCTTTCATGGATTCATAGATCCAAAGGCCAGACAGGACCACTGGGATCATCTAGTCTGACCTCCTGTGGAACACAGGCCAGTGAATGTCCTCCGGTTCTCTCTGTGTTGAACCCAATAACTTGGGTTTCACTAATGTAGCTTCTAGAATGGTGTCCAATCTGGATTTGAAGACATCATCATGGCTAAAGCACCTTCCAGGAAGGCCAACAGGAACCTGGCTTCCCAGAACCCACTGACCCTATCACTTCTGGATCTGATCCTATGGCTGCTCCTAGACCCTGGCCTTGAACCTTTCCTGAAGGAATCCTTAGAGGATCATTCAGCTGGTGGGAGGGGTGTGTTGAAAGCCAGGATCCCACTCATCAATCAGGTAGACTCCCACTGCCCAACTCCCATTGGTATCCAAGTGTCACAACTTCTTATTGGCTCAGGGGCACAGCAGAGAGGTGATGTGATCTTACAGATGATCTGGAGGCTCCTGGACAGCTCGGTAAATAGAGGTGGGTGAAACTTTTCAGATGAAATGTTTTTGGCGAAAAGTACAGATTCAGTGAAACCAAAATATATTGTGAATGCATGTCAGTTGTGTGGGATTGTTCATGTCAAAAAAACGACCAAAAACATTCAGAAAAAGTTGATACTTCAATCTGAAACAACTTCTGCTTTCAGAATTTTCTTCTATTTTATTAAAACCGAAGTTTAGATAGTTTAAAAAATGTTCAAAATTTAAATGAAATGTTCTGTTCAACCCAAAGGGATTTCCCCCTCATATTTTCAATCAATGAAAATTAAAAAAAAATAGTTTTCAGGATTCCCCTGAAAATAATTTTGTTTCCTGATTTTTTTAATTCACCAAAAGTTTTAAAGAAAATTTCAATTCCAGGATCCACCCAAAATGTTTTTTTTCCCCCAGTCTTTCAAATCACAGAAAATTTCCAACATGTTTGTTTCTGGGATCCTCCCAAAACACACTGTCCCCCAATTTTTTTGATTAATTGAAAACTGTGGACGATTTCATTTTCTGGAATGCGAGACAAATGTTTTTGTAATTTTTTGACTCACTGAAAATTTCAGACATTTCATTTTAGGAATCCACTCAAAACCATTTTCCTGACTTTGCAATGCAATGACAATTTTAAAAAAAGGAAGAACTTTCATGATCCACGTGAAATGATTCCCCCCCCCCCCCCTGTTTTTGATTCACTGACAATTTCAAAAAAATTCATTTTCATGGCAACCCCAACAAGTTTCCCCCTAATTTTCAGAATCACCAGCAAACCACAAATTAGTTATTTGCCCAGCTGTATATGTAAAATTGGAGTCAGTATCACCCCAGAGAGAACATTCAAAAGCAGAATGGATACATTACTGGTATCGGCGGCAGTAGCCCACAGCTTATTCTGGTCGTAGTTATGGCTTGTAGCACACCAGAATTGTCCCATCTTGTCTCCAGCATTGGTGCAGTGTAAAATAGCTGTTTTTTGTAGAAGAAAAGGAACGTGCAGCGTTGGCCATTGGAGTTCCCCCCGTAGGCTGCAAGGCAACGACAAAGCAGAGTGAACAGCAGGAAATGTTAATGATGAATTATTACTGATTTAATGTTCAGCGATTTAGATAATGGCATAGAAGCAATGAGGAGACTGGACTCCTCGTTGTTTTTGTGACACAGACTAACACCCCTCTGATACTGACATAATGGCATAGAGAGAACACTGATAAAGTTGTGATGACCCCAGCTGTGGAGGGTTGCAAGTGGCTCTTGTGAGGATAGGATGAAAAATTCAAAATATCTGGACATACTGGAGAAATGGTCTGAGGAAAAGAGGATGAAATTCAATAAGGGCAAATGCAAGTGCTCCAATAGCGAAAGTGACCTGGAACTGGAAAATGATGGCCTGAGAAGGAGTCTGCAAGAAAGGATTGGGTCATAGTGGATCACAAGCTAATAGGTCAACAGGTGTAACGCTGATTGCAAAAAAAAACCGAACATCTTTCTGGGATGTATTGGCCAGGAGTGTTTGACACCAAACACAAGAAATCATTTTTTGCTCTATCCATGCAAATTAGCCTTCAGCTGGAGTATGTTGCCAGTTCGGGGAACCACATTTCAGGAAAAGTGGGAAATTGGAGAAAGTCAGAGAAGAGCAAAAAAATAGTGAAGTCTAGAAAAAATGAGCTGTGAGGGGAGATTGAAAGAATTGGGTTTGTTTAGTCTGGAGAAGAGACGACTGAGAGGGGACGTGGAACAATTTTCAAGTACATAAAAGGTTGTCACAAGGGAAGGAGAAAAATTGTTCTTCTTGACCTCTGAGGACAGACAAGAAGCATGGCTTGAATTGCAGCAAGGGCGGTTTAGGTGGACATTAGGAAAATCTTCCTAACTGTCAGGGTGGTTAAGCACTGGAATAAATTGCCTAGGGAGATTGTGGAATCTCCATCATTGCAGATTTTTAAGAGCAGGTTAGACAAACCCCTGTCAGGGATGGTCTAGATGGTGCTGGTCCTGCCATGAGTGCAAGGGACTGGACTAGGTGACCTCTCGAGGTCCCTTCCAGTCCTAGGAGTCTATGAAAACCAAAGAGTTTTCTTAGCAAAAAAGAAAAGCTGGGATGGGGGTGTCTCATCTCAGTGCTGCAGCGCAAGCCGAAGATAATTTTTAACAATGGGTGAATGGCGTTGTGTCTAGTAGCACGGGATCATCCTGGGGGCCATCTGATGACAGCATCAGAAGGAGGTGCTAGGGAATTTTGCCGCACAGGGGAAACCATTTGTAGCATGCAGCCTCTCCCTGTGCTAGAGCTCCATGTGCTGGCTCGTCCTCCACAAACCTCTGTGCTGACACAGAGCGCTCTGGTCACGACCAGGACTCACCCTCGCTCAAGCAGAAGCGCCAGAGATGGTCTTTGTCGTAGTTGGGAGTGGTAGCGCACCAGGGCCGTCCCATCTTGTCATCGACTGCCGTACAGCTGTGGTAGGTCGTGCCCTTATAGATGAAAGGGAAGACGCAAGGGGAACTGTCTGAATTTCCCCCTGCCGCTGGTGGAGAAAGGCAAGTGAGGAAAGCGTTAAAATGGGGCAGAAGGCAGGATGCAGGGTAGGCGATTTGCTGGGGGGACTGGGGGTGAATTTGATCAACAAAACTATTTTTAAGTGGAAAAAATGCCGATTCACGGGAACTGAAAGCGTTTCAACATTTTGCTAGTTTTGATGCATTTCCCGACTTGAAAAGATGTCGAGGGAAAGCAGCATGGAAACGTTTAGACACATTTGAAATTAAAAATAAATAAATTCTGGGTTCCTGATGGGAGCATCTTTTTTTTTTTTTTTTTAAATTTAAGCTAATTAGAGAGATAAAAAAGTTAAGAAAAAGGAAAAAAGGTGGAAATGGAAACGACGTTTCAAAATGATCAAAACGAAATGTTTCAACTGAGCCGAATTGAAAGAGAGTTTGGGTTTTCAGTTGATGAATATTTTCGAGGTTTCATTTTTGCCTCTCCAATCAAAGGTGGAAAAAATGTTGATATTCCCAAAAATATTTCTAGGGTAGGAAAAAGACTGAAAATTAGAGGAAGGTTTCTAACCATCAGAGGAGTGAAGTTCAGGAACAGCCTTCCAAGGGCAGTAGTGGGGGCAAAAGACATATCTGGCTTCAAGACTAAGCTTGTGTGATGAACTGGGACTTTTCTTACTGTGGTCTGTGAATGCTGAGTGGGGGGTGTTGGCCTGGGAGGCCCGTCTGCACTGAGGGATGGGAGAATGGCTGGAGGGAAGACGCCTGAGCATGTAACGTGAGAACCCAGGAAGGGGTTGGAGGCCAGGTGACACCTCTGCCTGGGAAGTGGAACAAAGGCTGGAGAGTGAGAGGAGTTTCAGGAGCTGACTGGGGAATGGAGGGAAGGACAGACAGGGCTCTGACCCTCCAAGGGGGCTGTGGTGCTCCTGGGACCCCAAGATGGACCTAATTGGGGAGGATCCTGTTGTCTGTGCCTGCAAGACCTGTCTTGGACTATGTTCCTGTCGTCTATATAAACCTTCTGCTTTACTGGCTGGTTGAGAGTCACGGTGAATCGCAGGAAGCCGGGGGTGCAGGGCCTTGACTCCCCCACACTCTGTGACAGCTTGATAAGTTTATGGAGGCAATGGTATGATGGGATAGCCTGATTTTGGCAATTAATACGTCTTTGACTACTGGCAGTAAATATGCCAATGGTCTGTGATGGGCTGTTAGGTGGGATGGGATCTGAGTTACTACAGAGAATTCTTTCCTGGGTGCTGGCTGGTGAGTCTTGCCCACATGCTCAGGGTTTCACTGATTTGGGGTCAGGAAGGAATTTTCCTCCGGGGCAGACTGACAGAGGCCCTGGAGGTTTTTTGCCTTCCTCTGCAGCATGGGGCACGGGTCACTTGCTGGAGGATTCTCTGCAGCTTGAGGTCTTTAAACCACGATTTGAGGACTTCAATAGCTCAGACATAGGTTAGGGGTTAGCTACAGGAGTGGGTGGGTGAGATTGTGTGGCCTGCGTTGTGTAGGAGGTCAGACTAGATGATCATAATGGTCCCTTCTGACCTTAAAGTCTATGATTCTATGGCTCATTTCCAGATCCAATGTCTCAATCTGCAACCCAGACACAGAATCACTGAGATCGGGGCCTCGTTGCGCCAGACACTGCTCAGACACGATCACCGGGATTGGGCCCCGTCATGCCAGATGCTGCCCAGACACAGAGACACCGAGATCGGGGCCCCGTCGGGCCGGGTGCTGCCCAGACACAAAGTCATAGAGAACGGGGTCCTGTTGCGCTGGGCGCTACCCATACCAGCTGCAAAGTGCACCCACCCCTTGTGTCTCTCTTGGCCCCACGTACCTGCCGTGCCACAGTACCTCCATTTATGGTCTGCATCATAGTTCCTTGTGGTGGCACACCAGGGCCGCTTGCTGTCATCCCTGGTGCAAGCCGTGTACCTCCTGCCTTTGTACCAGAATGGGAATGTACAGGGCTTCTCCGAGTTCCCGCCAAGCACTGGGAGAGATCAGGCAGGGGAGGGAGATGGGACGTGGGAGACATGGGAAACAGAGAGCTTGCTGGGTAATGTGGCACACACTCAAACCAGAATCGCCCCAAATTGAGGCTGTGTCCAGGTAAATAAAACCCTGAGCCCCCCAGCAGCCTGGCCACTGCTTCCCAACCACTCTAGGGTAGTGCAGGGAATGGGGGTCAGGGTTATGGGGCACCCACAGAGCTGTGGGAGGAGCTAGAGTTGCCAAATTTCTCATAGCAGAAAACTGAATACCCTTGCCCCGCCCCTTCTCTGAGGCCCTGCCCCCACTCACTCCATCCCCCTCCCCCTGTCACTCGCTCTCCCCAACCCTCGCTGACTTGCTCGTTTTCACTGGGCTGGGGCAGGCGGTTGGGTTGTGGGAGGGATGTGGGCTCTGGGGTGGGCCAGGGATGAGGGGTTTGGGGTGCAGAGGAGGCTCCGGGCTGGGGCAGAAGGTCGGGGTGTGGGAGGGATGCAGGATCTGGGGTGGGGCCAGGGATGAGGGGCTTGGGGTGTGGAGGGAGTTCCAGTCTGGGGCAGAAGGTCAGAGTGCAGGAGGGATGTGGGCTCTGGGGTGGGGCTGGGAATGAGGGTTTGGGGGTGCAGGATCTGGGCAGCGCTGACTTCAGGTGACTCCTGGGAAGTGGCGACCTGTCCCTCTGGCTCCTAGGCTGAAGGATGGCCAGGGAGCTCTGTGCACTGTCCCTGCCCACAGGCACTGTTTCCGCAACTCTGACTGGCCGCAGCTCCTGGCCAATGGGAGCTGTGGAGTCGGTACTTGGGGCTGTGCCTGCGGGCGGAGGCAGCGTGTGTAGCCCCCCTGGCCTCCCCCTTGCCTAAGAGCTGGTGGGACATGCTGGCCACTTGCTGGGAGCTGCACAGAGTCAGGCAGGGAGCCTGTCTTAGCCCTGGTGCGTTGCCAACCGGACTTTTAACAGCTTGGTCAGCAGTGTTGACCAGAGCTACAAGGGTCCCTTTTCAACTGGGTGTTCTGGTGACAAACTGGACACCTGGAAACCCTAGGGGGAGCCTAGGGCCGGGCTAGCAGGGGTTGTGGGTCGAGACTGAGGGGCACTGGCAGGGCTGTGGGGGAGCCTAGGGCCGGGCTAGCAGGGGGCTGCGGGTCAGGAGTGAGGGGCACTGGCAGAGCTGGGGGTGGGGAGCCCAGGGCCAGGCTAGCAGGGGGCTGGGGGTCGGGAGTGAGGGGCACCGGCAGGGCTGGGGGGCAGGGCGGGGTTAGCAGGGTCTGCGGGTCGGGAGTGAGGGGCACTGGTGGACCCGGTGGGGGAGCCCAGGGCTGGGCTGGCAGGGGCTGTGGGTTGGGATGAGGGTCCCTTGCTGAGCTGGGTCCGTGGGGGGACCCTGGGCCTGCCTGTGTCCTTGTGCCCATGTCCCCTGGCTGGGGAGCCCCCGGAGGCACCGTACATGTGTCAGGGCAGGAGCTCCAGCGCTGATCCGTGTCGTAGTTTGCCGTGGTGGAGCACCAGGGCTGGGCCCCGTGGCTCTGCTCCGTGGCGCAGGTGTGGAAAGTGCGGCCCCTGTACACGAAGGGAAAGAAGCAAGGCTGGCTGCCCGCGTTCCCGCCGGAGGCTGGGGGGAGACACAGACAGGCACCGTCAGGGGGTGGGATGCCCTGAGGGCAGCGCAGACAGGTGCAGACCCCTCACCCCACCCTGGGCTGGTTCAGATGCTCAATAACCCCTCCTGTTTTACGCTGGCTGAGGGTCTCTCTGGGCTAGAGAACGGGGTGGCATTATTCCCTCTGGGAGCGGAGGCCCCGGGAGGGTCCAGAGTGAGTGCACTCCTGGGGGCGCCCAGGGCAAGAGACAGACGTGCTAAGGCTCAGATAGGTGCAGCTCCAGGAGGCAAAGGGGCTTAAGCCCCCAGAGAGTGGACCCCCAAGAAGGTTCCCCCCAGGGACCGTATGGGGCCAAGAGTGGGCACAACCTGTGAGTCTGTGACAAAGGGTCTGACGCATAGACAGACAGATAGACAGATGGCAGGGGTGTACTGGGCTAGACAGACAAACAGAGAAGGGGCATATGGGGTTAGAGAGAGAGACAGAGGGGATGCATGGGGTTAGATAGATGGGGGCATATGGGGCTAGACACATGGGTGTATGAGGCTAGACAGATAGGGGCATATGGGGCTTGACAGACAGATGGGGAGTGTATGGGGCTAGAGAGACAGACAGATGGGGGGCATATGGTGCTAGACAGACGGGGAGTGTATGGGGTTAACCAGACAGACAGAAGGGCTATATGGGGCTAGACAGACAGACAGGGAGTATATGGGATTAACCAGACAGACAGAGGGGTATATGGGGCTAGACAGACAAATGGGGAGTGTATGGGGTTAGACAGACAGAGAGAGGGGGTATATAGGGCTAGACAGACAATTGGGGAGTGTATGGGGTTAACCAGACAGAGAGACGGGGTATATGGGGCTAGACAGACAGAGAGGGTTATATGGGGTTAGACAGACAAATGGGGAGTGTATGGGGTTAGACAGCCAGACGGACGGTGTGGCTTTGCCCTGCCCAGGTCCTGGAGGTGTCGCTGGGGCGGGTGCCAGGAAGACGGTGGCCGAGTGCCAGGACATGGGCCAGACCTGCCAGCTCCAGGCATGTGGGATCACAAGTGGGGAACATAATGATTGTCTGTGCTACCCAGTGCTGCCCCCCCTGTCCCCATCTCATCCCCCGGCTTCTTCCCCACCCCCATCCTGCCCCCTGGCTGCCCCCCATTCCATTCCCCAGCTGCCCCCCATCCCCATCCTATCCCCTGGCTGCCCCCGTCCCACCCCCTGGCTGCTCCCTATCCCCTGGTTGCCCCCATCCCTGTCCCACCCCAGGCACTCACCCTCCTCAGAGCAGAACTTGTAGGTCCTGTCCCGATCGTAGCTGGTGGTGGTGGCGCACCAGGGCCGACTGCTGTCAACAGTTGTGCATTCCGTGTAGACCTTGCCCTTGTAGGTGAAGGGGAAGACACAGGCGACAGGGCCCGCCTCTGGCCATGAACAAGGGGCAAAGATCAGAAATCGGGGGAACAGAGATCCCTGGACTGGGGATCAGGACGCCTGGGTTCTAGCCACAGCTCAGGGAGGAAAGGGGGCATTGCGGTTTGAGCAGGGCGGCTGGGAGCCAGGACTCCTGGGTTCTCTCCCTGGCTTGGGGAGGAGAGGGGCAGGGGCTCTAGTGGTCAGAGCAGAGCAGACTGAGAAACTCCTGCTGTCCATCTCCGACCCCCTGCCAGGCTGGTATGTCACACACCACTTCACAAAACACACTGTGCTACTCTACACAATGACAGTGTGTCCCACTGCACTACACACACACACTACACCACAGCCCCCAGGCCATGACACTAATCAACAACACACTGCTCCACAACACACAGTGTGTATTACACTCCACAACACAACAAAACAGTCCCCTGAACAGTACTGCATGGCTCCATCGCACAACACAGTCTGTTACACTTCACATCACACAACTCCACAATGACAGACTGCTCCTTGGCACATACTCTCCTACATTGCTCCATAACACAACAGCCTGCTCCAGCTCCACAGCATGCACTTTGCTACACAACACAACATGTGCTCCACAACACAACACACTGCTACACAACATGCATTCTACAACACGACACAACAGCATACTATTCCACAACACGCACTCTACTACACAACACAACAGGTGCTCCGCAACACAACACACTGCTACACAACATGCATTCTACTACACAAGACAACACAACAGCACATTGTTCCACAACACGCACTCTATTACACAATACAACACACCACTCCCCAACATGCATTCCACTACAATACACTGCTCCACAACACCTACTTTACTACACAACACACTGCTCCACAAGATGCATTCTACTACGCAAAACAACAGCCTGCTGCACAACACAACACACTGTTCCACAACACGAACTTTACTTGCCTACACAACATACCACTCCCCAACTTGCACTCCACTGCACTACAATTCCCTGCTCCACAACACGTACATTACTACACAACACCACACTGCTCCACAACATGTACTCTACTAAACACCAACAGCCTGCTGCACAGACACACACTCTACCACACTACACACCAACACACACCGACTCAAGACAGCCCCTGCCTCCCTTACCCTGGGTCCCCATGCAGAGCAGTACCAGGGCCCAGGGCAGGACACACATGGCTGCAGATGAAGCCATTGTCCTGTCCTCCCTGCCCCAGCCCCGGAGCCCCAGCCCCATATATACAGTCTCCCTCGGGGGCTCCTCCCCTTGGCCGCCCCCAGGGAATTGCCAGATGGCTTGCCACCTCACCACCCTGCCACACCGATGGCAAATCATCAGCCCTCTGCTTCCTGAAACCTGAGCCCCCCTGCTCACACCTCACTCCTTGGCCAGATTGTCTCATTGTCTCCCACAAAGAAACCCCCAAAGTCCAGGGGCTCAGATCCTGACAAAGGGATTCAAAAACAGTGAAAATTAGGTGCTTAAATACCTGCATGGCTTAGGAGAAGTGAGAGATTCAATCCCTCCTCGATATGGTGGGCCGGGAATATTTGCCATGAATTTCCAGCTGGAAAGGTAGCTCTGATGCAGGTGAAACGGTGCGGGGGGAAAAGTGGCTTTTGCCCCATTGTTTGTCTTGAAAAGGAATGTTCAAAATTCTTGAAAGGAGCCGTCTGGAAATTCCAGGACAGTTTTGGGGAATTTTCACTTTTGCAACACAGAAACAATCACTCAAAATTAAAGGTGCACCCAGCCCCTCCTGCATTCTGTAATTTATCATTAGCCCCAACTGTCTCGGTCTGGAGATTTTGGACACAGAAAAGTTCTGGCTTGGAATGGCTTTTTGTTTCAAAATTTGTTAACTAGTAAGGGACGGAAAAAAGTAGATAATAAAAAAATAGGTCAAAACTGAAAAAAAATTAATTCAAACTTATTGCAATGATTGAGTCATATGGAGTTTGTTTTTTATTTTTGGTGCAGGACCATTTTTGAGGTTTGGACTTTTAGTGATGGCAAATTGTTGAGATTTCACTTTTCCGTGTCAGAAAAATGCCAAGATTTCCACTTGTGATGATCAAATTTAAGATTTCAGTACTTCAGGACAGGAATAGTTTGAGATTTTCACTTTTTGTCAAAAGACCATAAGAGCGGCCCTACTGGGTCAGACCAAAGGTGCATCTAGCCCAGTTTCCTGTCTTCCGACAGCGGTCAATGCCAGGAGCCCCAGAGGGAATGAACAGAACAGGGAATCATCAAGTGATCCATCCCCTGTCGCTCATACCCAGCTTCTGGCAAACAGAGGCTAGGGATACCATCCCTGCCCATCCTGGCTAATAGCCATTGATGGACCTGTCTTCCATGAATTTATTTAATTCTTTTTTGAACTCTGTTATAGTTTTGGCCTTCACAACATCCTCTGGCAAAGAGTTTCACAGGTTGACTGTGCATTGGGTAAGAAATACTTCCTTTCATTTGTTTTAAACCTGCTGCCTATTCATTTCATTTGGTGACCTCTAGTTCTTGTGTTATGAGACATAGTAAACAATGCTTCCTTATCTACTTTCTGTACACCAGTCACGATTTTATAGACCTCAATCATATCTCCCCTTAGCCGTCTCTTTTCCAAGCTGAAAAGTCCCAGTCTTATTAATCTCTCCTCATAGAGAAGCCGTTCCATACCCCTAATAATTTTTGTTGCCCTTTTCTGAACCTTTTCCAATTCCAGTGTATCTTTTCTGAGATGGGACAACCATACTTGCATGCAATATTCAAGGTGTGGGTGTACCATGGCTTTATATAGGGGCAACATGATGTTTTCTGTCCTATTTTCTATCACTTTCTTAATTATTCCCAGCATTCTGTTCGCTTTTTTGACTGACGCTGCACACTGAGTGGATGTTTTCAGAGAACTATCCACAATGACTCCGAGATCTCTTTCTTGAGTGGTAACAGCTAATTTAGACCCCATCATTTTATATGTATAGTTGGGATTATGCTTTCCAATGTGCAGTGCTTTGCATTTATCAACATTGCATTTCATCTGCCTTTTGGTTGCCCAGTCACCCAGTTTTGAGAGATCCTTTTGTAGCTCTTCTCAGTCTGCCTGGGACTTAACTATCTTTAATAATTTTGTATCATCTGCAAATTTTGCCACCTCACTGTTTACCCCCTTTTCCAGATCATTTTTGAATACGTTGAATAGGGCTGGTCCCAGAACAGACCCCTGGGGGACACCACTATTTACCTCTCTCCATTCTGAAAGCTGACCATTTATACCTACCCTTTGTTTCCTATCTTTTAACCAGTTACCAATCCAGGAGAGCACCTTCCCTCTTCTCCAGTGGCAGCTCACTTTGCTTAAGAACCTTTGGTGGGGGACCTTGTTAAAGGGTTTCTAAAAATCTAAGTACAGTATATCCACTGAATCCCCTTGGTCCACTTGCTTGTTGACCCCCTCAAAGAATTCTAGTAGATTGGTGAGGCTTGATTTCCCTTTACGAAAACCATGTTGACTCTTCCTCAACAAATTATATTAATCTCTACGTCTGACAATATTGTTCTTTATTATAGTTTCAACCAGTTTGCCCGGTACTGAAGTTAGGCTTACCGGCCTGTAATTGCTCGGATCACCTCTGGAGCCCTATTCAAAAATTGACGTCACATTCACTATCTTTCAGTCATCTGGTACAGAAGCTGATTTTAATGATAGGTTACAGACTACAGTTAGTAGTTCTGGAATTTCACATTTGAGTCCCTTCAGAACTCTTGGGTGAATATCATCTGGTCCAGGTGACTTATTGCTGTTTAATTTATCAATTTGTTCCAAAACCTCTTCTAATGATACCTCAAGCTGAGATAGTTCCTTAGATCTGTCACCTAGAAAGAATGTCTCAGGTTTGGGAATCTCCCTCACATCTTCAGCCATGAAGACCGATGCAAAGAATTCATTTAGTTTCTCCGCAGTGGCCTTATCGTCCTTGAGTGCTGCTGTAGCACCTCGATCGTCCAGTGGCCCCACAGGTTGGTTAGCAGTTTCCTGCTTCTGATGTACTTAAAAAAATTTTGCTATTACTTTTTGAGTCTTTGGCTAACTGTTCCTCAATTCTTTTTTGGCCTTCCTAGTTGTATTTTTACACTTCATTTGTCAGAGTTTATGCTTCTTTCTATTTTCCTCGCTAGGATTTAGCTTCCACTTTTTAAAGGATGCCTTTTTGCCTCTCACTGCTTCTTTTACTTTGTTGTTTAGCCACGGTGGCTCTTTTTTGGTTCTCTCACTATGTTTTTTAATTTGGGGGATACGTTTCAGTTGAGCCTCTACTATGGTGTCTTTAAAAAGTTTCCACGCAGCTTGCATGGATTTCACTGTTGGCACTGTAGCCTTTAATTTCTGTTTAACTAACCTCCTCATTTTTGTGTAGTTCCCCTTTCTGAAATTAAATGCTACATTGTTGGGCCGTGATGAGAAATAATTGAGATTTTGCCTTTCTGTGTCAGAAAAATGACTTTTTGATGGGAAAATTGAGAAATTGACTTGTTGGGTCGGGAAAATCTTCGAGATACTGACTTTTTGTGATAGAAAATATTTGAGATTTCACCTTTCAAGGTGAGAACATTTTTGAGGTTTTGACTTTTTGAGACTGAAAAATTTTCAAGATTTCAGTTTTCTGATGTGGTGACTTTGCAGGATGAAGTATTTTGGGGATTTTAACTTTTCAGGATGGGAAATTTTGTCAAAATATCGACAATTTTGCCAGCACAGGAAATCCACTGCCTTCCCACCTCTACTCCTGCACTGCGTGTGTATAACAACCACTGATCCCCGCTCTCTGCCTGGTCCTCAACAATTTAATATCAAGCCATGCCCTTCTCCCCAGCGAGCTATAGAAGCAAGCATGGTTAGCTTTCAGCTGTAGTAGGTTGTTATCCTCTCTCCAGCCCTAGAGGAGAAAATGCCACCTGCTGTCCAAGCCCCTGCATGAAAGGGGCAGCTCCTGAAAATTAACCAATGCTGCTCTCAGCATCTCTGGCAATCAGTTTAACCCCAGGAGCCACTCCTTCCTGGATCATGTCCCAGTCACAGGCTCCCAGCCAGAATTCGGGTCCCTGGTGTGGTTGGCACCATTCCAAGGCAAACAGGATGTTTCTGAGGAACAGGAGCACTGCCTAGGTCTATTTACATGTCCAGGTGACCATGACTGGATAATCCCTGAATATATTTACTTTCCACCAAGCAAACAGGCTCCAGTGGCTGGTGCTTAGGAAGAAAATGTTTGTGACAGTGCACTCATCACAGTGTTGGGTCCTGCCACCAAGGGCTGGGAAAAGCAGTGGGAGAGGGCTGTGGGTCGGGACTGAGGGGCACCGAAGGAGTTGGGGGAGAGGGAGGAGACCAGGATCAGTTTGTGGGGGAGGCTACAAGATGGACTGAGTGGCATTGCAACAGCTGGGGGTGTGGGGAGTAGGGCTGGGATAGCAGGGGCTGTGACTTAGGATTGAAGGGCACTGGTAGAGCTCTGGGGGAGGGAGCTGCCCAGACCCACAGTCACAGAAATTCGGGCCCCGTCGGGCCGGGAGCTGCCCAGACACAGAGTCACCAAGATCGGGGCCCCGTAGGGCCGGGCGCTGCTCAGACACAGAGTCGCTGAGATCAGGGCCCCGTCATGCTGGGCGCTGCCCAGACACAGAGTCACCGAGATCGGGGCCCCATCGCACTGGGCTCTGTCCAGACACAAAAAGTTCACAGTTTTAATGGGCACCACCTAGGGTGAAAGGAAAACTCTCCTCCCTCTGCCACAGTTGAAGAACAGGGGCTATGGGGATGTGGAGGGACTTGTCCAGGTCTGGTGGTGCTGGGTACATCGTAAATCAAGAAGCCAATTGTTCCTGTGGGGGAAACTGAGGCACACTACAGCCTCGATCCTCAAAGGCGCTTACGTACCTAAATCCCATTGGATTCCATGCAATCCAGGTGCCTAATTCCCTTTGGGAATCTGCAGCCAGGTAAGCTGCTCATGGTCATCCAGTGACTTGCTAGAAGAGTAGAATCAGCTCTCTCAAAGCCCACCCACAGAGGGGGAGCACTGCTGGGGCTGATGGGATATACATACTCCCCTGAAGAACGTGACAGAGAACCCAGCTGGATCCATGTGAGAGGGACAGGGGTGATGAAGTGGGGATTTCCTGTAATATTTTGTATGAATATCCTGTCTGCCTCAGTTTCCCCTGTATGTAGATGGTGGGAAAAGATTGGTTACTCTCTGCAGAGACCCTGAGACCCAGGTGTGCCGGACGCCTGGCTGGCTGGGGCCTGGGCCCCAGGGCCACGGAGAGTCCAAGAAGATAATGGTCAGGCCGACTGCCCGGACATTTGGTACCTAGCAACTAAGGACCATGGCTGGCCCATCCAGCTGCAGGAAGCTGGCTGGGTTTGCCCAGGAAGACCAAGGACTGAGGAGGGGCCAGGTGGGGGCTGTTGCGTGTGGGGCGGCTGGAAGATGAACTGGGACAAAAGGGGGTGAAGACGGACCAGGCTATAACTTTCTGGCCCCCGCGTTAACCAAGGACGCTCTATGCTGTGCTCCAGCAGGCTGAGAAACCTGACTGTCTTTGCCCTGCTGGCGGAGGGTCACTGCAGGGGCTGGATTTGGGGGTGCACACAGCTCCCTGTGGGGGTACACCTCTCCCTCAGGTGCCCATCTCAGGGGGACCCGCTGAAGGGACTCAGAGGGTGAAGCTCCAAGGTTCAGTCCAAGGAGGCGGAGAAGCCACATGGCTTCCACTAGGGACGCAGTGAGGAAGGGGCTTCCCCGAGCTCTGGACATGTGGCTCCATGACCAGGGACTGTTGCCATTTGAGCCAGGGCGTTTTGCCCTTTTCCTGGTAGTTTTTTTCTTGAGTGTTAACGTGCAGGAACTTTCCCACCACAGGCGGCCAAATCTCACTGCCAAAATGCCCTCTCTTACCCTGCAAACGACCCTGTTGGGTTTGGTTCAGCTCCTTCTCCTTCTCCGTGGGGTTATTTGCTCATATCCAGGGCTGGATTTACCTTCTGTGGGCCCGGCTTCAAACATATTTGTGGGGCTCCATGGAGGCAATGGCGCATAGCATGGGGGAGAGGGGTCCCCAGCATGAGGAGCCATCCAGGGGCAATGGGGCACGGCAAAGCAGGGGTGGCCCCGCTCCACCCAGCCCAGCGCAAGGGCACTATTTACAGCAGCTGCCAGATGCACACACAATCCATCCCCTGTGCTACCAGCATGCCCCTTCCCTCAGGGGTGGGCTCATGCCCTGCCACACAGCCCCCCTCGCCCAGCACAAACACCCCTGACTCCCTATGGCCACAGGCCCCTGGACCCGCTATGCCCAGCATCCCCCCTAGAGCCTGCCTCAAATGCACGGCATCGTGCACGCCACCCCTGTCCAGAGCCCCACCACAACTTCCCAGCACCACCCCCAACAGAACCCCCACTCCCTAGTGCCCCAACACACAGATCTTCCCTGCCCCCTTACAGTCCAGCACCCCCCCAGACTCCCCAGAGACTCCCTCCTGCACACCCTGCCTCCCGGCCGCATTCACCAGCCCTGCTGGGAGGCGACCAGGGCTGGTCTCAGAGTTGGGAATTGCTCCGGCCCCTTGGGAGTGGCGCAATCAGCCAGACCAGGACCTGCCCCGGCTGGGCTCCGTCAGGACCCACTTGCCTGGAGGGGCTCAGCCAACCCCCTCCCATCCCTCCCCACTTGGCTGAGACTGGCCAGGCTTCTGCACCAGTCCCAGGCGGCTCAGCTCCGGATAGACAGGTGGGGGCCCCACAGCTGATGGGAAGCAGAGACTGCCTGGAGTAGGAGGTGCACTGGGGTCTGCCTGGGGGCAGTGAGGAGCAGGCAGGTGGGGCCAGGGGGTGGAGAGGAGCCCTGGGCCGGCTGGCAGGCAGGCCGAGAGGAGCAAGTGGTGGGTGGGGTGGGGTGGGGGGAGCCAGCAGGCTGGTGGGGTCTCGGGGCGCAGTGCAAGCAGAGCAGGCTGGGGCCCCTTCTGAGCATGGGCCCAGCTCCATGGAGCCACTGGTGCCATTGTAAACCTGGGACTGCTTATATCCGGTGTGTGTGTGTGTGTGTGTGTGTGTGTGTCACAAATCCACTGGCCCCCACACAAGGGCGCCTGTCAGCGTTTTTCCCACGGAAAGGTATTGCTAAACTTGATTTCTAGAGTTAATGCTGGAGAGTGGCTGTTTTCCAGATTTGAGCAGTGAATCCAGCCATCCAACCATCCGTCCAGCCAGCCCCTGCCTCACTCACCACCTTGGGGCTGAAATCTCTGGGAGGCAGTCAATCAATCAATCAATCAATCTTTCCCTGCCTCACTAACCTCCTCCCCTCTGTAATCAATGGCTTGTGGGTGAACTATCAATCATCAATCCCCTCCATCAATAACCCCCTTGGGTCTATAATCTATGGCTTCTGTATGAGCTGCCAATCAATCGATCAATGAACCAATCCATCCCCCAGTCATTCCACCCCCACTCCGGCCCTGTGATCTCACCAGCCCACTCCAGACTCTGTGGGGAGCCCGACTTCAGCCCTTGAACATCTGATTTCTGTTCCTCCCAAACCCTACCCCCCTCTGATGCAGGGTGATGTCACCCAGTGTCTACAGTCCCGGCTGCTCATCCCAAGGTTCTCCCAGCTCATCACAAAGGAGGCTGGGCTGGCAATGCCGATTTGACAGATGGGGAAACTGAGGCAGGGAGCGGGGCTCTGCTGAGGGGCACTCAGCGGGTGCCCAGCAGAGACCAGGGTGGGTGTTCACGTGACCCTGGAGGATCCTTTAGCCCGCATGTGGGGAGAAATGAGGAGAGGGAGCGAGCGCCTGGCAAGGGGCATACAGTGGGGTTGCCCATCTCTAAGCCATCTTCAACTGCCATCCAGGGGTCAGCATGGCCTAGAGGCTAGAGCCTGGTTCTCAGGATTCTTGGGTTCTATTCCCCACTGTGCCCAGGGCCTTCCGCTTTCTCTGCCTCAGTTTCCCTCTCTGCACAATGGGGTGAGCAGCCTGTGACGTTATTGCAACTACTGTTCTATATTTGCAGCAAATATTGTAGAAAGGTTGTCGTGTGAGGTGTCCATGGAAAGGTTATGATTTGCTGGGTATGATGATGCTGTCTGTATGTGTGTATCATTTTTGTAGTTGAAGTTATGATTATTGGCTCTGTACTTGTATCTCAATGTGTTTTGATTCTAAGTAGCCTCAGTGAAGCATTTGGTCAGTTTCTTGAGAAGGGACTATTCTCAGTAAGTGCCCAGTCAAGAAACACTTAGCTGACAATGCAGCAAAGAGTCCTGTGGCACCTTATAGACTAACAGACGTATTGGAGCATGAGCTTTCGTGGGTGAATACCCACTTCGTCGGATGCATGACAATGGGTTTTGGGAGACACGAATCCACATCTGAGCTTTCCTGGGAACATTCAAGCTAACATGTAGGCAATGGCGTGAGCCTGCAGACTGAGTCATGCATGGACATGTGACTTGCCCATGTGACTGCAGACTCCATCTTGCTGCTGTAATTTTCCACAATAAGGACAAAGAGGTTCTTCCACCTGGAAGAGGCTATAAAAGGCAGCTGCCTCATCTCCATTTTGTCTTCAGTCCTGCCTCTTACCTCTGGAGGTACTTTGTTACAAACTGAAGCTCTGAACAAAGGACTGAATGACCCATCCCACCTGGGGATGTTCCAGAGACTTGATTTGAACCTGCAGTTTATTCCATCACTGCTACAAGCCTGAACTAGGAACTTTGCCCATTACTGCATGTAATTGATTCCATTTAACCAATTCTAGCTCTCATCTCTATCTTTTTCCTTTTATGAATAAACCTTTAGATTTTAGATTCTAAAGGATTGGCAACAGCGTGATTTGTGGGTAAGATCTGATATGTATATTGACCTGGGTCTGGGGCTTGATTCTTTGGGATCAAGAGAACCGTTTTTCTTTTATTGGGGTGTTGGTTTTCATAACCATTCATCCCCAGGGCGAGTGGCACTGGTGGTGATACTGGGAAAGTGGAGTGTCTAAGGGAATTGCTTGTGTAACTTCTGGATAACCAGTGGGGTAAACCAAAGTCCTCTCTGTTTGGCTGGCCTTGGTGTGCAAAGGAACCCCAGCCTTGGGCTATAACTGCCCTGCTCTACACAGGGTGTCCTGAATTGGTACGCTCTTTTAGAAATCATAGAATATCAGGGTTGGAAGGGACCTCAGGAGGTTCTAGTCCAACCCCCTGCTCAAAGCAGGACCAATCCCCAGACAGGTTTTTTCCCTAGATCCCTAAATGGCCCCCTCAAGGATTGAACTCACAACCCTGGGTTTAGGAGACCGATGCTCAGAAGTGTCCCACAAAGGGCAGCATCGTTACACAGCCCCTCCCCCTCCCCTATGCTGGGGGGTGCTGTGGACTGGGAGAACTGGGGGGTATTGTTCCATATACCCTGGTGGAGGGGGGGAATGAGATGTCCCAGACCCACAGGGGGGCTGGTTTGGGTCCGGGGGCTGGGCTGGAGCTGGGGAAGGCCCCATTCCCTGCGAGGGGTGAGGCATGGCCTCTTGGATCTGGGGGGCAGACGGTGACAGCAGAATGTGGGGGGAAGGGCAGGGGGGTGGGTATGGCAAGGGTTGGGGGCTAGTAACCCAGTGGTGGTGGTGACAGGGCAGGAGGCTGGAGGCTCTGAGGTTTGGTCCAGGGAGGTGGAGAAGCCATGCGGCTTCCCCTAGGGACACAGCGAGGAAGGGGCCTCCCGAGCTCTGGACATGTGGCTCTGTGACCAGGGACTGCTGGCATTCGAACCAGGATGTTTTGCATTTTTCCTGGTAGGTTTTTTCTTGGGTGTTAACATGCAAGAACTTTCCCACCGTGGGTGGCCAAATCTCACTGCCAAACCCTCCCCGTCCCCCTGCAAAGGGCCTTCTTGGGTTTAGTTCAACCACAGCTTCTTCTCTGTGGGGTTATGCTCAAATCTCGGGGCGGGGGGAGAGTCACAAATCCACTGGCCCCCACACAAGGGCACCTGTCAGGGTTTTTCCCATGGAAAAGGTTTTCCTCAATTTAATTTCTAGAGCTAATGTTGGAGAGCTGCTGTTTTCCAGATGTGAGCAGTGAATCCAGCCATCTGTCCATCTATCCAGCCCCTGTCTCAATTATCACCTTGGACCTGAAATCTTTGAGTTCTGAGTGAGCTGCCAATCAATCAATCAATCAATCCATTCCCCAGTCAATCCCCCACTTGGCCCTATGATCTCACCAGCCCGCTCCAGGCTCTGGGGGGAGCCCGACTTTAGCCCTTGAACATCGGATTTCTTTTCCTCCTGCCCCCACCCCAAGACACAGGGTGGTGTTTCCCAGTGGCTAGAGCCCAGCCCAGGACTCGTGGGTTCTGTCCCTGCAGTGGGCGCTCCCACGGTGCTGCTCTGTTTGTCCTGAGATTCCCCGAGTGCTTCACAAAAGAGGCTGGGCTGCTGATAGCCGTTTGATGGATGGGGAAACTGAGGCAGGGAGCAGGATTCTGCCTCAGGGGATGCAATGGGTGCCCAGCAGAAATGGGGTTAGAGTGGGTGTCAAGGTGGCTCTGGTGTCTCCTTGAGCCCCATGGAGGGTGGACAATGGGCCCCTCATGCTGGCTGAGACACGGAGAGGGATCGAGCACTCTGGCAGGCACCAGGGTTTCCCATCTCTGAGCCATCTTTAGCTGCCATCCAGGGGGCAGCGTGTCCTAGCATCTAAAGCCTGGTGCTCAGGATTCCTGGGTTCTATTCCCCGCTGTGCCAGGCCCTTCTGCTATCTCTGCCTCAGTTTCCCTCTCTGCACAATGGGGTGAATGGCCCTGAGTTCCCCTTGATCTGGGGGCACTACAGATGGGGAGAACTGGTGGGGGGGGTTGCTGTTCCAGATGTGGGTGACACCCTGGGGAGGGGATGGGTTGTCCCAGCCTCCCTAGTAGGGCTGGTTCAGGGTAGGGGCTGGGCAGGAGCTGGGTAAGGCCCTGCTCACTGGGGGCGTCAGGTGGAGATGGGCCCTGTCTCTTCCCCTGCTGCCTTGGATCAGGGGTGCAGGGGATGCCAGCAGAATGGGGGATGGGGGAAGGACAGGGGGTCAGTATGGCAAGGGATGGGGGCAGGAGGAGATGGGGGATGAGGTGGGGGCACATGGGGGCAGCAGGGATGCCAGGGGAATGGGGGAGATGGGGGGGTGGAGGAAGGGGGCTGGGACCCCTCCTAGGCAACAGAATCAAAGCAAAGGCCTGATCTACAGGGAAAAGCCAGGTTGCAATCGCCCTGTATCCCCCATGTTCCCTGTGCTGCTCCCTGCCCTGCCACCCCTCCCTGCCCAGCTCCCCCAGTGAGCCTCCACACGCAGACAGGCTGGCTCTGGCCTCCCCTGCGCAGTGGGGATGCTCCACAGCAGCCCTGGGCTTAGGGAGGGCTGGAGCCTGCGGGGTGGGGTGGACTTTGTTCCGCCTTCCTCTGCCTTGAGCACTTTCACTTTCACTATCCAGGCTGGTGAGTGGGGCTGGGCTGGGGCAATGCTCGGGGATGGGGGGGAGGGAGGCTCCCCTCAACCTGCATCCTCAGGTGCCTTCCCCTCCCCTCCGTCCCTCCCTGCTCTCTCCTGTCCCCCCTCCAGGGCTTAATTTGGGCCAGAGCTGAGCTCCAGCCTCTCTGGGCTTCCTAACCCCGGCCCCTCTGAGCCTGGCACTTCCTAACCCTGCTGGCCTGGCCCGTCTGTTACGAAAGCTAAAATATTGTTTGAGCTCCGGCAGCTCTTCACCAGTCATGAAGTGCTGCCCCCGTCCCCTCACATCCCGTCCCATCCTCACCCCCCTTCTCTTCCATCTGCCCCCTGATCCTCTCCTGTCTCCTTCCCCCTCTGACCTCCCCCCTTCATCTTCCTCTCCTGCCCCCTCTCCCTCCTCCACCCCCATCTCTTCTTCTTCTGTCCCCTCCCCTCTCCTCCTCTCGCCTGACCCCCTTCTCTTCCCATCTGTCCCCCTGATCCTCTCCTGTCTCCTTCCCCCTCTGACCTTCTCCCTCCATCTTCCTCTCCTGCCCCCTATCCCTTCCCCCATCTCCTCTTCTTCCCCTGTCCCCTCTCCTCCCTTCCCCTCCCCTCATCCTGTCTCCTCCCCTCCTCTCCTCCCCTCACCTGACCTTCTTCTCTTCCCATCTGTCCCCCTGTTCCTCTCCCGTCACCTTCCCCCTCTGACCTCCCCCTGCTCCATCTTCCTCTCCTGCCTCCTCTCCCTCCTCCTCCTCCCCATCTCTTCTTCACCTGTCCTCAACCACCTCCCCTCCCCTCCTTCCCCTCCCCCCTCCTTTCCTCCCCAACCCCCTTCTCTTCGCATCTGTCCCCTGATCCTCTGCTGTCTCCTTCCCCTCTGACCTCCCCACTGCTCCATCTTCCACTCCTTGCTCCCTCTCCTTCCTCCTCCCCATCTCTTCTTCTTCTCCTGTCCCCTCCCCTCCTCTCCTCCCCTCACCTGACCCCTTTCTCTTCCCATCTGTCCCCCTGATCCTCTCCTGTCTCCTTCCCCCTCTGACCCTCCCTCCATCTTCCACTCCCGTGCCCTCTTCCTCTCCCTCCCCCAATCTCCTCTTCCTCTCTACCCCTCTTGACCCCCATCTGACCCCCTTCCCCCAAGACCTTCCACCTCTCCACCCCTCCCCTTCTGACCCTCATCTGATAACCCCTCCTTTCTTCTCTGACTCTTGCCCCTCCTCCTTCTGCTGCCCCCCCCCCAGCCACCCCTGGGCTCTGGGGGAAGCAGGCGGGCAGGGGACTGAGAAGCCGCACCAGCTGCGCCTGGGAGCTCTCAGCTGCCTTCTGACTTCCCCATGGGGGTGACACCAATTCCCACCAGCTGAGTGGCTGGAGCCCGGGTGCCAACACAAGAGGACACCGAGGGCCCGGCGGTTAAAGCTGGGTTCAAGCTCCCTGTGCCCAAAGCAGGAGATGAGGATGAAACTGAGGCAAGGGACTGGCTTGGGGAAGCTGCAGGGATGCACGAGGAGCCCAGATTTGGGGTCCGGTCCCAGTTCTGCTATGGGGTGTGCATGGGGGGGAGATGTGGGATTGTGTCTGTGTCAGGTGCTTCATAACAACCCCTAGCCCCCGGGTCTTCCCTTCAGCAGCTCTTGAAGTGCTCTGCAAAAGAAATCAGGCTCATTAACCCCATGGCATAGGTGGGGAAACTGAGGCACGGTGGGGGAAGTGACTTGTCCAAAGTCCCCTACCAACAGAGATGGACAGAGGACCCAGGTGTCCTGCATCCCAGTTCTGGTCTCTAGCCACTGTCTGAGCACCTCTGGAGATTTATTGATCCTCACAACACCTGTGATGGAGGCAGGGTCCTGGAGCTCTGGCTCTCTCCTCAGCCAGAACAGTTATGCGGCCATGTTCTAAGCCCACAGCCTGAGCCCTGTGAGCCCAAGGCTGCTGGCACCGCTCAGCCACGGGTGTTTTATTACAGCCAAGGGACTGATTTGTAAAGGGATGCAGGAGCCTAAAGCTGTGGATGGGCCCCTAGTGGGATGGCTGTAAATGCCAGATGCCCAACTCCCATTGGTTTCCACAGGGGGTTAGGCACCGCGGGCCATTTGGCCAAAATGAGACCCGTTTGTCAAAATATTTTGATGTTGACAAAATTGGCATTTCCCTGGGTAAAATTCCAGCCAGCCCTAGCTTGGTGCACAAACATCAGGCTGCATGGCCTAGTGGGCGGAGCTAGGCCATGGCTAAGGACTGTCAGGATTCCAGGGTTCTATCCCTGGCTCTGGGAGGGGAGTGGGGTCTAGTGCCTAGATTGGGCTGGGAGTCAGGACTCCTGGGTTCAATCCCGACATTGTGCAAGTCACTTCCCCCCTTCTGTGCCTCAGTTTCCCAATTGATAAAATGGTGCTAATAATATGCCCTCCTTCATAAAGGACTTTGAGACCGACAGATGTGCAGCAATAGTGATTCATATTATCACGGCACAGGACACTTTCCTGCTGAGCTCTGGGACGCCAGCCTGGGGCAGAGATGGCAGAGAGCGCGTGCTGCAAGCTCGTAGAGTATTTGAATGATCTAGAAGCGCGGGAGTTCAAGATGTTCAAGTTTCACCTGGAGAACTATCCCCTGGAAGACGGCTACAAGCGCATCCCCCGCTCCAAGACAGAGGCGGCCGACACGATGGACATAGCTCGAGCCATGGTCCAGGCTTACCAGGAGCCCAGGGCTCTGCTAATGGCCGTGAAGATATTAGACGGCATTAGCCGGAAGGATCTGTCGCTAAGGATCCAAAACGACATGCCGGAGGGTGAGTAGATGAGGAGATCCCCCTCGTTTCCCCGCTATGGTCTGACTCATTCCTTGCTGGAGCTATTTGATAAATGAGGGGGGGGTTGTCACCCCCTGGTGTGCCTCAGTTTCCCCCAGTCCAACAAGGGTGGCCTAGGGGCTAGTGCACAGAGCTGGCACTCAGCCGACCAGGGTTCCACGCCAAGCTCTGCTGCTGGGTGATCCCAGACAAATCACAGCCCCTCCCCCGCTCCCTGCCTCAGTTTCCCCATCTGAAAAATGGCCGGAAGGGATATTGGCCTCCCCTCTAAAGTGCTTTGCCTCTACGGATGGAAAGCACTAAGGCACAGAGAGGCTGCAGCTACATCTCTGCTACTGAACCTCATGTAGACGCCACGGCCACTCTGTCCCACTGCAAGGGCTGCCCCTCTCCCGCTGGGGTAAGAACGCCTCCTAGTTTGGTGGAAGGGGTTTTCCTGTCCTCTCTCCAAGAGGCGGTATCAAGGTCGACGGAGGAATCTGTTGACCTAGCCGCAGTGACGCTGGGGATGAGGGTGACCCGTCTCTGGCGCTCGGGGAATGACATTTTTCACTGCCCGATACCATAGTTGATACTCTTACAGTCCCTGGGCTGGAGCCTGGAGTAGATGGTGGGCCTGGGCTCCACCCTCTTTGCCCCCCTGCTTAATCACTGAGACTGTGAGACAACAGAGACTGGTGCAAGGGAGGATGGCTTCTCCTCACCTCCCTCGCTGGCTTATGAGGAAAATGGCTCAGTAGACGGTGACCCTTGTCTCTAGAGAGAGAAGGGTTAAGTGGAGGGTCACAGTGAGCCTCTGAGGCTAGTGAAATCATGAGGCTAGTGAAATCAGGAAACATGGGACCCACAGAGACAAGGACAGAGCTTTGTCACTATATATATAATATAAATATGTAACCCTTCTGTCCCTCTGAGTTGGCAGCAACAAGGGCCGGGTTCAGCATCCAGAGGTTCTGTTTCAGTAACAGTGCATAACCGGCTCGAGCCCCCACCCAGTGACCTGGGACACTTACATACCACACCCCCTGGGCGCCTCTAGGAGGGAATACTTCCCCTCTCGCAAGCACGGAGTCTGAGTGTAGCAAAATCTTTTTAATAAAGGAAGGAATCAATGCGGCATCCCATTGGAGAAACACCACAAACAGAGTTATAACACAAACCATAAACAAAAACCCACCTCCAAGTACATTTGGCCAGGTTCCTTTTTCCCTTTTAGGGTCTTGAGATCCCAATACCCCAAAGTCCAACAACCCAAAAGTCTCTGGTCAGTGCCACCCCAGAATTCAAGAGTTTATCTGCAGAGTTTTACCCCCCCAGCCTGGGTGGAAATGGGGGGGCAGTCCACACAGGGTGTTAAGGGGCACCTTACGTGGACCAGGGCCAACTGCTTCACCTCTCCGTGGAGTTCTGCTGCAGCCTTCACCATGACCCGCTCCACCACACCAGCTGTGCCGCTCCTCCAGCTGTCCCTGCAAACCACTTCACTCTGCTCACTGTTCCATGGGCTGCTCCAGCACACTGCAAACTGCTTTGCTCTGTCAGCTGCTTAACAATAGGTCTTCAGGCTCCCCCACTGGTTAACACAGTACTCAGTGATCTCAGCTCTTCCAGTGATTTCAGCTCTTAGTAGGGGAGCCCTGATGCTGATGCACCATTGGCCCAACATGAATTCAGCTCAGCAATCTCTAGATGAACTCCTAATGGAATCAAAATTAGCTCTATTCTTTAACATTGGACAGAGAAGGATATGCAATTGATGTTCCAGACCCTGAAAAGGCACCAATGCCATCAAGTACACACACCAATCCCAACCCTCTCTCAGATCATGGGGTTTTGGAACCCATGTTTAGCAAGTACCACCCAACTGAGGTTGAGTCATCTCTGTCACAAAGCAGCCCCACAGCTCCCCATTCACACAATCAGAGTGACAAACTTTTTTTTCCTCCTGCCCCAATAACAAAGAAATTGGGGATCCCAGAGCTGTTAAAATAACCATCCCAGTCTGCTGTGGGCTTATGCTAAGTGGGGGGTGGGTGCCAATGCAAATGCTCAAAATCTCTTTCCACATTTTTTTGAAATTCTTTCCACACTCCTTACAATTCACTACCAGATGTCAGGGTAGCGCTCATCCTGACTCTGCTTACATATGTATATAATATACATACTGTGTGTGTATATAAGTTTTAAACAAACAATTTCATACTGTTCACAGCAATGCTGATTGTGAAGCTTGGTTGAGGTGGTGAAGTCAGGGGGTGGAAGAGGGTGGGATATTTCCCAGGGAGCCTTACTGCTAAATGATGAACTAGCACTCGGCTGAGCCCTCCAGGGTTAACACATCGTTAATGTAGCCTCATACCCTACAAGGCAGCACAAATGGAGAGAGGGGAGACAGCATGGCAGAGAGAGACAGAGACACACACCCTGTGTGTGTGAGAGAGAGACGCATGTTGCCCCTTTAAATACACCGACCCCACTCTAAGTACGTTGCCTTTTTAAGTAGATCAGCAAGTTGAGACAGCAGCTGCTGCCAGCAAACTCTCTCCATCCTGAGCGCTGTTGCGTCCTCCCCCTGCTCTGTGGAGATGGGGTACAGGAGCAGGGGGAGGGGGACACCCTGACATCAGCACCCCTCTTTCTCCCCACCCCCTGCACAGCAAGCAGGAGGCTCCTGGGAGCAGCTCCAAGGCAGAGGGCAGGAGCAGCACATGGCAGTGGGTGGAGGGACAGCTGAACTGCCAGCAGTTGATAGCCTGCTGGGTGGCTGCCGCACAGGGAACTTAGGGGAGCAGGGAGCTGATGGGGGTGGGGGGCTGCTGTCCACCCTGGTTCCAAGCCCCCAGCAGCTCGCTCCAACGGGCTGCTCTTCCTGCAAGCAGTGGACAAAGCAGGCGGCTGCCAAAGAATGTTAGAAGGGAGCATTGTACAACTTTAAACGAGCGTGTTCCCTAATTGATCAGCAATGTAACAAAGTTAACTGGGACAACTTTAAGTGAGGAGTTACTGTATTGTCTGACCTCCCTTTACCCCCCCCCCCCGAAAAGGATTTCCTGCAACTCTGAAAAATTTAAATTGATAAAAACAGAAAAAAGAGAGGCTTAAAACCCATCATGTGGCAGAACTGTGAAAATGTTGGTAGATCAAAATAGAATGAAATGCTTAAAACCCGAAATTTCCAGCACCTGTGAATATTTCAGTCGACAAAAATAGAAAAAAAAGCTTCAAAATAAGCATTGAAATTTATCCCTTGAAATTATAAACCTATAAAAATTGTCTGCTGCCAGTGCTGGCTGTAGATGTAGTTCATTGTTCACGTATAAAATGAGAGCGGAAGAAGACAATGCAACATTCAGGTTTTGATTCCTCCCTCGGTAGAGATTGTCTGCTCTCACTAGAGCACCCCCTACTGGGAAGTGAAGTATCTACAATGGGGCTGACCCCAGGAGTTTGTAGCCTGAGCTCCTGCCAGCCTGCCTCCATTTGTCCCTTTCGGAGGCACTTTCTCCCATGGGTAATTATTTTTCTCATGTGTCTCGTAGTTTTCCGTCAGACACCAGAGCCGACTGGTGCAAGCGAGGATGGCAAAAAGGACCAGCAGGAGGAGCTGATCTCGGATATGTACGATCGATTTTTCGGAACCAAGAAGAAAGGTCAGTGACTGTCCGATACCAGCCCAGGGTGCAGTGAGATTTCACAGCGGCTGTTGTGTTGCATGCTGAGATCTCACCCTAACTCTCTGCTTTTTTCTCTCCAGTGGAGGTGAAGCTGGATCCCAACACCGCATTCCCCACTCTGCTGATCTCCCAAGACCAGAAAAGCATGAGGCTTGGGGATCGCTCTCAGTACCTTCCCAGCAACTCCGAGCGTTTTGATTTCCGGCCCTGTGTGCTGGGTGCCCCGGGCATCACTAGGGGGCAGCTGGACTGGGTAGTGGATGTGGGTGCCGGGAAAGGCTGGATTGTCGGCGCCGCCCGGGAGTCGGTGGAGAGAAAGGGGTTTCTCTACATAACGGCCGAGCAGGGGTTCTGGGGGCTAGAGTTTAACAATGGGGAGTACCAGGCGCTCAGCACCCCTAAGACGACACTTTTCCTACGGGCGTCTCTGCGCAGGATCAAGGTGCATCTAGACTACATCCTTGGACAACTCTCCCTGTACAACAACGACACCATGGAGCACATCTTCACCTTCAACTACCCCTTCTCTGAGAAGATGTTCCCCTTCTTCTTGACCTGGGACACGGACATCCCACTCCAACTCTGCCCATGTGACTGAAAGCAGCTGCCCACCTCATGTTTTGCAAGAGCAGGGATGTTATACTCCGGTGCCTGGCCAAAATTCCAGTCCTGGGAATGATCCACTGCCACCTGCCTACGTACTTCCACTTTCAATTTCGCATCCTGTCCGGATCGGGTGCGTGGCCTCCTCGACTGTCTCGCGTGACTTTGTCAGGTGATATTTTGTGTTTCTTGACGTCTCCAGCTCTGGGAGCCAAGTTTTTTTTTTTTTTGTGAGAATCGGCGCTTTCATTAAAAAAAAAAAAGGAACTAGTTATAAACTAACTTACCTTTGGGTTGTGGAGAAAACTTGTGAAAACCTAGACCCACGGAATAGGTCAAAACCCAGAAGGAGCAAATGTGGAATAATAAAATCTCAAAGGTTTATACTGTATTTGTAAAATCTTGTGATTTTTCAAAGTCAATCCAGTTCAGAGGGACTTTCTCAAGTAGCAAACCACCAAGTACAGGCGAGACTCACTGGGATGGCGCCTCCGGCTGGTCATCTGGGGAATTATGCTTTGTCCAGCCCAGAGCGCCCTCGGCCAGCGGTGCTCACCTGCGCAGCCCAGTCCATCCCCGACTCCGGGTCCTTATACCTCAGGGTCTGTTCCAGCATATCCACTCGTTCTGAGTTCCTTTCCCAGGGAAACACCCAACACCTCTTAGAACCGTCTATCTCTGCCTCACTGCTGCTGCCAGTCATCATCTAGGCCCCGCTCACGGGGGCAGATCTGGCAGTCTGTACAGGCCACTCATCATTTGGCAAGAGAATAAAGACCTGCTGCCTTTGCCTATTCCAGGTTGTATCCCTGGCGACCCTAGATACACGCACGGTCTGTCGTCCCTTTCATACCCAAGACCTAGCAAGCCATGGGGTTTTAACAAGAGAACTGGGTAGATCTCCACCTCCTTGCCCATTCCCAGCACGCTCCAGTTCAGGTATCCTTCCTCTCAAGGTCAGCTAGTCCCTTCGCCCTCCAGGGCCTGGAGAGAGACTTCTCCACCTCCTGGGCCTCCAGACCTCTTATCAGGCCAACTACCCACTTATCAGCTGTTTTCATGCGCTTTGTCCCCAGCCAACTATGGCTTGCAGTCTTAATGCAGCATCTTCTGCTAAGCACCCAGGAGATGACGACGGCTAGCAGCCTTAATGCAGCATCTTCTGCTAAGCACCCAGGGGATGACAACAGCTAGCAGCCATACTGCACCGTCTGCTGCCAGCCTAAGATGTAAAGGATAGATGGAGTGGATCAAAACAAGAAACAGAGCAGATTTGTTTTGTATTCATTTGCTCTCTCTTACCTCCATGAAATAAACAGCCTGCTAAACCCAGGGTTTTGAGTTCGATCCTTGAGGGGGCCGTTCTGAGTGATGGTTGTTTGTGTTTCTCCTTGATGCAAAGCCTCCGCCTTTGTGGATTTTAATTCCTCGTAAGCCATGTCGTCAGTCGCCCCTCTCTCTGTCAGAGCAAAGGCAGACAATCGTTTTGCGCCTTTTTTCAGTGCAGGCACCATACCACGGCAAGCATGGAGCCCGCTCTGCTCAGCGCAGCAGTGATGAACATTGTAAACATCTCACACATTATCATGCAGTTTATGCTGAACCAGAACCTGGAAAACCAGACGAGGAGGAGGAGACAGCAGTGTGGCGACGAGAGCAATGAGGACATGGACACAGAATTCTCTCAAACTGCGGGCCCCAGCGCTTTGGAGATCATGCTGTTAATGGGGTAGGTTCATGCCATGGAACACCAATTCTGGGCTCGGGAAACAAGCACAAACTGGTGGGACCAGATAGTGTTGCACGTGTGGGACGATTCCCAGTGGCTGCGAAACTTTCGCATGTGTAAGGGGACTGTTGCCCCCTTACTAACATTCAGTGGGGGTGTTTTGGTTGGCTAGCTCCCAGCACTAAAAGAGGAGGGCTGATAGATTGGAAATGAATGTGGCACCGTGTCTCTCCGCTCTACACCAATTAAAACAATTGCCACTTACAGAAACATTGGGAAAGTTGTCACATCCCCAAGGGTTTCATTAAAGGTCTGTTTCGCAGTTGCGTGATCCCTCGTTGCTGTAGCGATCAAACCGAATGCCTCAAGGAAGCTCTCCGCACACTGCAATGCACAGGGCACTGCCCTCTTTTAATGATGCCCAGTGCGATTTAGCTGAGCATTAAAAGTTGCATTGGGGCTGCTAACTCGGCCCCCCTCTGGAGACACATGCTCACACGGCAGCTCTCCTTCAGCATTGATTATGGCCAGACAGGATTGCTTCTGAAACCCTCTCCAAGTCACGGATGTGATTACAACAGAGTGATATTCATGGCAGATGGACCACGAGTCAATTTGATAGCCAGTGGGCTCAACACACCAGCAATCAAGCCGTTGCCAAGTCTAGCCTGGTCTACACATGGATTTGGTGCTGGAAGAAACATCTTGGTTAAGGGCGTGACTTTCAAACCAGCTAGAGTGGATACAGTTAGAACCAGTATAAAAGTGCCTTCTACTGGTATAATTGATTTTCCTTCTATGCAAGAATAGCTACACTGCTGTGACACACCTTTTTAGCAATAGAACTAAGGCCTGGTCTATGGATGAAAATTAGACTGACCTACCTCCGCCACTCAGGGCTGTGAAGAGTTGTGCCCTGAGCACTGTAGTTACATCAACCTTGACGTTCCCTTGAGGCCCTGCTCCTGCACTGCCTCTTCCTCCAAAATCCTGCCCCCGCTCACTCCTCTCTGCCCCCTCCCCTCCCATTGCTTACCCTTGTGATCAGGAAAAAATAGGAGGGCCCCTCTGGCCCCCCCCGTTCTGGTGCCCTGATTAACGACATTTGACGGGGAAACCCAGTGCTACGGCACTAAAGCGGCCCAGCTACAGAGCCAGTGCAGCACCTGTAGTGTAGACATGGTCTCAAAAATCCACACGGGGGCCCTGCACTGCACTGTGTATACTGGGACAGTGAAAACAGTCCCGCTTTTGTGTGTAGACGAGGCCTGGGGCTTGAACGCCATCTTCTCAGCCAACTGGTTTGTCTCTGAAGTAGGTGTCCAGGGATCATAGTAATGACCTTGGTATAAAACCTAGATAGATACATTCCCAAATGCTTCTTCACCACAGGTCCACATATACCCCTCGTCAGACCTAGAATGCAAATTATTACACAAGAAAACAAACTTTCCTTGGGTTTTCATGGAAAGGAGGCAGGGTTGGGAGATCAGGTGCTTTTGGGTGTATTCAGTGGTGGTGAAGGTACACGTGTACTATGGGTGTGTCTACACTGCACACTAATGCCTGGCTGAGGCTACGTGATTGGGTCGACACAAGGCAGATTGCACTAATCTAGTGGTGTCTAGTGATCTCCCACTGCTGCAAGCATCCTGTTATGCCAACACAGTAACAGTCCACCTTCCCAAGTGGCCAGAGCCAGGACCTGGGGCCTAGGACTCTGCTAACAGGACAGTCGATGCCTATGGTCTTTAGAGCCCTTCAGAAACTCTTGTGTTCCACTTTTTGTTCTTATGATTTGTTTTAATCCTTCCTCTGGTAACTTTACTCAGGGATTCTGCACTGAAATGATTTTCCCCTGGTAAAAGCTGCTTCTGCCAATTTGAAAATCTGCAGTGGAAATTTTTGATTTTTTTCTGAAGTGAATTGTTTTAAATGTCATTTCACAGGAAGTTTATTTATTTATTTATTTTCTTCCCATTTTGGAATGAAAACAATGATCAGAATGTTGGAATATCCCCCAAAATGGAAATTCTATATTTTGTCCCCTGTAGTTCTCTATAGCTAGACTGGGAAGGGTTAGGTTTTCTTTTACTAGTAAATATCAATAAACATCGATTACACTGTATAGATGCAAACTGATGAAAAAATATGTCTATTGAAAATAATATAAATTTCCCAATTGGCAAAGGAAGAGAAATGCTGCTTGAGAACATAGGAGAGTTTTTGATATGTGATGTTGACAATTTGTGTTTTGATGTGGTATAATTTTTGAATCTCAAAGTCAACTGTCACTAAATAATTTGCACAATTGTGAAAATTTAAATAGATAAAAATTGAAAACAAATTATTTAAAATGAACATCAATATCATCTCCTGAAATGATAAAAAAATAGTAAAACGTCTCATTCTACCAAGCCTAATTATAGGGTGGTTTATGCCCTAAAGGATGAGGTTTTACAGCACTTCAGGAGCTCCTGTAATCTATTTAGTGTCTCTATGATGGGGTCTAAATTAGCTGTTACCACTCAAGAGAGAGCTCCTGGAGTAACTGTAGATAGTTCTCTTAAAACAGCCACTCAATGTGCAGCGGCAGTCAAAAAGGTGAACAGAATGCTGGGAATAATTAAGAAAGGGATAGATAATAGGACAGAAAATATCATGTTGCCTCTATATAAATCCATGGTACGTCCACATCTTGAATACTGTGTGAAGATGTGGTCACCCCATCTCAACAAAGATATATATATTGAAATTGGAAAAGGTTCAGAAAAGAGCAACAAAAATGATTAGGGGTATG
>NC_133779.1:14235500-14277592 GCF_003597395.2 Chelonoidis abingdonii | reverse complement strand
GGGAAAATAAAAATGAAAGATTTCCAAAGCTGGGCCAAATCCACAATGGTGCTGCCTCTGGTTGAACTGATGCAATATATCATGGGAAACATAGTGACCACCTTGCATCATGGGAGATATAATCCATACCATAGAGAACGGTGGAACAAGACATCCGAACTACAACTCCCATAATGCACTGCTGCTTCCCCTCTGACTGAATGATTACAGTATGTCCTAGGGAACGTGTGATGTTCACTCCATATGAAAATATGTTTATAAGTATGAATATAATGTAACTGGAATATCCTTTATGCAAAAGGTCTCTTGTAAGGTATCGTTACAAAGCTTAGGATCCACTGTGTGTGTTCATCCCATTTGTTTGCATGTGTTATTTCTATGTCCAGAGTTAGGAGAATACAATATAACTTGTATTACTGAAGTCATTAAGGGTGCTTCAGAATCAATGACTTGTAAATGGCTCTGTTTACTTGCAAACCTTCCTGTATACATGGGTGCCAGCCAGTGGGTAATGAAGGCTTACATGTCGCATGATACTGGAATCCATCTTTAAGCTGGAGCTTTTCCATTTAGAAGGAGGGGTGGGAACCCAGAGGGAAACAACGGATTCCCACCTTGTGCCAAAGATAAAAGGGGGTGGAACAGAACAAAAGGGGCTGCCAGTCATGAGAAGTCCCCTAGTTGCCACCTGAGCTGGAACTAACAAGGACTGTACCAGGGGAAAGGATTGGGCCCAGACTAAGAAGGAGTCTAGTCTGTGAAAGAAGCTGATTGGAACATCTCTGAGAGTGAGATTTACCTGTAATCAGTTTCTTAATATATTAGGCTTAGACTTGTGTGTTTTGTTTTATTTTGTTTGATAACTTACTTTGTTCTGTCTGTTATTACTTGAAACCACTTGAATCCTACTTTTTATACTTATAAATTCACTTTTATTTATTAATTAACCCAAAGTAAGCAATTAATAGCTGGGGGAAGCACACACCTGTGCATATCTCTCTATCAGTGTTATAGAGGGCGGACAATTTATAAGTGTATCCTGTATAAGATTTATACACAGTAAAATGGATTTATTTGGGGTTTGGATCCCATTGGGAGCTGGGTGTCTGAGTGCTGGAGATAGGGGACCCGCTGAGCTGTTTTCAGTTAAGTCTGCAGCTTTGGGGGCGTGGCTGGAAACCCTTGGTCTGCGTTGCTGCAGGCTGGCCTATCTGGCTCAACAAGGCAGGGTTCTGGAGGCCCAAACTGGCAGAAAAAACGGGCTCAGAGGTAATTTCAGCACATCAGGTGACAGTCCCAAGGGTGTCTGTAGTGGGGCAGCTGCCCCACTCCAGCAGAACAGGGGTTAAAAGCAGCCCTGGAGAGGGCTGCTGCTGGGATAAGGAGTGAGAGCAGCTGAGGAAGTAACTGACCACAGCTGTGGCCAGCTCAATTAGGGCCCAGTTGGCCCTGATAAGGGGGCTGGAGGGGGCCAGGAGCTGGAGGAGTCTCACTCTAGCTTTGGAGTGAGAAGGGCCTGGCTGCCTGGGAGCACAGGGTACCTGGAGCAGAGCAGTGCTGGGAAAGGGCAAGAGGAGCTGGGGAACTCCAGCCTGGCAACTCCTCTGCAGGCCTTGTTGGGGGCCTAAAGAGGTACTGGGGTGGCAGATGTGTTGCCCAGGGCTAGGCAGTTGGTCCAACCTCCTTGCCAGTGATAAGTGGCCCTTACAGGCTGCAGTCTGCCCTAGTGAATGGGGGCTAGATGACGACTGGCAGTAGCCACTGAGGCAAAGTGGGTGTAGAGGGTTGGGGGGTCCCCCTGGGAGAGAAGACCCAGAGTGTGGGGACTTCTGGGGCAGAACCCCAAGATAAAGGTCACCACGGTCTGGGAGGGACACAGGGCCTGACATAGGCAAGAGACCGGCCAGCAGAGGGCGCTCTGAGACTGGAAAAGAGTTAATTCCCAGACGACCAACAGGAGGCGCCACGCTGGTGAGTCTTTGGCCTTGCTACAGGGTCTCTGTGACTGAACCCATCACAACATGTGACCAGCATGCACCGTGGGGAAATGTATTTCAGCCCACAGAGAAGTATTTCCTCATAATTAACAGTAGTGCTCAGGGGAAGACACGTTAGTGTCAGACATAACATTTTGACACTTCTGCACCAAAAGATTCCCTGTTCTAAGGAAAAAAATTAATATTTTGACTTTTTATTTCTATCTTCCTTTATTCTACTCATTTACAATTTATACAGAAAGAGATGTGAGGTGAAACTTGAACAAATAAAGTCTGCCTCAGTCTGGGAAACTGGAATCCTTCCTTAACCATCTGGAAGCTCTCAGCAATTCATTTTCTCTCCTGCCAACTTCCTCAGGGCCTCCTTCACATCCTTGTTTCTCAGGCTGTAGATCAGAGGGTTTAGAATCGGAGTGACTGCTCCATACAAAAGGGAAATGTACTTGTCCTGATCCGCGGAAGATTTGGACTGAGGTCGCAGATACACGAAGATGGCCGCCCCGTAAAACAAGGCCACCACGGTGATGTGGGAGGCACAAGTGGAGAAGGCCTTGGTCCTGCCCTGGGTGGAGTGGATCCTCAGCACAGCCACAATGATGTGGACATAGGCCATGAGGATGAAGGAAAAGGGCACCAGCAGGATCAGAACGCTGGTGCTGATCATCACGATTTGGTTGCTGCGGGTGTCCGAACAGGCCAACTTCAGCATGGACTGGAGCTCACAAGCAAAGTGGTTGATGATGTTGGGCCCGCAAAAACGAGGTTGCTTGGCCAGGAAATCAGACAGGCACAGGAGGAGACTGCCACTCCATGACATGGCTGCCAGTTGGAGGCAGACCCTGTTGCTCATGACAAGGGTATAGCGCAGTGGCTTGCAGATGGCTACCCAGCGGTCATAAGCCATCACAGCCAGCAGAAGGCACTCAGTTATCCCCAAGAAGCGTGAGATGTACATCTGAGCCAAGCACCTGCCCAGGGAGATGGAGGGTCTCTTGGAGAGACAATGGACCATCAACTGAGGGACATTGATGGTGATATAGCAGATATCTAAGAAGGACAAGTTACTGAGGAAAAAGTACATGGGGGTGTGGAGTCGGAGATCCATTCTGGTGAGCAGGATCAGGAGAGTGTTTCCGACCAGGGTCAGTAGGTAGATTGCAAAAAGGAAGCCAAAGAGGGTGAACTTCACATGAGGGCCACCAGAAATTCCTACCAGGATGAATTCAGTCACCACAGAGTCATTGTCTCCTTCCATGGTACCACAATCCAGGGCTCATCTGCCAAGAGACAGGAGGACTGGTTACTACATTGAGGGCTAACAACAGGAGAGACATCATGCCATGCAAAGTCAGCAAAACCGGGCATGACGTGCAAATGGACGGTTTTCTGCAATAGTCTACACAATGCTGTGCACAATGCTGAAATGTACCGAGTACAGTTGTTTATATTGCACTAGCACCTGAAATAAAACTACTGAAGATAGTTAAGTCCCAAGCAGACAGCGAAGAGCTACAAAAGGATCTCTCAAAACTGGGTGATGGGGCAACAAAATGGCAGATGAAATTCAATGTGGATAAATGCAAAGCAATGCGCGTTGGAAAACATAATCCCAACTATATATATAAAATGATGGGGTCTAAATTAGTTGCTTCCACTCAAGAAAGAGATCTTGGAGTCGTGGATAGTTCTTTGAAAACATCAACTCAATGTGCAGCAGCAGTCAAAAAAGTGAACTGTACCTTTACGGTTCTAGTTGCCCCATCTCCAGAAAGATATATTAGAATCGAAAAAGATACAGAGAAGGTCAAAATAATTAGGGGTATTGAACAGCTTCAGTAGGAGGAGAGAGAGAAATACTGGAACTATTCAGCTGGGAAAAGAGACTACTAAGAGGGCACATGATAGAGGTTTATAAAATCATGAATGGTGTAGAGAAAGTGAACAGGGAAGTCTTGTTTTTTCCTTCACATAAAACCAGAACCAGGGGTCACCCAATGAAATTAATAGGCAGCAGGTTTACAATTAACAAAAGGAAGTATTTCTTCACACAACACACACTCAATCAGTGGTACTCATTGCCAGAAGACTTTGTGAAGGCCAAGAGTATAACTGGGTTAAAAAATATTAGCGTAATGCATGGGGATAGGGCCATCAATGGCTGTTAGCTAAGATGGCCAGGGATGTAAACCCATGCTCTGGGTGTCCCTAAGCCTTTGACTTGCGTAAGCTGGGACTGGATGACAGATCATTCAATAATTGTCATGTTCTGTTCAATCCCTCTGGCACCGGCCATTGTCAGAAGACAGGATGTTGGGCTAGACGGACCATTTGCCTGGCCCAGTATTGCTGTTCTTATGTTCTTACGTAGGCAGGGGTTGCTGTGTGGGTACATTTCACAGTCATGGACATTAAATTTAATTTAAAAATATATCATGATTTTTGGTAGCTAAAAGATATTCCTTCTGACTCTGAGGGCAACTAATGTCAGAGGCAAAGCAGGTGGGAATTGGAGCTGGAAAGAGGCTTGCAGTGGGACTGTGACACTCTGCTAAGGACAGCAGTGGCAAGGGGATAGGCTGTAACAAGAGCTCTCTCAGTCCCGGGTGGCTGACCAGACAAGTGGCAATGAACAAACTGTCCATAGGGTGTAAAGTGCTTGACCTTAAGGATGCAGCTGTTTCTCTAGGTCTGATAGCAGATCTGCACTGACAGATCCCCAGCATGAAGGAACCCTGGGCAGTGCCATTTGAAACATGTTAATTTCATTGACTTTTGTTTAGGATAAAAATAATANTACCTGTTCATTCCCTCTGGGGCACCTGGAATTGGCCACTGTTGGGAGACAGGATACTGGGCTGGATGGACCTTTGGTCTGCCTCAGTCTGGCCGCTCTTACGTTCTTTTGAGGCTCAAACCAAAATCACTTCCCGGAGGGTGATAAGTGCTCTGGCAATAGTCCCTTTCCCATGCAACTTACAGTGTAAATGGACAAGGGTTATTACAGCGGGAGGAAATCTTCCAGCTGAAACTTTTTTGGGTAAAATGAAACAACAGATTTCAGGAACTTGTGTTGCTGTCACCAAATTGCTGATGTCAGGGGGAGGGGGAGAGAATGAAACCAAAACACCCTGAAAAAGTAAAAAAAATTTTTTTTTACAATTTCCCCAAAGTGAAACAAAATTTTCAATTTGGAATGACATTTTCGTTTGGAATTTCCTTTAATTTTATTAAAAATAACTAAAAATACATTCACGGATGCTTTGAATTGAAACTAAACATGTTGAGTTCCGCCTGAAATGCAAATTGATTTTATTTTTTGATCCACGAAAAACTTCATAACGTTTGTTTTTCAGGTTGACCCAAACCTGCATTTTTTAATAAAATTGGGACTGCGAGTGACTCAAAAAACAGTGATTCACACAGCTGCTGCTGTTATTAGAATAGATTCTCAGTTTTACAAACATCAGTCTTACAAACTACTTTCCCTGATGGGGTTAAAAAAAAGAAATCACCTGACAAAAGTAATATTGATGAAAAATAGAGCAACGTCTTTTCACATTCTGATGCCATCACTTTGTTGGAAATTGTTTTGCAACGACCTGAAAGACAAGAAGAAAGCACCATATGGCAGTTTATACACCAGACCTGTGTCATTTTGAGAGGTTCAATTTTATGATTGTTTTAATGCTATGAACTCCTCAAACCTGCTCAGTTGATAAACCAAGGGAGTCTAATGTATTTGCATTTCACAGATGGATGAAAGAGGGACAGGGAGGCAAAGGGTCTTATCTAAGATCACACAACGGGGCCTACTGCAGATCTGGAATCTGAATCCATATTTCCAGAGTATTCATTTAACAGTTTAGCCACATGCCCATTCATGCTGCCCAGCTCCTGTTTTAAAAACCATTTGGGTCTCGCTCCCCCACATACCCTGACAATGATGCACATGGCTTAATGCACATGGATTAGATTAGCTCTCTGGCAACCTTTTCAAAAATGTGTAAGTGACTTAGGAACTGATGTCGTGCTTTCAAAACTGACACAGGTGCTTTGGACCCAATAGGCCCCAGGGTTTCTCTAAACACTGAGTTAAGCCTTGTCTACACGATGGGGTCTAAATTAGCTGTTACCACTCAAGAGAGAGATCTTGGAGTCATTGTGGAGAGTTCTCTAAAAACATCAATTCAGTGTGCAGCAACAGTCAAAAAAGCAAACAGAAGGTTGGGAATCATTAAGAAAGAAAGAGATAAGACAGAAAATATCATGTTCCCTCTATATAAATCCATGGTACGCCCACATCTTGAATATTGCATACAGGTGTGGTTGCCCCATCTCAAAAAAGATACATTGGAATTGGAAAAGGTTCAGAAAAGGGCAGCAAAAATGATTAGGAGTATGGAACGGCTGCCATATGAGGAGAGATTAATAAGACTGGGACTTTTCAGCTTGGAAAAGAGACGACTAAGGGGATATGATAGAGCTCTATAAAATCATTACTAATGTGGAGAAGGCAACTAAAGAAGTGTTATTTACTCCTTATCATATCACAAGAACTAACGGTCTCCAAATGAATGAATAGGCAGCAGGTTTAAAAGAAACAAAAGGAAGTCTTTCTTCATACAATGCACAGCCAACCTGTGGAACTCTTTGCCAGAGGATGTTGTGAAGGCCGAGACTATAACAGGGTTAAAAAAAGAACTAGATAAGTTCACGGAGGACAGGTCCATCAATGGCTATTGGCCAGGATGGGCAGGGATGGTGTCCCTACCCTCTGTTTGCCAGAAGCTGGGAATGAGCGACAGGGGATGGATCACTTGATGATTCCCAGTTCTGTTCATTCCCTTTGGGGCACCTGGCATTGGCCACTGTTGGAAGACAGGATACTGGGCTGGATGGACCTTTGGTCTGATCCAATGTGGCCGTTCTTATGTTCTATATTGAAAAGTAGATCAACCTCACTACAGTGTTCAGGGCTGTGAAAAATTTTGCAGCCTGCGCTCCATAGTTAGGTTGATCTAACCTCCAGTGTAGACACAGCTACTCCGACGTAAGAATTCTTCTGTCAAGATGGTATCACCTATGGAATAGATGGGTTAACTAAATCGTCAGTAAAACTCTCTACCGTTGAGTGGAAGCATCCACACTACTGTACTGCCAGAGGGTTAATAATAATAGCAGCCACAGAGTAGATACAGCCTCAGTGCACTGCCAGCTGGTGTGTAAATCTGCAGCCCGCTAGCTTGCTGTGCACTTACTGGCCATTCGAACCTGTCCCCACACACTAAAAGTTCCCAACCGCTGCTTCAGTATGTGAAAATATGCCAGGGAACTAATGTCAAAGATTCTAAGACTGGACGAGACCACTCTGATCATCTAGTCCAGGGGTTGGCAACTTTTCAGAAGTGATGTGCCGAGTCTTCATTTATTCAGTTGAATTTAAGGTTTTGTGTGCCAGTGTTACATGTTAACGTTTTTAGAAGGTCTCTTTCTATAAGTCTATAATATATAACTAACTGATTGTTGTATGTAAAGTAAAGAAGGTTTTTAAAATGTTTAAGAAGCTTCATTTAAAATTAAATTAAAATGCAGAGCCCCCCGAACCTGTGGTCAGGACCTGGGCAGTGTGAGTACTAATGAAAATCAGCTCGTGTGCTGCCTTCGGCACGCGTGCCATAGGTTGCCTACCCCTGATCTAGTCTGACGCCCAGTATAACAAAAGCCTGAGAACTTCCCTGGTCATCCCTGCTTTAAACCCAGACCAGATCAAGCTAGGCTAGTCTTGATTTAAAAACTTCAAGCAATGGAAAATCTCCCTTGTCCCTTTGTGATTTGTCCCACAGGTTAATCAGCCTCATGGTTCAATATTTGTACCTTATTTCAAGGCTGATTTTTCCTCATTTCCGTTTCCAACCATCACATCTCTTGATGCTTTTTTCTTCTGGAAAAGCTGCTGCTAATCAAATATTTCCTCCCCAGGTAGGTGAGTATAGATTATGACTGGCCAGAAATCAAGCCTCTAAATCCATTTTCTTATTGTGCAACCAGAAAAGAAATTGTAGATGGTAGCATCATTAATGGCAGCCAGTGTGGTTTTAAGAAAAATAGGCCCAATCGAATAAGCATATAATCCTGCCTTGAGTACAGGGGACTGGACTAGACAACCTATCGAGGTCCCTTCCAGTCCTACATGATTCTACTGATGGGACCACGTATCATATTTAATAAATAAAACAACAATAATAAATGATCATTTCCAATTAAGTTACCAAAATGCCTTTCTGATCTATGTAGGAATGAAAAAGAGAAAACCAGAACAAAAATATTTACACCGGATCAAACGGGCAGTTCTGCAGATGGAGTGAAGGAAAAATCCCAGTGACTCACCTCATTCCATAGCCCCAGGATTCACAGAGGCCAGGAGATTCGCAGAAGCATGTCCTGGGAATTTGCATCCTGCAGAATCACAAAGGAAGAGTCCTGAGAAAACTTGGGATGGGAAAAGATGAAAAATTTGCTAGTTTCTGGGACTTAGTGCCAGTGACAGTGAGTGTGAAATTAAGACGTCTAAAGAGCCATTTACCTTTTCAGATGTGAAAGCCAGGCAATATCGAGGCAATTCAGGGCTGTCACTGGAAGAATGCATCCCCAGTAAAGTCAGGTGCTTGGAACACCATCGGTTTGGGTGGGTTAAAGCCAGAGATGATTATTTTAAATACCAAAAAAGATTTCTATTGCTGATCAGATTAATTCTGGCTGATCACTTTAGCAGGAAGATTCTCCATATATTTTAGCCTCTATTCCAGACCCCAACCATGTGTGCGAATTCCAGTGCCTTCTGCGAGTCCTAGACAAGGACCCAGGCCCCTGGGCTTATCCAGATGGCATGCACATTGGAAATGGAAGAGCAGAGAACGACTCAATAAGGAAATGACACAGAAATCATCCCCTGCTAGATCAGAGGAGACAGGCCTCAGACACCTTCTAGCCACTATGCTTAGCAGATTCGTTCATTTTCTCAGCCTGCAGAGAATTGGGGAGCTCAGATGAACTAGAAGAAAGTTACATTTTCTCAAGATCTTTATACGCTTGACAAAGGTTCTAAGCACAGGATCTTGGGCATAATGAGACGATTCACAAATTGGTTCTCCAGGGGGTTTGAATCCCAAAGAAGCAATTAGCTTGAGCCTGGTGTCAATTTTTGAGCTGAATTCGCAGCAGATGTGCAAGGTGGAGTAATTGGCGTCCAAGCAATGGAAAATGGAACTATTTGGCACGGAAAGGCTGGTAACGAGTCATCTTATGCAGATAAAGTTCATTGAGTGCACTGCAGCCATGCTGACTCCTCCACCGCCCCTGTGCCCCCAGAACAATTCCAAGCCATGCTGGTCAGTGCCAAAACAAGTGCAGGTCTGCCCTGGTCCGGTTCTGTTGCAATGTTTTCTGGGTACCTGAATCACACTTCCTAGCTCAGAATCTAGCAGCAGTGCATTGTGGGAGATTAGAACCCACAGGAACTGCTAGAGTGGACAGTAATGGAGAGCCATCTTGTTCATATGTTTATGGGGCAGGGACAGTCTGATTGTCCTGGGTTTGTCTAGCAGTTAGCACAATGGGGCCATGACTGGGGATTCTAGACACTTCCATAATAAATAATGTACAGCACCTTGCCCATTAAGGACCATCAGCTGTACCAGTGGTTCCCAAACTTGTTCCGCCGCTTGTGCAGGGAAAGCCCCTGGCAGGGTGGGGCGGTTTGTTTACCTGCCGCGTCTGCAGGTTTGGCCGATCACGGCTCCCAGTGGCTGCGGTTCGCTGCTCCAGGCCAATGGACGCTGCTGGAATTGACATGGCCTGAGGGATGTACTGGCCACCGCTTCCAGCAGCGCCCATTGGCCTGGAGCAGCAAACCGCGGCCACTGGGAGCTGCGATCGGCCGAACCTGCATATGTGGCAGGTAAACAAACTGGTCAAGCCTGCCAAGGGCTTTCCCTGCACAAGCAGCACAACAAGTTTGGGAACCACTGAGCTATACAATTGACCCATTTTGCGAAGGCAGATACACCTTATGACTCAGCAAGGCAGGCAGGGGCTGCCTCTGGACAGAACTCTAAGCCTTCCAGGCCATGTGCTGGGCAGCCTGTGTTTGGGACAAAGGAAGCACAGGCCACATGGCAAAAGACTAAAAGGCAACTTCAGCTTCTGCTGTTTGTCTTCAGTCCTGCTTCGTACCGCAGGAGGAACCGCTCTGCAAACGCAGCTCTGAATAAAGGACTGAGTGACCTTTCCAAGCTGGGGATCTGTTCCAGAGGGACTTTCAAGCCAGCAAACTCACCAGTACCACTAGGAACCTCATGGACTTTGAAATCTGTGTATATGTGATTACTTTACCATTTAACAGCTCTCTTCTTCTTTCTTTTTTCTTGATAATAAACCTTTAGTTTTAGACACTGAAGGACTGGCTGGCAGGGTGGTATGTTGGGTAAGATCCAAACCTCGGGTGACATGGCCGAGCCTTTAGGGTCAGAAGAACATTTTATAGAGTGAGCAGAGTTTTTAAATAACTTCTCACTGTAGAGGATCTAGGTGCTGATTGGGAGCCAGAGACAGGAATGTTTACCAGTTTGCTGCTGTTTTGCAGTGGGAGGGATAGATGAGTGGTTTGAGCATTGGCCTGCCAGATCCAGGGTTATGAGCTCAATCCTTGAGGGGATCACTTATGGATTTGGGATGGGCCCTGCTTTGAGCAGGGGGTTGGGCGCTAGTTGGTCTCCTGAGGTCTATTCCAACCCTGATATTCTATGAAAGGGGGCTGTGGGGCTCCATGATAACCAAGGTGGGGGATCAGATGCACAGTTTGTGACTGATTGAGAGATTTAAGATCAGCGTTACCCACCTGTCTTGGGAGGATCTGCTCTCCTTTTGCAGCCTGCCCTGACCTTGGCATTTCTAGTTAGGGCTGCCCCAGGCACGCTGGGTCACACAACATTTTTGCTTTCTTCAATTTTTTTTTTAAATTTTTCTTGAGAAAATGGAACATTTTGTGTTTTCAGCCAAAATTTTCAGGTTTGGTAACTATGGGACTGAGCATTTTTGGCAAAAAGTTTTGGTTTGCTGAAGAAATATTTTAAAAAAAAGATCTCCAGGAGAACTGACACTTTCTGCTATCGTTTATGTTCGGTTAAAAACCCAATTTTCCATTGAAATAAAGTTTCGGTGGGAAACATTTGACCTGTCCTGATTCCTGCTTGGAGAGGAACTGAGTTTGTAATGGAGCAAAAAATCTGTACCCATCTATCTATCTAATGGCCCCCCCACCAGCCTGGTGTTCCCGCTCCCCAACCCTGCCCCACAGGATGACACCCCTGGGCCCATCTAGCCAGTATCCTCCCCACACATCAGACCCACAGGCCCTCACAGCCGCTATCTTGTACACAGCAGTCGCCAGTAGGTGCTACATCTTTGGCAGGGGCTGGAAACCCACCGCTTTCAGGCTGGTGGCACTGGGCAGGGCCAGATTGTATCTGGTACAGCAACACCCGGCTCCTCTCCAGCGCTTTATACCTGCAGATCTCAGTGCTTCACAGAGGGGGGCAGGGCATCAGCCCCATTTTACAGAGGGGAAAACTGAGGCAAAGAGGGGGGCACAGAGAGTCTGGCAAGGTCCCCCAGAAAATCATGGCCATACCAGGAATGGCAGTCAGGTCTACTAAGTCCCGGCCCCAGCGCTCTCCCCACTAAGCCACCCGGCCACCCAGGGGACTTCAGCCTGGCTCAGTGCCTTGGAGGGTTGATGGGCTAGTGGCTACAGCAGAGGACTGAGAGCCAGAAGAGAGTGCGGTTTAGAACAGCAGGGCTGGGAGCCAGGACTCCTGGGTTCTCTCCCAAGCTCTGGGAGGGGAGTGGGGTCTAATGGTTAGACTGGTGGGAGGGGCTGGAAGTCAGAAGTGCTGGAGGCTCCTCAGACACAATGAGAAAAAGCCCCCGGCCTAAAGTCAAGCCCTGACTGTCTACCCAGACACCAGCTGCAAGAAGTATGATTATCCCCCATTCGTACAAGGGGAAATGGAGGCACAGGTAGGATAAGTGACACCTAAGGGTCCCCTGGGGGCTTAGATCCTCCCTCCCTTGTCCCCAAATCTCCAGTGGCTGGGAACTCCCCACTGACTCCATCCCTGCTCCCAGGTGGGTGTCCCCTCTGCTAGGCCCAGGGCTCAGGGCAGAGTCTGGCTCTGAGGATCCCATTGGGTCCGAGCCCCCCTGAGTGTCCAGCTGGCTGTGGGGCTGGGAGCAGCGACGCTGAGCCAGGCCCCTCACCAGCTGCACGGGGTTGCTGGGCTCCGACCAGTCAGGGGTTTGTGATGTGGTGTGATACCGGCAGGTGTAACTCCCTCCATTGCCCTGTCCCACACTGGTAATGGGAAATTCAGCCTCATTCTGAGAAGGGTCCCGTGTCTTTATATGGGTTCCAGTTTTACTCAGAACAGACCTCAGGCCTGGCTGCCCACCCATGCACCGGTAGGTGACGTTTTCCCCCCAGCTCAGTCACCCACTGGGGGCTCACGGACAGGGAGGGTTTGGGAAACTTTCTGTCTGGATTAAGAAAGAACCAGGAGGTCAGTGGGGCAGGTGCCAGCCCTGCCCTGTTGGTGTCTGTCTGTGAGTCCTGCCCTCATCCAGCCCCTGGGTGTCCAGAGACCACCCCGTCCTCACAGTCCCTGGGAATCACACAGCAGGGTGAGCAGGGCATTTCCGATCTGTCGCCTCTGTGAACCACACCCATCAGAATCTGATCTCAGCCCCCCAAGGTCAATCTGGAGTCACCCCTGACTGCACTGGGGGCAGGACAGGGATCTGATCTCAGGCCCCCAGGGTCAATTCGGAGTCACTCCTGACAGCACTAGGGGCAGGGACAGGTTCCGATCTCAGCCCCGCTAGGTAAATTCAGGGGAATTGATTAGAGTTTTTTGGGGGAAGTCTCAGGGTTCAGCTCCTCTTTTCCCTTCCCTGGTCCTTAACACTAAAGTTTCCCCAGCCCCAGAGATACTCACGTCTCAATACCCTGCTCTGCCCGGCCAGCCAGCAGCCTGGAAAGGAGATGGGTCATTAGGGACCAGATCCCAGCGCACTTGGATCCTACATCCTGGTCTCAGATCTCCCCCATGGACACATGCCCTGGCTATCTCCGATAGTCACCAAGGAAGAAGATGAGAGCAGATGCCGTAATGGGGCAGTGAGGGGCCCCTCAACCAGCTCGACCAAGCCGCACATAAGGAACTCAGCTGGTGGCTCCAGCTACAGGAAGTCGACAATATCTCCTCTCTTCCTGCGTCCATCACACCTTGTCTCTAATCTGCTTGCGAAATCTAGTGCAGTTAAAGCAAGCAGAGGTCTTTGCAAAACCCAGGAAACCCTGGGACTGTTAGTTTGGCCAATCATCATGCAGGCTGCACCTGGTCTGTGTCATTTTTGGGAGTGGAGAGAGGTCACCCTCAATGTACCCTGCAGCTTTCTGGAGAGTCCCCCGGGCTGGGAGCCAGAAGACCACATGCCTCATCTTCAATCTTTGACTGACCACTATTTTCATGAAAATTCTGCCTCCTTTTCAATCTCGGTTCAAGTGGCGGGTGACCCATGTAGGTAAAATTAATACATACTTATGCAATTAAAGGATGGTGTCGTAATGCATGTGCATGAGAGAGCAGAGTTAAGGTTTGTCAGGAAACTGTAACTGTGGCATTTCCTGGTGCTGGAAGGTTTGACTCTGAAACCCTCCTGCTCAGCCTGCCAACCTGCCCATGTGTGACATCACCCTCACAGCCTCCCTCCCCACGGTCTGTCCTCCCTCACAGCCTATCCCCTGCCTCGTTTCCCCTCTAATGCTTCTCCACCCTCAGTTAAGATGGCCGCCATCTCCCAGAGCCCCTGGTGGGCTTGATGCCAGGCTGGCCTTGGGGAAATGGTGCCTACCTGGGCTGCAGGGGCAGGGGCTGTGGGGAGCAGGGGAATATAGGTGGGTGAGAGAACAAACATGAGGTGAACATTAGGGAGCTGGGAGGACAATGGTTCCCCCCTCGTGAGCATTTCAGAGTGTATCTGCTCCATGGCCATGGGGGGTGTCGCCTGCCCCTCGCTCCCCTCCCCGCTGGCCAGAGGTGCCCAAGCTCAACCAGAGTTTTGGCAGCAAAACAATCCCCCCCATCCGCCGACCCAGACTGTGTGAGAGAAGAGCCCTTCCCCCGCCCTTGCCCATCCCCATCCAACCTCTGCCCCCCAACCCCATCCCATCTCCTTTCTGCCCTGTCCTGTCTCCCCTCAAACCTCTTCCCCCCTCCCCAGCACTGACCTCGGCCCATCTCCCCGCCCGCCCCATCCCCACTCCAACCCCTATCTCCATTTCCCCATAACCCCCTGTCCTGCCCCGCTGCGACCTCCACGACCATAGCATGTCTCCCCTCCAATGCCCGTCATGTCTCCCCTCTAACACCCACCCACCCAACCCCTATCCCCATTTCCCCTTAACTCCCTGTCTTGCCCTTCTGTGACCTCCCCGACCATAGCGTCTCCCCTCCAACGCCTGTCATGTCTCCCCTCTAACACTCACCCACCTGCCCCCTTTTGGTGTCTCCTCAAATTCCTGCCCCCCACTCCCTCCCTGACCTCAGCTGGTCTCCCCTCTAATCTTCCCCACCCCCTGCCCTCAGTCTGTTCCCCAAACTCCCCCATCCCAGCTGCTCTTTGCAGAGAGTCTCAGGCCCAGAGGGCTCAAGAGGGTGGGAAACTCTCTTCTTCGCCAGCGTTACACAGGCTGGGGTACGGGGCTCGTTTCCAACCGAGCCCCTGGTTCTACTCGGCTCCTGGGCAAACCCCCAGCAGCAGCCACTTACAGGCAAAGCTTTCAGGTTAACCCCCCGGACAAGGGATCACACCCGGCCTGTCTATTGAAATGGGGGCTGAGCGACTGCGGCCAACAGCCGGAGTCAGCCCGGCTCCAAGTCTCGCTCCTTCGGGAGTCACCGGAGCAGAGGTGCTTGTAGGGGGAAGAACTGGTTCATTTCACTCTCTGGTTGGATGGGCAGGGTGGCCGCTGACTCTGCTCCTAGTGTAAGCAGGGGAAGGGTCCCACTACTGTGGGGAACTTTCCTGGCTCATACCCACCCTGGTGGGATTGGCTAGTGAAAGGATCTGAGTTCTCGCTCCCACTCCCTTTACCCAGAGGCCGGCCCGACCTCGAGGGCTCCCTTCCTCCCTCCCATGCAACAGAGTCCTCATAATCCCAGCCAGGCTGGGCCCCGGATCCCTGGGGGCTTGACCCCCAGGCTCGTTGTGGTCACTTAGGGCAGGTCACTTCCCTGACCCACTGATCACTAAATAGAGTTCAGAGCACATACAATTTATTACATAGCAACTCATAAAAAATAAGTGTAACCCTTCCGCCCCTCTGAGTTGGCAGCAACAAGGGCCGGGTTCAGTATCCAGGGGTTCCGTTTCAATAACACAATGCATAACCGGCTCGAGCCCCCACCCGGTGACCTGGGAAAATCTTACACACAGCCCTGGGTACCTCGAAGAGACAATACTTCCCCTCTTGCAAGAACAGGCTCGGTGTAGCAGAAAAGGTTTAATTACATGAGATAAACAACAAGCATTAAATGGGAAAACACCTCAGCTAGAGTTCGTAGACCAAACCATGAGCAAAGACCCACCCCAGGAAATTGGGCCGTGTCCTTTTCCCTGGGCTCTTGAGTCCAGCAACCCCCAAATCACCCACAGTACCAAAAGTCCCACAATCCAAAAGTCTCTGTCCTGGGTCAGTGCAGCCCCAGAGTTCGAGAGTCTATCTGCAGAGGTCCCCCCCACCACAGCCTGAGTAGAAAGGGAACCTTACGTGGTCCAAGGCCAACTGCCCTGCCTCTCCGTGGAGTTCTGCTTCCGCCTTCTCCACAAACTGCTCTGCTCTACTAGCCACTCCACTCTGCTCCTCCAGCCATCTCCACAAACTGCTCTGCTCCGCCAGCCACTCTGTTCCACCAGCTGTCCCGTGATCTGCTCCAGATGTCCCCACAAACTGCTCGGCTCCACTCGCTCCGTTGGCCACTCCACCCGTCCCACAGCTGCTCTGCTCTGCCAGCTGCTCTGCTCCACCAGCTGTCCCCTGATCCGCTCCAGCCGTTCCCACAAACTGCTCAGCTCCACTCACTCTGTGGCTCCACAACTGCTCCATTCCGCTCTGTCAGCTGCTCTGCTCCACAGTACAGCTTCAGGCTCCCCCACTAGTTAGCACAGTACTCAGTGCACCCAGCACAGTAATTCTAGCTCTTTAGTGATTTCAACTCATAGTAGGGGAGCCCCAGTGCTAGTGTGCCATTAGCCCAAAGTGAATTCAGCTCAGTAATCTGTATCTAGATTCTTAAGGGAATAAAAAAATCAACTCTGATAGTCTGCAGTGGAGAGAGGAGTGGGTGGAACTGGTGCTTCTGGCTCACACAAGAAGCCTACACCACCAAGCACAGATACCTATCCCCAGCCTCTCTCAATTCACTGGGTTTTGGAACCCATGTCCCTTGTCTAGCAAGTGTCACTTAAGTTATATTGAGACATCTCCGTCATAAAGCAGTCTCCTAGTTCCTCACTTACATAATCAGGGTGACAACACTTTATTTCTCCTGCCCCAATAACAAAGAAATTTGGGATCCCAGAGCTGTCAAAATAACCATCCCAGGCTGCCATTGGCTATACTAGGTGGGGTGGGTGTGCCAGTGCAAATACCTGAAATTCCTTTCCACGCTCCCCATAATTCACCACCAGATGTCAGGGTAGAGCTCATCCTGACTCTGCTTATATCAGTAAAAATGGGGAACCCTGCCCTGCTGTCATGGGGACACCACGAACAGCTGCCTCTGCATGGGAAAGGAAATTCACAGTCTGTTCCTCACGCCTCCTGGGCTCCTGCCCAGGCCCTGCCTGCGCTGCAGTGATCCCACAGGGTTACAATCTGTACCTCAAGGTAGCACCCTGAAGCCCCCATATTCACCACTGTGACACAATCATGATGGGCTGGGTACAAATTATGCCTTGTGAGACATCATTTTAAGAGTCTTGATCTGTTAAACATTAATATCCTGTTGGAGTTTTTGTGCTATCCTGGTATGGGAAGTTACGAAGCATTGCTGTGTGCGCTACTGAAATGTGTTGTGAGGTTGGGAGAAGCCGACAGCCAACCTCTCAACTGCAACAAAGGACCAGCCAGCCAGTGTGAATGGCTCATCCACACCCATCGAGGAGAGAAACCACTATTCCAGCGACTGTGTACAATGGAGATTGCTGGATGATTCCTGGGTCACAGCAAAGATCTTTCCAGCAAGCGGGCAGAAAATATAACAGAGGGGAAGTGACATCATCCCTCAGCTTCTCTTCCCCACAACCGGAGGAACAGCTGCTCAGACTCTGGATGGTGACAATCCCGGCAGAGCTGGCCTCACATTGGGTCTGGTCCCCCTAGGCAGAGCAGGTGGGATGGTGCCATACACTCGACTGCAGCATCCGATGGAAAGCCAGGAGCGTGAGCTTGGAGAGGAGGAAACACACAGCAGGGAGGAAAACAGCACAACCAGGGAAGGGGAAAGGATCTCCAGGGCCTTCGGGGCACTGCTAATCAGCTATCTGCGTGGGGTGGCTGGAGCTCATGGCAATGGGACAACTTCCAGCTTGCAGAGGGGAAAACAAAGAAGAGAGAGATTTGGGCCCATCGTGCAGGACTTTCCAGATGGGGGGTCAAGTGGGGCAATTTGCCCCAGGTCCTGGGCCTCGCAAAGGCCCCCATGAGAGGTTTTTGGGGCCTCTGGAGCAGGATCCTTCACTTGCTCCAGGGCCCCAGAAAACTCCTGCGGGGTCTTGGCACACCTGGGGAACTTGCCTGGGGGTTTTACATGTGAGCTTGCAGCCTGAGCCCCTTCGCAGACTAAGCAGCCACAACAGCGTGAACGACCCCCAGGCAGCTCAGGTTGGGGGGGTCGAGCCAATGTCCTCTCCGGTTTCGCTGTGTTGGAGAGTGTCCCAGAGGCCATGGGTAAACGGGGTGCTGCCCACAAGCCATAGCCCCCAGGGAGCCCTATGTCCCCATGGCTCCAGCCGCCTTGTAGGCCCCGGAGCTCTCCCTGAGGGCACCCTGTGGCACAGGCTCCCCATCCCGCTGGCGTTAGCCATTTCCACCACCCCCAGATGAAGGCCCTGGCACAGCTCCTCTCCCAACTCCATGCCAAGCTAGGCACATCCAGACCCCTGGGGGCTACTCAGAAGGGCCGGCTCAGCACTGGCTCTTCTGGCTCTGTCCTGACAATGTGGTGTCATGTCACTTGGGGTGATGGTGACCCCCGCTTACCCCGCACTGGGGCTGCCCGGCTGGAGTGGGGGGAATTGTGTGTGTGTGGGTCACCTCACCTAGCATCTGCCCCGTCTCCATCCTGGGGCAGCCTCAGCCAGGATCAGCGCCAGGGCCAGCAGGACCCCGGTGCCCAGGGCCAGACGGACGATGTTGCCCTGGGTGTAATCTGGGGGTGACAAAGGCGGAGGGGTCGTCAGCAGCTGATCTCAGGAGGTGGGGTCAGGGATCACTATCCAGTCGGATGAACAAGGGCCCCTACCCCCTTTCTGCTCCCCACAGCAGAAAACCACCACAGCCTCATATGCCCATCCACTCCCTCTATCTAATCTATTCGCACCCACCCCGCTCTCTCCTGGGGCACCATAACAGGGGCGGTGGGAGGGGGCAAAGAGGAGCGAGGGGGGGTCTTGGTGGGAGGCGACGACACAGAAAGGGGTCTTTGGGGAAGAGATGATGGAGGAGCAGGATTTTAGGGAAAGGGGTGGCATGAGGGCTGGGCCTCAGGACTGGCGCGATGCTGGAGGGTGGGACCATGGTTCAGGGACTTGTGCCCCCCCACCTAGACACACACACTTTTAGGTCACTTCTGCTGCTCCTGCCTGTGTCTATCCATCTATTCCCCCACCCCCCACACAGACACCCCTCTATATCCACCCATCCACAGCTAATGGAGACTGCTCTAGGTGGACACTGGCTCTGACCCAGGCTGATCGGTCCCAGGCTCCTCCAGCATCTGTCTGTCTGTCTAAGGCATTTCCAGCCCCTCCCACCACCCATGGTGCCATGGGACTAGCCAGGCCTGGCCATACCAGCTCTGGCCAATGGGCCCATCTAACCCAGTATCCTGCCTCCCATGCTGGTTTCCCCTGGCTGCTTTTCAGGGAGCTCCAGGGTACACCCCCTTGACCACTGACAGCCCCAGCTGCCCCCAGATAGGGTCACCAACTGTCTAATCACCAAAATGGAAACACCCTTGTGCTGGGAGATCATTGGGAGAACCATGCCCCTCTGAAGCAATCAGCCATGGTAGACGTAATGGTGCTGTCATTGGAACAGCCACTGTTAGGTTCCAGAGTCAGCAGTGTGTCACTCTGAATGGGTGGGTTCAGGTGTGAACTGATAGGTTCCAGGGTTAACACCCTGCTGGGCAGCACCCCTGCAAAGGGGGAGCCCTGCTTCTGAACCATTCCCCCAGCCTGTCTGCAGTCGCAGCCAGACAGACTGGATACACGGGACCATGATCCCCGGCTCTTCGTCCCCATTCTCCCAGGGGGATACACATCGAGCTGTGCCCCACATGTGTGGCTTTGTGGTGCCAGGGGGCAGCACAGCATCCCAGTCTGTGAGGCTGTGCATTGAGAGGAAGCTCTTCCAGGCCTTACCCCCACCAAGCCAATCTGGCAGCTGTCCAGTGACCACCCCCCAGCATATGAAATGAGCCAGAGGGGTGAACCTGTTTCTGGGGAGGTTGATGGCAATTTCCTGCCTCCAGCCCCGGTACTTGGCCATGTGCTGCCTGGGCGGGTGGGATCCGGCGGTGTTCCCAGCTGTGTTGGGTCAGTTCCCCCTGCGGGAATAGAACCAGCAACTGTCAGGAGCAGAGGCAGGGGTGCTGAGAAAGCTGGAGCCCTGGTGTCTGGGGTTAGTTATATGGGGAAACTCTCCTCCTGCCAACCAGCAATGGGGGCTTTTCCCTGGGCTGAGGAAGAGGACGGGATTCAGGCTGGCTCAGAGCCCTGGGGATCACAGAAGGGGAGGATCATCCCAGTGAGACCCTCAGTGCTGATACAGCTCCTGCCTGGCTCCACAAAAACTGGAACTGCAGTCATTAGTGACTTGTATTAATTATGTGGAGCCCCTGTCCTGGGCCCCATGTGCTCAGAGCTGTATGGACACAGGACACAGAGATGGTCCCCGCCCCACTCAGGTGCCATTAGCACCTGGAGTCACTGTGGAGCAGGTCTGGGTGCAGCTATTCCTATTTTGGAGGAGGATGCCCCTGTGTCTGTAGAGCTACAGGAGAGCTCATCTCCCAAACGTGTCTGTATCAAACTGGGAGTGCGAATTCCCACAGCTCAGACTCGCTCTGAGATCACCAGTGGGGGCTGGGAACCACACTGGATTCATCATTTTGGGTCCAGTTTTCATGTAGACAAGGTCTTAGACCATCTTTCTATCCCTCACCAGACGCATTCCCTTCTGTCCGCCACCCTACATTCCCACAGTCGCACAGTCCCACAGACCGGTAGCTCAGGTTCCCATGGATCTATCCATCATCCTCTGTGTAGATGACCTGAACCCATCAGTTCTGTCTGCAGGGACCATCCCCCTCCAAACGGCTTGAATGGCCCCGTGGGCATCTGAGCCAGGAGCCCTGGTCCCTGGGGGGTGAATTGTTCCATTTCTCCCGCTCACCTTCTCCTTCTGGCTCTGTCGTGCTGGGATCTGGCTGCTGGGGTCCAGCTGGGTTGGTTCCCTCTGTGGAATTAAAACGAGCATCAGCCTGGATGGGGGAACCAGCACCCAGGCCTGGGCGGGAAGGGGCTGAAATGGTGACTCAACATTTGGGCCGCTCACTCCATGACCCAGTGTATGTTACAGGTTCAATTATCCTGGCAGATGGGGAGTGAATTCTGCTCTGAGGCCGGTGCTGGCTTGGCAGCCCCTGGGCCCAGGGCCGGCTTTAGGCCTATTCCACCAATTCCCCCGAATTGGGCCCCGCACCTAAGAGGACCCCGCACCCAGTGAGAATCCCTTCCTTGGCTAGAGGCGCCTTTTTAATTTTTACTCACCTGGCGACGCTCTGGGTCTTCGGCGGCACTTTGGCGGTGGGTCCTTCGCTTGCTCTGGGTCTTTGGTGGCGTGTCCTTCAGTGCCACCGAGGACCTGGAGCGAGTGAAGGACCCGTCGCTGAAGTGCCGCCGAAGACTCGGAGGACTGTCCAGTGAGTACAAGTCCCATGTTTTTTTACATTTTTTTTTTCAGTCATCCCTGCTGGGGGCCCGTCAAAACTGTTTGAATTCGGCCCTGCACTTCCTAAAGCTGGCCCTGCCTGGGCCCCAGCTCCAGTGGGGGCAACTGGGGGAGCATCCCCCTGGGAGTGACCCCTGCTATGTAGATCCCCCTAGGGGCAGGGATCCTCCCTCCCTTGGCCCCGAACGTCCAGCAGCTGTAGCTCCCCCCCGCTGGGAACCCCCCAGTATCTCTGTCCCCGCTTCCCAGCCAGGTGTTCCCTTTGCTGGGCCCAGGGCTCAGGGCAGAGCTGGCTCTCAGCATCCCATTGGGGCAGACACCTCCTGAGGGTCTGGCTAGGTGTGGGGCTGTGGCTGAGGACCGACACTGAATGGAACCCACCCTCCCGATGACCATCGCAGAAAGAGCATCTAGACAATGGCGACTGCTTGACCCACCACTAGCAAAAGATCTTCCCAATAAGCTGGAAGAAGCTATAAAGATGGGAAGTGACAACATCCCTTGGCCTAACTTCCCCCACAACTCAACACCTGGAAACACGTCTGGAGGACAAAGACTTTGAACTGGAGGGCCAGAAGGCAGTTCCAGTCTGTGTACTGAAGATCTGTGATCTCTATGTACCAGCAACCAGGAGGAGACGATGCTTGATTCAAATCCTGGTTAGTTTGTAGAATTCAGACTGTCCGTTTATTTTTGTTTCTTAAGTAAATGACTCTGATCTCTACGCTAGCTAGTTATAATCACTTCAACTCCATCTGTCTGGAGTTAATAAATCTGGTTTCTATTTGACCACAAACAGTGTGTTTAGGTTGAAGTGCCTGAGAAATCTCAGCTCAGGTTGCAAAGGCTGGTGTGTGTCCTCTCCCCATCGAGGGAGGGCTGGACTGGATAATGAACAGACATTGCTCAGGCTTTGGACCAGTGCAGGATGGTACCAGGCTGGGGATCAGGGAGGGACTTGGCTGGCGCGTCCCTATTAATGGTCCGTGAGAGGCTGGGAGATAGTTCATGCCACTCCGGTGGGTGTGTCCTTGGCTGTGGATGGCTGGGTAAGTGCAGGACCTGCCAGAGTTTGTAGCTTGACATCACCATCACAGTTGCAAGGGAAACCCCAGGTTGGTGGGACAGAGAGTCCAGCGGTTCCACAGACCCACCCCGGGAACCCTGTCACAGAGCAGAGATACTGAGCTGGCTCCTCACCTGCTACCATCAGCTCCACGGGGTCGCTGGGATGCGACCAAATGGGAGGGTCCGATTTGGTGCCATATTGGCAGCTGTAGCTCCCTGTGTCTCTCCAGCTCACGTTGTCGATGGTAAACTCAGCCACACCCCCAGCAGTCTTTGCCCAGAGCCGTGCGTCCGGGTTTCCAAGTTTATACATGAGGACCGTCACATTCTGGCATTGACACGCACACCGGACGATCACAGTTCCCCCCAGGGCCACTTCCCCGCGGGGGCTCAGGGAGATGGAGGGTTTGGGGTAGCTGAGCTCTGCCGTGAGAAGGAGACAGGCCATGAGACGGACCCCAGCACAGTCACTGCACCTCGTCCTCACTGCATGGTCCCAGACACGGGGCACCTGGGAGAAAAGCAGCCAGAGGATCCTCTCCGAGAGCCCAGAGTTTCCTGGGAGCTACAACCAACACTGCCTGAGGACTTAAATCCAGAGGGGAGAGGGATAGCTCGGTGGTTTCAGCATTAGCCTGCTAAACCCAAGGTTGTGAGCTCAATCCTTGAGGGAGGCATTTAGGGAACTGGGATGAAAATCTGGGGATTGGTCTTCCTTTGAGCAGGAGGTCCTTTCCAAACCTGATATTCTATGATTCACCCTCTGTACTTGTCTAGCCACTTAATAGTCCCTGGGAGCCTGGGTTCTATCCCTGGCACTGGGAAGGGAGTGGTATCTAGTGGGTGGGGGTTGGAGCTGCATGGGCACAGTGAGGAAACCCCCCCCCCCCAAAGCCAACCCTGACTCTCTAACCAGACACAAGGGGCAGGGAGGATGATTCATACAAGAGGAAATGGAGACACAGGCAAGTAAGTAACACCACAAGAATCTCTGGGGGCAGGGATTCCCCCCTGCCATGTCAGCCCTGAATCTACAGCAGCTGGGAACCCCCAGCACTCTGTCCCCACTCCCTGGGCCCCTCACCTGCTACAGCTATCCATATGTAATCATGGGGATTTGTAGGTGGTTCCAAGTTGGAGTGAGATCTGCAGCTGTAGAACCCTTTGTCTTCATGTCTGGCACTGGGGATGGTGAATTCATCCCTGGCCCCAGCATCCAGCTCCTTGATTTGGATTCCATCTTTATAAAGAAATAACTTTCTGGCCTCACACTGACACTGACAGCGGATGATGATAGCTGCCCCTGGGACGATCACCCTGCTGGGGCTGAAGGAGATGGAGGGTCTGGGGGCAGATAGCTCTGTGTTCACACACAAACAGGAGTGAAATGGGGAGACAGAAACCCCTCCCCGTGTGTCTGTAACCTGCCCTTAGCATCCAGCCCCAGGGACAGCACCAGGTTAACAGACACCTCACTGCATCTACAGGGAACCTGTGAGCCAGGTTCTGATCTCAGCCCCCCAGGGTCAATCTTGACTGAGTTTTGGGGGAAGGTTCAAGGCTCAGCTGTTCTTTTCCCCTCTACCTTCCGCTGCTTCCTCCCCCCCTCCATTGTTAACACTTAGCCTTGAGCAGCACAGATACTCACTTCCAGACACCTCGCTCCACAGGACCAGCCAGCAGCCTGGGGAGGAGACGGCTTGTTAGAAACTGGATCCTACCCTCTGACCTCAAATCCCCACCATGGGCTCATGCCCTAGTCTCAGATCCCCCCTTGGGCACATGCCCTGGTCTCAGACCCCCGCACACACACCAAGGGCACATGCCTTGGCTGTCTGCAATACTCACCGAGGAAGAGGACAGTGAGAGCAGATACCATGATGGGGCAGTGAGGGGCCCCTCAGCACTGCCACCAACAACCCAGTGACCAGCTCCACCAAGCCCCAAATAAGGAACTCAGCTGATGGCTGCAGCTACAGGAAGTTGACAATGTCTCATCTCTTCCTGCGTCCATCACACCTTGTCTCTAATCTGCAGATGAAATCTAATGCAGCCAAAGTAAGCAGCAGGCCCTGCAAAACTGAGGAAACCCTGAGACCTTCAGCCTGGCCAGTCATCTTGCAGCTCACAGCTTGTTTGTGTCACTGTGGGGCACAGGAACAGGTCACTCTCAATGTACCCTGCAGCCTTGGGGAAGGTGCACCAGGCTAGGAGCCAGGAGACCACAGAGTCTAGTCTTCAGTCTTCGCCTGATCACAATTTCCATGCTGATTCCACCCTCCAATCCTGTCCTTTCTTACATTCTGGAATGAAACCTCACTGGTGACCAATGTAGGTAAAATTAATATGTGATCATGCAGTTAAAGGATGGTGTCATAATGCATGTGCACGAGGGGGCAGAGTTAAGGTTCAGGAAACTGTAACTGTGGCTTTCCCAGTGCTGGAGGATTTGACTCTGTAGCCTTCCCTCTCATCCTCCACAGTTGCCCACGTGTGACATGAGCCGTGGCACTGTGTGAGGAGCAGGCGCGATAGGGAGCACCTGGGTTTGCTGCTTCTTGCACCATAACTGAGCAGTGAGGATAGCTTTACACTGTAACACCTGGTTCAAAGGGTCTTTTCTCAGTGTGTGAATTAAATAAACCAGGTTCAAAGGAAAACTGGTGCATGAGAAATTTCATCCCATGACCCCAGCTGGGAGAGACCCCCGCAGGGGCCTTCCAAGCCCACAGAGACCCTGCCCGGGCTGGAGGAGACGCTGTCAGTGGTTTATGTGGCCAGCCCTTAGAGAGGGAGGTGCACGGCTTTGTTTATCTGCTATATGCTAGAGGGCAGGAGGAAGCTGGGGGTCAGGAAGGTTTGACTCTGTCTGGGCTCTGGCAGGGGAGTGGGATTAGTGGTTAGAGCTGGGGTGTGGTGCTGGGGCAGGACTCCTGGTGTCACCATCACGGTGTTGCCCCTGGTGCTCGCACCAAGCACTGGCTGGGCCAGGGCCTGCATTAAAGGTGGCATCAAGCTGCCCGGCCGACGGGTCCCAGTGAGCCTCCTTCAATCAGCCCCCCCGTCCCAGGCCCGAAACCCCCCTGCTCAACGCAGCACCCTGGAGCCTCACCTCGGCCCAAGCAGAGAGACAGATGGGCAGCAGATTCATTGGTGAAGCACGGATCGTTCCCCCATACACGTCGCACCTCCCCACCCAGCCCAACCCCCCCACAACCCAGCCTGACCCCGCAAGTCTCCCAGCTTAGCCTATGTCACCCCACACCTTTTCCCCCCACATCTGTTGCCCCCTGGCCCATGCTCCCCTCACAAACCACTGCCCCTCCCCCCCCAACACCCACACACATCTCCGACCTGGTCCCCCTCAGCCCACCTCTAGCCATGGCCGCCATCCTCCCATTGCTCCCAAGGGCAGGGACCCCAGGTTGCCTTCAGTTAACCATGGCTGCCCCATCGCCCCCTGCGGCCCTTCGCAAACCCTGGCTAAGATGGTCGACGCCTCAGCCTGGGGGTGGGGAAGAATCCTGCCCTGGACTGTCTTAGGGGCAGGGAGAGGTGGTTGTGGGGTTGGGGGCATTATGGGGCACTGAATGTGGGGCAGGAGGGATGGTGGGGGAGGGACAGAGGGGACAGAAAAATGGGGGACCCCTGAGGTTGAGGGGGCTGGAGCTGGGGAGGGACTGGAGCTGGGGGGGCAATGAAAGGGAGGCTGCTGGGGATAGAAATGGAGCCCAGAGGGAACTTGGGGCACCGGCTCCCCCCTCGCTCCTCACCCCCCCAAATCCTGCCCCCAGCTCTGACCTTCTGAGGAGGGAGCCTGGCTGCTCTCTAAGCTCCATCCGGCCCCCTCTCCCCTTCAGCCCCTCTCCTGAAAACCCCCGACCTATTCCCTCCAGCTCTCAAGCTCCCCGCATCCCATTTCCCCCCCAAACATCTGCCATGGGGGGCCCAGAAGCAGCAGGGGCTTAAAGCGATGCTCTGCGCCCTGTTGTGTTCATAGAGATGCAATAAAGGGCCCAAGGTGTGAATATCCCCAGCCCTGCCCCACACTGAACAGGGTTAAACATGGGCCATGGGATGGGGTCCGAGCCCTCAGTCCCTCTTCAGCCCCACGGCAAACCTCCCCACTGACCCCTGGGACCGGCTGTTACGGACACAGCAGAGCAGGAACCAGGGAGCCGTGGCAAGGCACCGACGTGAAACGAGGGGTTTGTTCCATGGCCGGCTCTAACATTTTGCTCAGCCCCAAGCAAAAAAAAAAGAAGCACCACCACCCCCCCTCGCGAGCCACCCCGAGCCCCTCCTCCCCGAGCTCGGCCTCGCACCGCCCAAGTCCCTGCCCCCCAGCGCCACGTCGCGCTGTCCCCCACCAAGTCCACCTGCCAGCCACCAAGTCCCCACCCCAGCAACGCGTCGAGGCCACCCAAGTCCCCGCCCTCCAGACGCCACATCGCGCGCCCAAGTCCCCGCTCTCGCCCAAGCCCACCCAAGTCCCTGCTCCCCTTTCAATGGGGGGGCGCGCCCAGGTCCCCGCCCCCCCAACCAAGCGCCGCCCAGGTCCTGCTCCCCCCAAGTGCCGCCCAAAGTCCCGCTCCCCCCCAGTCTGCCAAGTCCCCCGCCCCACCCACAGCTGCGTCGTGCCGCCCAAGTCCTGCTCCCCCCCAGCACTGCCCAAGTCCCCGCATCCTCCCCGCAAGCGCCACCCAAGTCCCCAGCCCCCCCAAGCCACGTCATGCCACCCAAGTCCCTGCTCCCCGCCCAGCGCTGTCTGGCCGAACCAAAAAGAACAAAAACAAAGCCTGAGCGCCGCCCGGTCCCAAGGTGCCGCCCCAAGCACGTGCTTGGTAGGCTGGTGCCTGGAGCCGGTCCTGGTTTGTTCCAGCCCCGGCCCTGTTCGCTGGAACGAGTCTCTAGCCGGAAAATCTCCCAGATTTGGGTGTCTCCCAGCTGGCCCCGGAGACGCAAGCGACTGTCCTGGGGGGGGCAGAGGAGGCAATGGAGCTGGGCTGGAGCCGGCGTTGCCGCAGCTGCTGTTAAAGTCCAACCCCGTTTCCTCCTGGGCTGGGGGTTCAGCCAGGGGAGAGGCATTGGTGTCGGGGTCCCTCTCTCTGGCCGCTCTGCTCAGCCCGTCTCCGTGGAGCAGGGTCCAGACGGCCCGGGGGGCCCAGGATATGGGGGGTGGCAGCCACGTCCGTGAAGGCAATTTCCTTCCCCCCATCTCTTTAAGGACCCAAGTCCAGAGAAAGGGCCCATGAACATCGTGGCAGGCAGCACCTGGGGGAAGTCTGGGCTGATCAGCTCTGAATTGATGGTGATGCTGGGCTGGGCACGGGGCAGGCTGAGCTGCTGTAAAAGCAGGAGCTAGGCAGGGGTTGCTGGGTGAAGGTGTCCAGGTCTAGAGAGGGAAGGGGGAAAATCAAGGAGAACAGATGCCCTGCGTGCTGGCCCAGAGAGAAGGGCCCCAGAGGAGGGCAGAGAACGATCCTGATGGAGCAATAGCAGCCCAGGTTTGGGATGGGACAAAGGTTGGCTGGTGGTTGTGGGCGGGACCCTGGAGTGGCAGGTGAGCCAGGGTTCCCCTACCAGCCATGGGGACAGTGGCACAGAACAGGCAGAGGAGCAGGATTCTGCCTGGACCAGTCACCCAGTGAGAGTTTAATACCCCAGATGAGGAGGACCAGAGCGACTAGCCAGAGGCCAAGCCCCAGAGATGGGGCACCCTGCTTGATGCAAAGGGAGCAACCAGGCTCTAGACAGCAAATGTGAGACCCAAGGGTGAGATACCAAAGGAGGGGGCATCGGACAGGATATGAGCTTATCCCCAGACGTAGCTGCAAGGAGGCACCCCGGTGGTGACTATAACACACCTAAGCCCCCTCGTTCTCAATTTAAACTGATTTTTATGGAAAAAAATCCCGGGTTTTACAAAAATTCGGTTTATTCCAATTTTCACCCTTGTTTTGTATCATTCAACTATATAAAAAGTAACTGGTTTTATTAGGAAAATATGATCCCCATTGCCTGAGAGATCTGTCCTACACTAAGACATTAGTCTGTGCGCATATGCAGAGCTGCCGGTTGAAGTAAGGCTATGGATTAGCTGATATACCCAATAACCAAACAGGTGCGCACACAAGCTCTGAAGCGGGTTCGCATCTGAACGTACCGATGAATCTCACACGCCCACCATGGACACATTTCAAGCTGCTAGCAGAGAATGGGTTAAAAATCTGACAAACTAAAATAGGAAGAAAACGACAATCTGCCTCAGAACACGTTTCAGGACACAAGGCATTGAAGTTATAGGCTAACAGTTCTAACTCTACAACAGTGAACTGTTTATTCAAATAAAAAGTTTTATTGGGGGCACACACCCCGGTCTCAGATTCCCCCTCTCTCATGGACACATGCCCTGGCTGTCTCTGATACTCATCGAGGAAGAGGATGAGAGCAGATGCCCCTCACCCAGCTCCACCAAGCCCCAGATAAGAGATTCAGCTGGTGGCTCCAGCTACAGGAAGCCGACAATGGCTCGTCTCTTCCTGCTTCCATCACACCTTGTCTCTAATCTGCAGGCGAAATCTACTTCAGTCAAAGTAAGCAGAGGTCTTTGCAAACTCCAGGAAACCCTGGGACCGTCAGCCTGGCCAATCATCAGGTAGCTTGAAGCTTGTGCATGTCTCTGTGGGGAGGGGGGACAGGCCACCCTCAATGTACCCTGCAGCCTTGGGGAAGGGGCACTGGGCTAGGAGCCAGGAGACCAAAGAGTCTGGTCTTCAATCTTCAACTGACCACGATTTCCATGAAAATTCCACCCCCTTTTCAATCCCTGGGTTAGTGGCTGATGACCCATGTATGTAAAATTAGTATGTGATCATGCACTGAAAGGATGGTGGTGTAATGCATGTGCACAAGGGGGCACTGGAGGGTTTGACTCTGCAGCCTTCCCTCTCAGCCTGGGAGGGAGTTTAGGTGCAGGAGGGGGCTCTGGGCTGGGGCAGAGGGTTGGGTGCAGGAGCATGTATTGGGTCCTGGCTCTGGGAGGGAGCTGAGGGCTGGGGCAAGTGATGGGGGGTGAAGGGTGCGAGCTCTGGGAGGGGAGTTTGGGTTCAGGAGGGAGCTCCAGGCTGGGGTAGAGGGCTCAGGTGCAAGAGAGGGTGAGGGATCTGGGCTCTGGCTTGGCAGCACTTACTTCGAGTGGCTCCTGATTGGCAGCACAGCAGGGCTAAGGCAGGCTCAGTGCCTGCTCTGGTCCCAGTGGCCCCTGGGGGGTGAGCAGGAGGTCATCTAGTCCAACCCCCTGCTCAAAGCAGGACAAACCCCAATTAAATCATCCCAGCCAGGGCTTTGTCAAGCCTGACCTTAAAAACCTTTAAGGAAGGAGATTCCACCACCTCCCTAGGTAACCCATGTGACGGGTTGGATCACAGAAACCCTTTGGGAGCGGCAAAATGATGTGCCAGGACTACTTCTGCCCCAACTTTCCCTGCCAACCTGGGACCCCAGCACGCTGTCTTGCTGAACCAGCCACACCCATCAGCTCCAACACAGACGCAGGGTCTGAACCACGTGCCCCAAAGCTACAGACTTAACTGAAAGCAGCTTACAGAGGTGTTCCTGTCTTTAACACTCAGATGTCCAACTCCCAATGGAGTCTAAAATGCAAATAAATCCATTTTACCCTGCATAAAGCTTATACAGGGTAAACTCACAAACTGTTTGCCCTCTATAACACTGATAGAGAGATATGCACAGCTCTTTGCCCTCCCTCCCCTCGGTATGAATACATACTCTGGGTTAATGAATAAGTAAAAAGTGATTTTATTAAATACAGAAAGTAGGATTTAAGTGGTTCCAAGTAGTAACAGACAGAACAAAGTGAATTACCAAGTCAAATAAAACACGCAAATCTATGTCTAATACAGTAATAAAACTGAATACAGATAAAATCTCACCAGTTCCAGTAAGTTTCCTTTTACAGACAAGTCTCCTGCTAGTCTGGGTCCAGCAACCACTCACACCCCCTGTGGTTACTGTCCTTTGTTCCAGTTTCTTTCAGGTATCCTTGGAGGTGGAGAGGCTCTCTCTTTAACCAGCTGAAGAGCCAATGGAGGGGTCTCCCAGGGGTTTAACGAGACTTTCTCATGTTGGTGGAGACCCCCCTCCTCTCTCCTATGTAAAGTCCAGCTCCAAGATGGAGTTTTAGAGTCACATGTCCATGCATGACTCAGTTTTTACCAGGCAAGCCACATTCCTGAGAAAGCTCAGATGTGGATTGGCATCTTCAAGTTCATTGTTGGCTTAAGTGGTTTTTGACTGGGCACTTGATTTGCACTTTTCTAAAGAAGCTGACCAAATACTCTACTGGGCTAGTCAAAATCAAGCGAGCATACAGCCAATATTCATAACCTCGAATACAAAAATGATACACGCATACAAATAGGCTGAATACATTAAGTAGATCACAAGCTTTACATAGATATGTTACATGGCATATGTAGCCCAAAACATATTCCAGTTATGGCACATATACATTCATAACCACATTCCATAAAGCCTTATGGGGGGGCACCATCACAACCCATTCCAGTGCTTCACCACCCTCCTAGTGAAATTTTTTTTTTCCAATATCCAAACTAAACCTCCCCCACTGCAACTTGAGACCATTGCTCCTTGTTCTGTCATCTGCTACCATTGAGAAGAGTCTAGATCCATCCTCCTTGGAACCCCACTCACAAACAGCCTCCGGTGTGCAAGCCCCACCCTGAGTGTCTGTGTGTAACTGCAGCCGGCAGCAATACCCTAGTTCTCACCAGCCCTCGTTATACTGCAGAGTGGCAATGAAAGGGGAGGCTGCTGGGGGTAGAAATTGGAGCCCAGAGGGAACTTGGGGGCACCAGCTCCCCCCTCACTCCTCGGGCCTCCCAACAATCCTGACCCTTGGCTCTGACCTTCTGAGGGGAGCCTGGCTGCTCTCAAACTCCATCCTGGCTCTTCTCTCCTCAGCCCCTGTCCCGACACCTCCCAACCTATTTCCCTCAAACTCTTAGCTCCCCGCATCCAGTTTCTCCCAAACATCCGAGGGGGGGGGGGCCCAGAAGCAGCAGGGGCTAAATTGCTCTGCACCCTGTTGTGTTCATGGAGACGCAATAAAGGGCCTAAGGTGTGAACACGCCCCAGCCCCTGCCCCACATTGAACAGGGGGTGGGGCTGGCTTGGCTCCGCCAACTGGGGGGTCTTGGGATGGTTCCTCCTCATCAAGCTCGGAGCGAGGCTTGGCCTCATGACAGGAACATGTAAGGATTTGCCGTGATGTCATCTTAGTTAAACAATAAGCGTTTGCAGGGTCACAGACCCCATAACTGAGTTGCTCCCGGTGCTACTGGCAAAACTGAACGAGTGGCTTTCCCTGATCCAGGTTTTAAAAACAACACAATTTAGCAACTGCTAATCCTGGATTGAAAGTAGGACCTTTCCCCGTGCTAACATGATAGGCTATGGCCTAACACCGACTGTGATAATGCTTAACACATATACTGTATGCAGAACTGATTGACGATGTCCTGTACACATTACTACACCTCCCACCCTGTGGTTATTGATTGGAAGACAGACCTTTTGCCAGGTTACTAAAGGTGACGTAAATACATCCGCTAACTTGTAGCGGAAGGTCACACTTTCACTGAGTGTGCCCTTTACAACTGCCCCTTTTAAAGACATATTTTTTTCTTCTAATCCGTATATATCTATCCCCCCTTCTTGTTCCTAGTATGAGGTTGTTCCAGAGACGGGAAGTCTGTCTTGTGACTTTTTACACAACTTTGGGAAACTGGGCCTCCATGTGCTCTGTGTTGTGTGTCAGCCTGTATCGACCTCAGACCAGACCCACTCAGACAAAACACCGGGAACAAGGTTTTATTCCGTAAAGAAACACAAGATGATAATCCAGTAGCCTCCTCTCTGCCTGCCTGCCTTGTGCTCCCAGCTCCATCAGTGTTGACTTTTCCAGCTGGAAGGGCAGAGGGTACATCCTGGCAGGAACCAGGAAGTTCTCCCAACATGCCACAGTTTGTAGTGCACAACTTGCAGTTCCGTCAGCTGCTGTTGAAGCCCACTGGACCTTGGGCTACATATAAATTGACACCATTAGTTTTATTAGGGAATAAACGCGATGCTCTCCCATGTTTGATTATTAGTCTTCCCCAAATGCTGTCATCTGGAGAACAAGAGCCTACTGCTCTGAGGATGACACCAGTGCACTAAAGCGTGTTCTAACAGACATCTGGAGTTCTATACAAAAGTCCATTTTCTCAGCTTCCTTCACACAGCAATCAAATACTGGAGTTTGCGAGTCTGCCTTTAGTTGCCCAGATGGTTCACCAACCCAGCTGCCAGCACATCTGGGCTGCTGCAGAGGAGGAACAGTGTTGTCAGCTACACGGTGCTATGAACCGGTTTTGGCTTGGGTCTTCTCTGAAGGTCTTGCATCATTGCTGAGTACCTGTAAGGACATGTCTCTTTCTTAATATAACATTGTTGGACTTCGATGTTATGGGCATTTACCGACTTTTCATTTGATAATTCCTTTCAGTATCCCTGAAAACCTGTGGCGTCATGGAAAGTTTCTTTCCATCATGTTTCCTGATTTAAAGTGGCAAATAGCTTACAGGGTATGTTGTACATTGACAATGACCTATTACCTTGTATAAAACCAAACGCTTTTACATACCTGAGGAGTAAACAATTTAAGGAGTGAAGATAAAATACCTGAATAACACAAACTGTACAAGAGCAAACTCCAAGACAAATATTTAACAAGACTTTATCACAGTATTTTGTGCAGGACAGACATATATACCTCCATTGTTAAGGCAATAATACCCCCATTGTTGAGGCAATAATTTTTATGTATATAAAAATTGGTGACAGATTAGTTGTCTGGTTGGCCAGTGTCTACCGAGGTATTCTGACCCTGGCAAAGGTCTTCAGGAGCTCGGTGGTGATGGTGGGGGCCGTCGTTGTTCATAGGGGGATGGCCTGGGGATACCTGGTTGTATAGTCTACAACTACAAGGATATAATGGTAACCTGACCCGTTTTTCTTGAAGCGCCCCACTAGGTCCATGCTAATATGTTCAAAAGACACCCCAACCATGGGGAGTGGTATCAGGCGAGCCCTAGGTATCCCCTTTGGTCCAGCTGTCTGGCATTCTGGACAGGAGGCAGAATAGTCCCAGACTCCCTGGTGTATGTTGGGCCAAAAGAATCTTTGCGCCACATGTTGTAGAGTTTTCTTCCTTCCCAAGTGTCCCACCCAGGGCACCGAGTAGGCTAGATGCCACAGGGCCTGTCAAAACATAGGAACATAAGAAAGGCCACACTAGGTCAGACCAAAGGTCCATCTATCCCAGTATCCTGTCTTCCAACAGTAGCCAATGCCAGGTGCCCCAGAGGGAATGAACAGGACAGGTAATGATCAGGCGTCGCCCATTCCCAGCTTCAGTCCTCTGTGGGACTAACAATGCCAGATGTGTTCCTATATGGTGGGGAACCTTAGCTATCTGGTACAGGTGGTTGTCCTGGACCATGAATCGGGGCCCCTTGGGTAACTGTGGGGGATTACCCTCCCCTTGGACTGGGTACACCACTTGGTTCCCAAGTCCAGCTTAGGGTCAGGTCCTCCCTCTGTTCCTTCAGAAAGTCCCTGTCGACGTCCAGCCACTCTGGATCTCCTTCCTCCAAGATTCCTGTAGCAGGGTGGTCTTGAGCTGGTGTTTTGGGATGGACTGAGGGACCTTCCCCTGGGTCCTCAAGTCTTCAGCAGCTCAGTAGACTTCTCTTCACAGGTTCCATTCTCCTCACATCTGTGGGGCAGGTGCTCCATTCTTGCAACACCTCATGGAACCACCACTTGTCATGCCCCAAAATCATGGAATAGGCCAGCATTGAAGCTGGGCCGACTTGACATCGTTCCTCATGCAGGACAACCTGCAGCTGCACACTGGCAGTTGGATACAGCTGCACATCCCCAGGGACGCATTGTAGGTGGATAAGTGTTCCCGCCAGATCTGGGCATTCTACCAAGCCGGCTTGGACAACTGTTTGGCTACAACCCGAGTCAACTAGGGCCATCACCAGGGTTGTTGTGCATCCTTATTCCAAAATAGGTATCAAGTTAGTTGCAATTCCAGACTTCCCCAATGTGGGAAAGGAAGCTAGGAATGTATAATCTTTCTGCTTTACATAGGAATTATTCTTTTAAGGAAATATTGAAGCCTCTAACAAGGAAAATGTAGCAAACTTTGCTACTCACAATGGAAATCAGGGTTCCTAATATAGTTCCTAATTTATCAAAGTAAAATATTGGATGTATCTAATTTTAGAATAATGATGCACAACAACCAGTTAGTTAAATAAAGAATAAGTTCATTAACAACTGAAAAAGTGAACCCAGTAAGTTCTGTGGCCACAATTTGGCCAATGCAAACAGGCATGTAACAAAACAATATAAATGTTTGAATTTCACCTAAACATGTTACCCTCGCTCCTTTTCCTACTGCCTCCCCTGCCACTTACATGTTAGAGGTAGAGTAACCTTGTATATTAGACATAGCCTGGTGTAAAAGGATGCTGAACCTTATCTTTTAATTTGATGTCTTAGGTATCCCTACTTTTAATAACATTCTACCAGATTCAGGTTACAAGCAATTTGCTTTGCCTACTTCCTCTTTTTTCCTAGAGTGCCTGGAAGCACTTCTCCTTCAGTTTCCACAACATTCTAGTTCCAGTTCCCCAGAACTTGCTGGTGATTTTAGATCATTTATCTGCGACAAAGTTCATAGACTTCAAGCCTTATGCAAATGCCTATAGCCAATCTCTTACAGGATACAGGCCTGGAGGTGTCTTGCATTACTGCTTGAAGTCTTTAAACCATGATTTGAGGACTTCAGTAGCTTAGACATAGGGCAGAGTTTGTTACAGGAGTGGGTGGGTGAGATTCTGTGGTCTGCGTTGTGCAGGAGGTCAGACTAGACCAGGAGTTCTCAAACTGGGGGTTGGGACCCCTCAGGGGGTCACAAGGTTATTACATGGGGGGTTGCAAGCTGTCAACTTCCACCGCAAGTCCTGCTTTGCCTCCAGCATTTATAATGGTGTTAAATATATAAAAAAGTGTTTTTAATTTATAAGGGGGGTCGCACTCAGAGGCTATCTATGTGAAAGGGGTCACCAGTAAAAAAGTTTGAGAGCCACTGGGCTAGATGATCATAATGGTCCCTTCTGACCTTAAAGTCTATGAATCTATGAGTCTATAGTAAAGGCAGAATATAATACTGATAAGGCAGTGAATATAACAAAGGCAAGCTGCTCCTCTGGGCTCCACAGTGACATTTCATGGGAAGCCCCCAGATTTGGGGGACAGGTCTATGGCGGAAATGTAATGAGACAACTCAATATTTGGCAGGTAGGTTCACAGGGAAATTTCATGAGAAGCTGCAAGATTTGGGGGACAAGGAAATTTAATGGGAGGCTGGAGCATTATTTTTTTCCTGGTTCTTTCTGGCACATTTCCTGGGCACCGACTCCCAGTCTGTTACTCCATCATGGAAACATAGCTCTCCACATCCCACCTGCCCTATATACCCAAGCCCAGCACTGAACCCCAAGATATTTCAGTAGCTTAAATACCTCCTCTCCCAGGTGAGGCACAAAACCCCCCAGGACATCTGGCCTGACCCTGAACCTGTAAAACTGGCCAGCCAGCGTTATGTACTGACCATCATTGCAGGGTTCCCAGGACAGCTACCTCAAAAGAAGGGACAATCCCAGGAAAACCTAGAAAGGTGGTAACACTACTGAAGACATGCACCTTCTGGTTACAGTTTAACACTCTCAGGGGGCACGTGGGAAATGTGTGTGTAACACGTAGAGACACTTTGCACAGGTGTGAACACATGGTCACAGTGTTGCCAACCACCAGCGGAAAAAAAAATCAGAGGCCGACCCTCAAAATCAGGAGTTTGCCCCCCACCCCCCATCAAGGTTTTAAAAAAAAAGATATTGTGTTTTTTTTGTGGCCTGTCTTATGACATTTGATTCCCCCTTCCCAGCCCCCATGTGTGGTTCTTCCTGTCTGCCCCTTCCTCTGCCCAGCAACTGATCCTATCTCCCCATCAACTCTCTCCCACCTTCCCACTTCTGGCCCCCTCAGTCCAGTCCTTTACCCCACACCTCCCAGTTCTTCTCCTCACCAATTCAGCTCCCTTTAAACCAATCCCTCAGCCACCCCCGCAGATCAGCTCCCCGTCAGTTCAGCCGTACCCCCAAGTCAGGCCCCTCAGTTGAGGACCCCACTGTCTCAGCTCAGCCTTCCCAGCCCAGTTCAGCCCCACCCCATTTCAGTAGCTCAGACCCACAGCCACATCCCCCAGTTCAACTCCCCCCAGTCCGCTCCCCCAGACTCTACTCATCCAGCCCCCCGACCCTCAGTTCAACCTCTCAGGCTCTCCTCAATCCAGCCCCTACTCCTCCACCTGTCAATTCAGTCCTTCACAGTACAGCCCCTCCCAACCCCAACTTCCCCATTTCAACCCTCTCTGAAATCTCATCACACGTGAGAAGATTTGTGAGGGTTGGCAATATTGCATTGATACTCTTCACTTAGTCCCATGAGAAATACCCAGACTAAACCTGACAGGCAGCCCCCTGCCTCCGTTTCCTCACCACTCCAAGGCAATCTTTGGGCTGGGCTCAGAGTCCCCTTGGGTCTGCTCCTATGTTGTCCGGGCTAGTCCTGAGCCTTCTTTCTCTAGATCAACTTACTTCCTTTGTCCTTGGCCAGTCCATGCCTTTCCTCGCCCAAACTTCCGGTGTGGTTCTCTCTATGTCCCATGGTGGGGGAGTCTGTTTATAAACTCCCTTAGCTCATCTATTGACCAGACATTGTGAGTATTCCCAGTTGTCTCCGGTCTGGGAAGGTTGCATTTTTCAGGCTTGTAAGCCACGATGGATACACAGATCTAGAGGCAATCCATGACACAGCAATTTTCATAGTAACAGCCCTATATCAGCCATGATAAATTGCACAGAGAAAGCCACAAAATCATCACAGAGGGCCAGGCCTACAGGGAAATTTCAGTACAGATCCTATGATGCCACTGATCTGAGCCCAACCTGACTTCGGTGCCCAGATCTCAGCAGATCCTGCTGCTGGAGAAGCGCATGTCCAGGAGACATGGGAAATGGGGTCTTGTTGGGCCTTGTGTTTTTGTTTAGCTAAACAGTATTATACAGTTGAGGTGTGTCCAGGACATCCCACAGTGCACGGCAAGGCAGCATGGAGAGGAGAACAAGTGTGGACTCATCAGAGAACCACAGTATGAAACATGAGCCATGGTTCTTCCAGTTTTCTCATCTGTAGGGAGAAAAGATCATCCCCAATCCTCCCATCTTACGCCCCAACTGGCTAACCATGAATGACGACTGCCCATCCTCAGGTGTCACCTTCTCTCCTTTCCCTGGAGGCCCCAGTCTTCTCAGTCCTGTGCTGTGGGCTGGTGTCGGGATATGCAGGATTATGACATCACAATTTCTTTTAAACAGGAGGCATTTATTAAAGAAAATGAACACATGCCTCTACTCAGCTCCAGTCTCAGCTTGGTCTGCCTTGTTTACTAGGAACCACATGGTGCCTGGAATGCTATGCATGACACTGCAACATCTAGTGGCTGAATACTCTAATTGCAAGTAAATATAGACTAAGGTGGGTTTTTTAGCTGGGAATGGGTGATGGGAATGTTGGAGGAGTTTACAGGGAGGGAGTGCAGCCTAATGGGTAGCACACTAGCCATAGACTCTTGAGAGCTGAGTTTCATTCCCAGCTCAGATGGAAAACAAAATGTTTTGGTGAATAGAAATTTAAAAAAAGTCATTTCAAGTTGAGTGAAAACATTTGATTTCAATTGCGAGCATTGCAAAAAGTTTGTAATTAAAAATAAAATACAATTAAAGGAAATTTTGAAACGAAAACTCATTTCAAAATGAAAACAAATAAAAAATGTTTCATTTAGAAAATGGACAAACGAGCTGTTTCAAACATTTGGGTGGGCTTGAAAGGGCCACGTGGCTATTTTTAGCTCACGAACTCAATCCCTGCTAGCCCAAGCCTGTCTTCTTGGGCTGGAAGACTCCCTCCAGCTGCAGTGTAGACATAACCAAAGAGACTGTACTTTGCAAAGAATCATTAAATAAGAACCCAAGAAAGGGGAATGTAACTTTAAGTACTGGGCTGTGACTGAGTTATTGGGAGACCCAGAAGGGAACTGAGGGTAGAGTAGTGCAGACAAGAGCTAGGATGATACTTTCATGCCCCAGGCTCTCATCAAGGCCCCTTTCACCTCCTTGTTCCTGAGACTGTATATCATGGGGTTGACCATGGGCGTGATGACGGCATAAAACAGGGAGATCATCTTGTCCTGCTGGGGAGAGTGGGTGGACCGGGGCCTCATGTACATAAATATGGCTGCCCCATAGAAGAGCGAGACCACAGTCAGGTGAGAGGCACAGGTGGAGAACGTCTTGCGGCGCCCGGCGGCCGTGCTCATCTGCAGGATGGTGGCCAGGATACGGGAATAGGAGACGAAGACCAGCGAGAGGGGAATGATGAGGACCAGCACGGCCACGGCGAAGATGACCAGCTCGTTGACGTAGGTGTTGGTGCAGGCCAGCTTCAGCACCTGGGGTGCCTCGCAGAAGAAGTGGTCGATACAATTGGGCCCGCAGAAAGGCAAGTGGAAAGTGAAGACCGTCAGCACCACTGAGTGGAGGAAACCGCTGACCCATGACCCTGCTGCCAACTTGGCACAGGCCTGGTGACTCATCACCACGCTGTAGTGCAAAGGGTTGCAGATGGCGACGTAGCGGTCGTAGGACATGACGGCCAGCAGGAAGCACTCGGTCACCCCAAAGGCAAAGAAGGCGTAGTTTTGGGTGGCACATGCCAGCATGGAGATGGTGCGGGTGTGGCTCAGGAAGTGCACCAGGAGCTGCGGCACCGTGCTGGAGATGTAGCAGATGTCGATGACTGAGAGATTGCGCAGGAAGTAGTACATAGGGGTGTCCAGGTTGGGGTCGGTGCTGGTGAGCGTGATGATGATCCCATTGCTGGCTAGGGTGACCACGTAGATGGCCAGGAACAAGGCAAAGAGCAGCCCCTGGCTACTGGGGATGCTGGCGAAGCCGACCAGGACGAATTCTTTCACCACCGTCTGGTTCTCATTGGCTGCCGGCATCGGTCCCTTGCTGCAGGAAGGAAAAAGGGGGTGGCTAGAGATGCTAGAGATGGTGGGAAAACAAGAACTACACATTCCACATTGGAACAAAAGCGAGGCCTATCCAAAAAATGTATGGAAAAAAACTTATGAGAGATCCAACCCAGAACAGCCAATAGAGGTGGTTATGGGGCTCACCTGGCACATGGGAGACCCAGGTTCAAGTCTCTCTTGTGCTCTAGCCACTGGACGACAGATCCAGCCTCTGGCTAGGTCTTCATGTCTCCCTTTGGAGCTGTTCTGTTGTGTATAAATAGCTCAATGTTCATTGGGTGTTAGGGAAAGAAGGAGTCCGTAGCCCAGGATTTGGGCACTCGCCTGCTAGGTGCGATGACTGGGGTCAAGTCATTCACACACGGCAGGGCTGGAATTTCTGCTCCCTTACACCAGTGGGCGCTCTTACATCTGGGCAATTGGCTGAATTGAATGACTCCCCCACTCTGGTTTTGACCAGAGGTCCCATCCCAGATCAACTGGCATTTTCAAACAACAAAATCTTTCCTTGAAAATGTCCCAACCAGCTCTCCTCAGAGCCCATGAATAAGGATAAGGTTCTGTCACAGAGGCCATGGATTCTGAGACTTTCTGGGAACTCTGTGACTACTTCTGGGGCCAGGCGGGAGCAGCTGTCAGCCCCAGGGCCCCCAGAACAGTGGCGTCTGGTGTGGAGTCAGCACCCCAGGGCTGGAGCAGTCGTGGTCCCTAACTTTTACTAAATACTTGTGACAGAATCTTAACCTTACCCATGAGTACGCTATGTACTCTGTTTCTATATATGATCCCCTGACACATACACAATTGTAGTTGCTCCTCTGCTGCAGACAGTAGAATGAGGATAACTGCAGCAGATGAAGATGCACAAAGCTATCTGCTTCTGTAAATGACCCCACCTCCTTCTGCTGCTGAGAATAGACCAGAGGGTATCCAATTTGAGGAGAAATCCAGGATGAGCCAGCATTGCAATTCTAATTTTCCCTGGCTCCTAGTGGAATAAGTGGGGTTGCAAACACTTTTGAGGAGAGAGCTAAAATTCAAAGGGGTCTTGATAAATTGGAAAACTTGCCGATAGACAACACAAGGAAATTCAGCAAAGACAAATGTAAGGTGCTGCACTTAGGGAAGAAAAACCAAACACACAAATACAGAATGGGGGATAACTGGCTTGGCAGCAGCACTGCTGAGAAGGATCTGGGAGTTGTGGTGGATCCCAACCTCAACATGAATCAGCAATGCGATGCTGTTGCAAGAAAAGCAAATTCAGCTTTGGGTTGCATTAACAGAAGCATAGCATGCAAGTCCCTGGAGGTGATAGCACCCCTCTACACGGCGCTAGTCATGCCTCAGCTGAGATCCTGGGTTTAAATTTGGTCACCGCTGTATAGGAAGAATGTAGAAAACTGGAAAGGAGCCAGAGGCAAGCAATAAAAATGCTGAAAGGGATGGAATGCCAGCCCTATGAGCAAAGGCTGAAGGACCTGGGTATGTTCAGTTTGGAAAGGGGGGACATGATAGTGGTCTTCAAATACTTGAAAGGCTGCCATAAAAAGATGGAGAATGGATGTTCTCTCTTGGAACAACAAAGGACAGGACAAGATGCAATGGGTTCAGACTCGAGATTTAAATTAAATCTCAGGAGAAACTTCCTAACCGTAAGAACAGTAGGACAATGAGACAGATGCCTAAGCAGGTCCTGGAAACTCCTTCATGGGAGGTTTTCAGAAGGAGGCTGGAGCCATCTGTCTTGGAAGGTTTAGACACAACAAATCCCACCTCTTGGAAGGGGGTTAGACTAGATGACCCTTGCGGTCCCTTCTCACCCCATGGTTCTCTGACTCTATAAGGGAGAACATCACAATGGCTAGCAATGCTCAGAGCTGCACACCTCAGCTTTTACATGAGTCCCTGCCTCTCCACCCTCAGAGACTCATAGACTTTAAAGTCAGAAGGGACCATTATGATCATCTAGTCTGACCTCCTGCACAATGCAGGCCACAGAATCTCACCCACCCACTTCTGTAACAAACCCCTAACCTATGTTTGAGCTATTGAAGTCCTCAAATCATGGTTTAAAGACTTCAAGCTGCAGCGAATCCTCCAGCAAGTGACCCATGCCCTATGCTGCAGAGGAAGGTGAAAAGCCTCCAGGGCCTCTGCCAATCTGCCCTGGAGGAAAATTCCTTCCCGACCCCAAATATGGTGATCAGTTAAACCTTGAGCATGCGGGCAAGACTCACCAGCCAGCATCCAGGAAAGAATTCTCTGTAGTAACTCAGATCCCACCCCATCTAACATCCCATCATAGACCATTGGGCATATTTACCTGCTAATAATCAAAGATCAATTA
>NC_133779.1:14151491-14235142 GCF_003597395.2 Chelonoidis abingdonii | reverse complement strand
TGTTCTTGATCCAGTTTGAATTCATCCTTCTTAAACATGGGAGACCAGAACTGCACACAGTATTCCAGATGAGGTCTCACCAGTGCCTTGTATAATGGTACTAACACTTCCTTATCTTTACTCCTCACTCCCTTGCTACAGGAAGTGGGCTGAGGGTGAACATCGCAGCACACGAACAGGCTCAAAGCCACCTCCCTCTGCTTCTCTAAAATGATTTGGCTTGGCCACCAATCTCCTGCTGCCAAGAGTAGAAGGAAGTAGTGACCACTGCAGCACATGAGATTCTCCAAGCTAAACACTCCAGCTTCTATCAATAATTCCACACCCCTTCTGCCTTCTCATCGTCCTCCTGCTTCTGAGAGTGCAACTCAGAAGAGCATCATAGCACACGGTGATGCTGAGGGCTACCCATTTTCAGATTGCCCCTTTCCCCCTCACTGCTCCCTGGCTGCAGAGAGTGGACTGAGGGTGAACATCAGCCACGGGAAAGGAAGATGCTCCAAGTGACACACTCCTACTATAAAGTTTGTGGACAATGCCAAGCCGGGAGGGGTTGCAAGCGCTTTGGAGGACAGCATGAAAATTCAAAATGACCTGAAATAAATAGGATGGAATTCAAGAAGGACAAATGCAAAGTACCCCACTTAGGAAAGAACAGTCAGATGCACACATACAGAAAGGGGAAAGGACCGCCTAGGAAGGAGTACTGGGGAAAGGGATCTGGGGGTTAGAACGGATAACAAATTAAATACGAGTCAGCGATGTAACACTGTTGCCAAAAAAGCAAACATCACTCTGGGATGTATTACCAGGAGCGTCGTGAGCAAGACACGAGGAGTAATTCTTCTGCTCTACTCAACACTGATAAGACCTCAGTTGGAGTATTGTGTCCAGTTCTGGGCACTGCACATCAGCGAAGATGGGGACAAATTGGAGAAAGTCCAGAGGAAAGCAACAAAAATGACTCAAGGTCTAGAAAGCGTGACCTGTGAGGAAAGATTGAAAGAATTGGGTTTGTATAGTCTGGAGAAGAGAAAACTGAGTGCAGGGGTGGGGTGGGGGGGGCGACACATGATCACAGCCTGCAAGTTTGTCAAAAGTTGTTATAAACAGATGGATAATTAAATGGTTCTCCTTAAACACTGAGGACAGGACAAGAAGAAATGGAATTACACTGCAGCAAGGCAGATTTAGGTTGGACATTAGGAAAAACTTCCTAACTATCAGGGTGGTTAAGCACTGGAATAAATTGCCTAGGGAGGTTGTGGAGTCTCCATCAATGGAGCTTTTTAAGAACAGGTTGGACAAACACCTGTTAGGGATGGTCTTAACACTTAGTCCTGCCGCAGGGCAGGGGACTGGACTAGATGACCTAACAAGGTCCCTTCCACTCCTACATTTCTATGATCTTATAGATGATTCTGCCACTCTCATAATTTCTTCCCTGGTAGCCAGGGTGGAATGAGGAGTGACATCACACAGCACACGGTGATTTTCTTCACATGTCGGATGTGGATGGAGAGCAACAACTATAATTTTCCATTTAGGTGGTTAAGCCAGATCACACAACGATACTCAAAGCTAAATGTTCCTGCTTCTCTATAAATGATCCCCCTGCCCACACACACTTCCTGCCATTCCCCGCTGCTGCAAAGAGTAGAACAAGGGTGAATCTCTCTCAAACGAAACCCTCCCATTTATCCAGCCAAACTAGCTCCCCAGCCGTTGTTGAGGTCTCATTGCGGGGATTTTTGGGACCTGACTACATGAGGGGACATCTTCTAGAGAGGGTCGGCTAAGCTGATATGAAATCTGGTCTGAAGCATAATGTGGAGCCAGGTTTTTAAGTGTCCTGATGTGTTTATACTGAACCGGGCCAAGAATATGGAATATGTTGCAGGGAAAACAGAACAGCCGCTAGCTTCATTGCATTCGGGGCTAAGAGTAACCCCAAGTTGCCCCACAACTCAACCCTTTCCCCCACGGATTCAGTCTTGTCAGACAACACCCTCAGCCTGCTGCTTGGAAGAAGAGAGAAAAAGGGAGAAGATATGGTCATTGGTTTTGTAACGGGAGGGGCTCAGATTAGAGTTGGTCAGAAAATTTTCATCTCAACATTTTTTTCCGGCAAAACATGCCTTTTTTGGTCACAATTGAAATGTTTCCAGAGAGTATCAATTTTGATGAAATTTTGTTTAGGAAAAAACAAAACCCCTTAAATGAAGCATTTTGATAATGATGATATGTCCTCTTTTGACATTTTCAGAAGGGAACGTTGTGGGTTTTTCTTTCCTTTCAAAATGACTTTTTTGAAAACAAAATTAATTGTTTTTTGACAGAAAACAAAAACTAAAAAGTTTTAAAAGGTTGAAACTGGAATAAAATGTTGCAATTTTATCGGAAAGATTTGATCAACCTGAAACAAATTTATTTCAGAATTCCATCTTGCAGTGAATTTTGAAATGTTGGAACAGAAAACTCTCTGGATCTGAGAGTGAGGGGTGGGGGCGGGGGAGAGAGAGGTGTGTATGGGGATAGATAGATAGAGGGGGCGGATGGGGATAGATAGATAGATAAAGGGGTGGATGGGGACAGATAGATAGATAGAGGGGGTGGATGGGGATAGATAGATGAGGTGGCTGGGGATAGATAGATTGATAGATAGAGCGGGTGGCTGGGGATAGATAGATAGATGGGGATGGATGGATAGATAGATAGATGGGGTGGATGAGGATAGATAGATAGAGGGAGTGGATAGATAGATAGAGGGGGTGGATGGGGATAGATAGATAGATAGACAGATAGAGCAGGTAGATGGGGATGCATAGATAGATAGGGGGTGTTGGGATGGATAGATAGATGGGGATGGATAGACAGATAGATAGATGGGGGTGGATGGGGATGGATAGATAGAGGGGGTGGAAGGGGATACATAGATGGGGGGTGTTGGGACAGATAGATGGATGGGGATAGATAGAGGAGGTGGCTGGGGATAGATAGATAGAGGGGGTGGATGAGGATAGATAGATAGAGGGGGTGGCTGGGGATGGATAGATAGATAGATAGAGGGGGTGGCTGGCTGGGGATGGATAGATGGGTGGGGATAGATAGATAGATAGAGGGGCTGGCTGGTTGAGGATAGATAGATAGAGGGGGTGGATGAGGATGCATAAATAGATAGAGGGGGTGGCTGGGGATGGATAGATAGATAGATACAGGGGGTGGCTGGCTGGGGATAGATAGATAGATAGAGGGGTTGGATGGGGATAGATAGATAGATGGGGGGATGGGGATAGATGGGGGGATGGGGACAGATAGATAGATAGAGGGGGTGGATGGGGATAGATAGATAGATAGAATTACAGCACTTCAGAGAATCAGGAAAATGCTCTAACTAACGGTCCCCGTCCTCTCAGAGATGCTCACATGGAAGGAGCTGTAGCACCGCAGAGCAGAATCGTTACCGGAAGAACCAAACCCCTGGGGTGAGATTCCATCTCCAGCATGTACCTGGCAGGGGCAGGTGCCTGAGGGGTCCAGTGCAGGCAGCACACAGTGTCGCTATCTTCTCCGTCCTGGGCTTGGAAAGAATCTGCCTGTAAGGGAGCAATGAGCTGCAAAGAGAGATGAAGCGTCAGGGACAAGGGGCTTGTGTGCGTCTCTCTACTAAGGGACTTAGATGGGCCCCATCACTGCAGTGTCTGAACCCCTGATAGTCTTTACTCACAACCCCCCTTCCCCCTATAGGGCAGTGCTATTACTTTTATTGTACAGATGGGGAAACTGAGGCACAGAGAGGCTACGGGATTGTCTAAGGTCACACAGGAAACCGGTAGCAAAGCAAGGAGTTGAACCTGCATCTGCTGATTACCAGGCTAGTGCCCAAACCAATCTCCCAGCCGTTCTGAAGCAGCAGGTGCTGTTGGAGATGGGATCCCAGATTCGATGGGTCCCTGGGCAGCTCCAGTCTGGCAATTCCTACCCCCTACAATAACAGCATGGCTAAGTCTGTAATTAGTGGCACCAGCTAACAAACCGAAAAGTCGGCTTCCCCTGGGCGGTAGCTACACACACCAGCTCCGGCAGATCTGAAGCCATCAGTCAGAAAGTAACTAAGACAAACCTACTGTTGCATCAGTAGCCCGTAATCCATGGAGGATGATGGGATGAGAAACCAGATGGATAATAGAGTAGAAAAAAATCCTACACTGGTCAAAAGGGGTCTGTTTCTGGCCTACAGGCTGTCTCTGCCACTCGCGCCTATGAGTCTAAGAAAGATGCTAAAGGATTTTACCTGATGTGCATGAAAAGGAAGGCGCATCAAGTCAGAATCCAAGTGTCCCTGGCCCTGAGAGGAGAATGTCGTTTGTGACACGCCCTGTGACACGCTGCTATTATAAGGCTGTGGCATTTCCAGCTCTCGTCACTGCCAGAACAAAGGTGTCCCTGGAGGCTAATGGGAAAGATCCATAGTTGACGTAACTCGTTGTTGCTCCATTGGAGTGGATTTTGGTTTACATCCGCTGAGGATCTGGCCCTGATAACACACGAGTGAGGCTCGAGGAAGTTTTTGGGGGCCTTTCCTCTCCCTGTGGCATTGGGCGGATAATGAAACAAGTTATAACGAGCCAATTAATGGGAAGGTCTCTGGTGGCCCGGAACACTCAGAGCTCGTTAAGCTCCATGATGGTTTCAACAGATGTAAAATAACAACAAACTCATTGCATCAAAAAGAACTTCCAGCTGGAGGCCTGGCCCACTGACCTCAAAGGAGTTTTGGCCAATTCATAAACTAGTGAAATACAGAAAAGAAGATGGAGCTACTATAGGGTGGGTGCATAACTGGCTGGGAAACCATTCCCAGAGAGAAGTTATCAGGGTTACACAGTCAACCTGGAAGGGCAGATCAAGTGGGGTCCTGCAGGGATCAGTTCTGGGTGCAGGTCTGTTCAACATCTTCATCAGTGATTTAGATAATGGCATAGAGAGAACACTCATAAAGTTAGCCGCCTATACCGAGCTAGGAGGGGTTGCAAGTGCTTTGGAGGATAGGATGACAATTCAAAATGAACTGGAGAAACGGTCTGAAGTAAATAGGATGATATTCAATAAGGACAAATGCAAAGCGCTCCACTTAGGAAGGAACAATCAGTTGCACATGTACAAAATAGGAATAAATTACTGTCTAGAAACGAATATTGTGGGAAAAGATATGGGGGTTAGAGTGCATCACAAATTAAATATGAGCCAAGGATGGAAATATACCTATCTCAGAACTGGAAGGTCATTGAGCCCAGCCCCTGCTTCCACTAGGAAGACCAAGTGCTGATTTTGCCCTAGATCCTTAAATGGCTCCCTCAAGGATTGAACCCACAGCCCTGGATTTAGCAAGCCAAAGCTCAAGCCACTGAACTATGCATCCCTGCACCCCAGCCTGCTGTATCTCTGTACCCCTACCCAGCCACTCCCCTGTCGCTGTGTAGCTCTGCACACCTCCCCCATCACCATGTGGTCCTGCCCCTCCACTCCCATTCAGCCCCTGCCCCAATCTGTCCCCCTCACTAGCCCTTATGAGCCCCTGTCTGACCCCCACCCCAATCCCACACGGTCTGTCTCCCCATAGCCCCTGTCTCCTGACCTTCCTGACAGCTGCAGCTAACATGGCCCTGCAGCCTCTTTCCTAGCTGGTGGGGAGCTGCTGCTTTGTTCTGTTGCCACAACGTCCTCTGGTGGGCAAATGGTGGAACTGCAGAAATTATTTTCTGCTGGGAGCTGCTGCTGTTCTTGTGCCACAGCGCCCCCTGGTGGTCAAAAGTCAGAACTGCAGAGACATTTTGGCAGCAGTATTTTTTTGTAAAGAAAATGAAAAATATGCACAGCTCATTAATTACGCACATATGGAATAGCGCGGAATTCCCCTAGGAGTAAGTCTCCTTAACCTCTGAGGACAGGACACAAAGCAATGGGCTTGAATTGCAGCAGAACAGGTTTTGGTTGGACTTTAGGAAAAACTTCCTGCCAGGGTAGTTAAGCACTGGGACAAATTACCTAGGGAGGTTATGCAATCTCTGTCTCTGGAGGTTTTTAAGAACAGGTTAGACCAGTGGGTCTCAATCTTTTTTGGACCGGGGCCTATCTGTAAACATCGATGGCCAATCCTGACCCAGTAAATAGCTCAAGTAGAAAACACACAAGTATTTTCTCACCAAAATAGTTATTATGGAGCGCAATCACCCCCTCGCATCAGCTGCCTGGCACACGCAGCCTTAGCCCTGTCACGAACCCTGCAATCACTGTAGCCTCCCTTCCGTTTACTTCCTCACCCATCGCTTGGCGCTCTGTGCAGCCTTCCTAGCAGCATTCTTACCAGCCCTCAGTGGAGCGCAGTCCTGGAAACTCTACCCCCTACTGCCTCCCACGCTTTGTGGTGCACTGTGCCCAGCTGCCCCCGAACTGCCCAACTCTGCCAGATTCTTGGGAAAGATTGAACGTGGGTTCCTGGCCCCTGGCTCCCAAGTGAGCTCTGCAGCACTAGCAGTGGTGCCATCAGGGACGCACTGTGCATAGCAAGCCTGTGGCTCCACCGTGAGCATCCAGTGCACCAGGCAAATTTTGCACAGGCACCTGCAGGGCAAGCCGCTTGCAGAGCACCAGGTTCAGTGGCTGTAAAGGCACCCCATGGAGACTGCTCCCTTCCCACAGCTACCCAGAACTCCAGTATTCCCCCCTGCCAGTGTTTTCCAGCTCTCCTGGGCTGGGAATGGGCTGCTTGGCCACCCTCCCTCTCGAGGCTGGTGCAGCCAAAGGCTGGGTGATGAACCTAGGGCACTGAAAGTTCCCCAGGGGCACTGAGGGATGGCGCTGGGGCTCGGCAGGAGACCAGGAAGTTCCCTCCTGCTAAACTGCGCTCGCTTTCCTTGTCTGCAGATCTCCACCACCTGCCTCCCCACTGGATCTGCCTCATGTCACCTGAGCAGCTCAGTGGGCCGCTTCCGAGGCAGCGAAGTGCCAGCAGAGGCCACAGTGCAAGTGGCAGACATAGGCGGGCAGGACAGTACTCTCTTCTCTTTTACAATCACTCTCTGTTTAACCTCAGCGCTCATTGTGAACTGGATTAAGAACTGCACCTGGCCTCCAGTGTTGAATGATTAGCAACCTCCACTGGGGCAATTCCAACCACTCATATCTGAACCACTGCACTCTCCGGTCGTTCTGTAAGAAGATGCAGTCTGGTTTGGCTCTGGTTTCTTGAGAGAACAAGAACATTGCTGGGTTTCAATGCAGAACTCCGATTTGTTGTTTTTTTAGGTTTTTTGCAGACATTCAAAATCTTGTTTCCCAGGGAGTGATTGGCTGTGTGCCATCATTCCCTCAGATATTCCCAGGAAGAATAGCCAAACATAGATGGAGCTTTCCAAATAACTATAGAAGAAAGTGCCACTGTGTTTAGATGTTCTTTCTGAGTTGACTCCTTCAGGGATTCCACCCCTTGCCTTTCTTCAGCCTCCAGGAGATTCTCTGGTTTCTGAGAAATGTTTCCTATTGGTGAGAAGTCAAACCCAAATGGACCTTCATTGACCTACCACCACAATGGAAGCACTTGCTGGAACATTGCACAAGTTCAGGGGAGGGATAGCTTAGTGGTTTGGGCATTAGCCTACTAAAACTAGGGTTGTGAGTTCAGTCCTTGAGGGGCCCTTTGGGGATTGGTTTCCCTTTGAGCAAGGGGTTGGACTAGATGATCTCCTGAGGTCCCTTCCAGCCTTAATAACCTATGACATATGCTCTCCTGATGAGGCATCAAACAGGTGAAAAAAAATCCAGCCTCGTCTCCACGCAGCACTGAGGATGGTCAGTGATATCTTTCTCCTCTCCCTCTTTTCCCTTTACATCGACTGTATGTATAAATTCAAAGCTCATTTTGAACTACAGGTTGTCTTACCCTAAGAGAGGATAAGGTACCTGTCCTCCGGCACTGAATGATTAGCAACCTCCACTGGGTGAAATTCCAACTAGTCATATTTAAAAGACTTCACTCTGGGGTCATTGTGTAGGAGTTGCAGTCTGGTTTGGCTCTGGTTTCTTGAGAGGCGAAGCACATTGTAGGGTTTCAATGCAGAACTCCTACTTCTGTTTGAGGGTTTTTTTTGCACAGATTATTGCTATTATTGTAGAGGAAGATTTCCCAGGCAGGGGCTGGTGGCTGGTCACCTTTCCCCCAGATATCCCCAGGAACAATGGCCAGAGACACCAGGATATTCCTGTATAAATAAGAAAGCGCCAGTGCATTTGGATATTCTTTCTGGAGTTCACTTCTTCTGGGATTCCATCCCTTGCATTCCCCCATTCTCCAAGAGACTTTCTGGTTTCTGAGAAATGTTTCCTATTCATGAGAAGTCAAATCCAAACCTTCTGAATGCAACTTCACTGACCTACCACTTGCTGGAATACTGAGAAAGGTAAGTGGTCTCCTGTTGAGGCATTGGTTAAATTTTCCCACATAGCACAAAACGATGACACTCGTTCATACATTTCCTCTCTTTCTCAAGTGTTTTCTCTGTCTGTTTTCCCTTTTTCATCAACTTTGTGTTTAAATACAATGATCATTGAGAACTGCAAGTTGTCTTACCCCAAGAGAGGGTAAAGAACTGCACCCCTACGCCAGCATTGAATGGTTAGCAACCTCCACTGGGGAAATTAACACCAGTCATATCTAAACCACTGCACTCCATGATTATTCTGTAGAATGGTGCAGCCTGGTTTGGGTCTGGTTTCTTGAGATAACAAGCACATTGCTGGGTTTCCATGCAGAACTCCGATTTGTTGTTTTTTTATTTGTTTTGCACAGACTAATGCTCTTTTTCCCAACAGGAAGATTTCCCAGGCTGGTGGGCTCCGAGCGTTTCACCAGACATTCCCAGGAAGAATACCTGAATGCAGCTGGAGCTTTTTGAATAACTATATAGGAAAGTGCCATAGTGTTTGGATGTTCTTTCTGGAGCTGACTCCTTATGGGATTTCACCCCTTGCGTTCCTCAAAGTAGAGATCACGTGCTGTTGGTTTTTTTTCGGGGCGGGGGGGATTGCTGGGACATATGCCCTCTCAAATTTGCAGTTTGGCTTGCACTAAGAATGCTCACATGGACTTTGCATGCTTAGTAACACTGCTGAGGCTTTGTGCTCTCACTGAGCTCCCCTACTATCGGCAGGCACAAATCTTTAGGTGGTTGTGCTTTCTGAGAACTTTCCCTTTTCATATGCAGTCATATCCAAACCATCCAAATGGACCATCACTGACCCAGCACCCCAACGAGACCACTTCCTGGAATATTGAGAAAGGTAAGTGCTCTCCTGGTGAGAGATAGTTCAAGCGAAAAATTACAGCACTGGCTCCACACAGCACAAATCCACAAGGTTCATTCGTAAGTTTTCAGGCTGTTTCTCACACTCAGTTTCCTCTTCTCCAAATACTATCGAATAAATGCAATTATTATTGTGAACTGCAGGCTGTCTCATTCTACGAGAGGGCAAAGAGCTGCACCTGGTCTTCAGCGCTGAATGCAGAACAACCTCCAGACCCAGATATGAAATCCTAACCAATCCTGTCTTAACCACAGCACTCTCTGGCCATTCGGTAGGATAGTGCTACCTGGTTTGGAGCTGGTTTCTTGTGAAACATGAGCACATTGCTGGGTGTCCATGGAGAACTCCTCCTTTTGTTTTGCACGGGCTAATGCTGTCTTTTCCTAGAGAAATCTTCACCTGGACATGGCTGGCTGGCAGCCACCATTTCCCTCCAGAATTCCCAGGAACAATAGCCAAACACAGCTGGGATTCTTTGAAGAGCTAAATAGGAAAGTGCGGCTTTGTCTGGGCATTGTTTCTACAGTGGAGCCCGTACAGGATCCTCTCCGTTGGGTGCTTCCAACCCACTCCAATGTTTCTCAGAACATTTCCCAGTGATCGGAAGGGGAATCCACAGAATCACAATGGAGCTTCACTGACTTTGCACCCCAACGGGAGCAATGGCTGGAATATTGCTGGGTAGGTGCCCCTTGTTGAGACCTAGTTTAAGTGAAAAAAATCCAGCGTTTTCTCCTCACAGTTCAAAACAGTGACTCTCATTCATATCTCTCCTCTCTCTTAAGCATTTTCTCGCTGTTTTCCCTTTTCCATCGACTTTTTAAATTTTTTGATAATGGTGAACTGCAGATTGTGTTACCCTATGACAGACATAGAACTGCACCTGGACGCCAATGCTGAATGATTAGCAACCTCCACTGGGGAAATTCCCACCAATCATATCCAAAACATTGCACTCTCCGGTCGTTCTGTAGGATAGTACTGCCTGGTTCGGATCTGGTTTCTTGAGAACCAGCACATTGCTGGGTATCGATATGGAACCAGGATCACCCAGTGAGGGAGGGGGAGTAAGTGGGGCAATTTGCCCCAGGCCTCACAGGAACCCCTCCAAGAGTTTTTCAGGGCCTCTGGAGCGGGGTCCTTCACTTGCTCTGGGGCCCCCAGAAAACTCTTGCTTCTTCCGCTCCGGGTCTTTGGTGGTGGGAGGTCCTTCCGTTCCAGGACCCATCGCCGAAGTGCCCTGAAGACCTGTGGCAGGGGGTCCTTCCACCCCGGGACCCACCGCCAAAGTGCCGGGTCTTTGGCAGCAATTCGGCAGCAGGGTTCCCCACTACTGAAGACCCCAGGTCCCCTGAATCCTCTGGGTGGCCCTGTGTGGAACTCCTGTTTGTTGCTAGGGTGACCAGACAGCAAATGTGAAAAACTGGGACAGGAGATGGGGGGTAATAGGAGCCTATATAAGAAAAAAAACCCAAAATTGGGACTGTCCCTATAAAATTGGGACATCTGGTCACCTATTTGTTGCTTTTTGTGTTTTTTGAGACTAATGCTCTTTTTCCCTAGAGGAAGATTTCCCGAGACGTTCCCAGGAACAACAGCCAGACACGGCTGGAGCTTTCTCAATAACTACCTAAGAAAGTGTGAGTGCATTTGGATGTTCTTTCTGGAGTTGACTCCTTCTGGGATTCCAACCCACTTCTTCCTCAAACCACAAGAGTAAAACCTTTATAAGCAAATATGCAACTTGGGAGCCTACAGCTATTTCCACAGTGCATTCACGGGATGTGTGATTGCAGTGTAGAGATACCTGTAGTCCTATGTTACTCACTTGTTAATTATCTGGGTTCCAGAATTTGGAGAAATAGGGGTAATAAATTAGAACTAGAATAATAAAGGGATGTCTTAAATGCAGAGGGAGAAGCGGTGTACTATGTGACAGGAAGATACTAATAAGATTAAAAGGGAAAGTCTATAAAAGGGTGGTCCATCTATTTTTAATGTATGGTGCTGAGTATTGGGCAACAAAGAAGACCCATGAGCACGTGGTCTGGGCCACAGAAATGCAAATGTAGCGATGGGTGAGTGAGGAATGCTTAAAGTAACACGCATAAATGGGAAAATGAGGACGTGCAGGCTCAGAGAGATTGGTCATGTAAAGTTCCGTCTTGGCAACTATGTGAGTAAGAGAGTCCGACAGATGAAGACTGATGGAGAAAGACAGAAAGGCCGACCCAATGACAAAGCGGTGGGATGTCACAAAGGAAGATGTGGTGCAGAGAGAGGATCTGGTATCGAGCAGAGCACTTTGGACGGAGAGGACTTGTCAAGTGGAATGCCAGGAACAATAAGAGTGAAATTTTCAAACAAGCCCTTTGGTGCTTTCTCTCAGGCTGCCTTTCACATTAGGAGGTGCTCCCCAGAAACATCCACAAAACTACCTCATTGTTCAAACTAACTCAAAGACCTTAAGACCAGTAGTCACTAACTCACTGGTCAATATTGTCTCTTTGTTTCCTGGTACTTCCCTGTACAATGCTGATAAATGCAAAATATGCACATTGGAAAACATAATTCCAACTATAAATACAAAATGATGGAATCTAAATTAGGTTTCTGTGTGTACCTTTATCATAAGCCTCTTTCCCAAATCTGGACCATAGCGTCCAAAATCTGGGTGCTTAGCATGAACCTCCAAGCTTAATTACCAGCCTGGATCTTATCTCGCTGCCACCAACCAGGAATCAGTGCCTGGTACACTTGAGCCCCCCAAAACCTTCCCTGGGGAACCCCCAAGACTCAGATGCTTTGAGTCTCCAACAAAGGGAAATAAACCACTTCCCTTCCTCCTCGGTCTCCCACCCAGACTTTCCTCTCTGGGCTAACCTGATAGTACTGATGCAATCTCTTTACATCACAATACCAAGAAGCATGTCTCCTTTATTCCACAAAGAGACAAACCCCAAATACAAGGAAACAGAGATGATCCTATCTCTTCCCCCTCCCACCAACTCCCTGGTGCTGCAGAGCTTACCCTCTGTAGATCTAACACAAAGAGAATTCCCTCCCCTTGTTCCTTAACCTACCCAGAGAGAAAAACTCAAACAAGTCTTACAAAGAAAACTTTAAAAAAAAAAAAAGAAAGAAAAAGACATAAGAATATAAACTCTGCATCAAGATGACAATACAGGGCTATTGCTTATAAGAAAATATGAATAAACAGTCTGATTCAAAAAGATATCCAATTTGAAACATTCCAGCAAGTTACACACATGTAAATACCCCCAAAACAACATAAAAGCCTATATTGTTTTTCTACCTGTACTTACAAGTTGGACACAGAAGATTAGAAGAAGAAAGAAGCTTCTCATAGCTGAGAGACAGACAAAAGACCCAGAGTCCAAAACTTCCCTCCCTGACTTTGAAAAATCCGGTTTTCTGATTGGTCCTCTGGTCAGGTGTTTGGTTCCCTTTGTTAATCCTTTACAGGTAAAAGAAACATTAACCCTTAGCTATCTGTTTATGACACTACCTTGAAAGTGATCTTTATTGATATTAAACAATGACCAATCCAATCTCATGCTTCAGGGTCTCATCTCAGGTCAGGAGGGAATTTTTAACAGTCTGAGGAGGTGTGTGTGTGTTGGGGAGGGGGGGGGTCAACTTCCTGTGAAGCATCAGAGATCAGCCACAGCTAGAGATGGAATATCAGTTGGGGTGGACCAGTGCTCCAGGGTAGGAAGGAGAATCCTTTGTCTTTGGTGCTGGGCAGCTGTCTCTTGCTCATATGCCCCAAAATCAGATTTGGGGTCAGGAAGATATTTCACCCCAGATCATATTGGCAGGGAACTTGGAGGTTTCCCTCCTTTCTCTGCAGACTGGAGCGTGGGATGCTTGATGGCATTAATTGGGCACACACCATCTCATCATCTCTGCTCTGTTGCAGGGCCTCAGTCATTAAGTGGTGCCTCTGGAGTTATCAGACACTGTGGTCGGGATATTAAACCCTCTGCTTCAGGGCTGAAGCTGATCTCTTTCTATTAGAGACCAAACCGAGACCTAATAGGGGAGGGGGGCAGATTATTTCCCATCTATTTCATGATGTCTCTTACACTGTCCTCTGCAGCACTTGGGGCTGGGTCTGTCATAGACAAGATCCTGGGCTATATGGACCTTGGGTCTGGTCCAGTCTGTCAATGCCTGTGATCTTGTTCCCATTGGTCTAAAGGGTGTGGGAGTGAGCTCTTTGTTACTGAAAATGGTTAGGTGCTTCTGGAACAGAAATATGCTGTTGAATTAGCCTGGTACTAGGAAACTGAGCACAAAAATAGGGATCAGGACTCCTGGGTTCTATCCCTGGCTCTGGGAGGACAGTGCAGTCTAATGGTGGAAGTGGGAGGCCTGAGAGTCATTCTATTGCCAGCTCTGGTGGGGGAGTGGGGCTTAGTGGCTTAGAGAATTGGGGCCTGGGAGCCAGGACTCCTGGGTTCTATCATTAGCTCAGGGAGAGGAGTGGTGTCTAGTGGGTTAGAGTATAAGACTAGGTATCAGGACTCCAGGGTCCTGATTCCAGTTATGCCACTTGTTCTTTCTATGACCCTGGGCCACAGTTTTCCATCTGAAAAACAGAGGGATAATAATATATACAGAACAACCTCATATGAAATTAATAAATTAGATGTGTGCAAAGTTTAATAATCAGTAACATTTATGTTCAGAGGAAGATTTTAAAACACTGTTATTATTTTTAACACACCTACTCACCATTTTATTAGGATAGTTTCATTGCTGAACTTGTATTTAAAATCCACAAGATTTTCAAGTTATATTTATGTCATAAATAGACAACCTGTTATAAATACAGGATCTGTCACATAAGATGTTGCTTGTATTTCTTTTTAAGCAAAGATAGTGCCATTTGTCATTATTTATAAAGGTAAGTCAGTGAAAACTGCTAGTTATTTGGCATTTGGCTAGCACCTTCATTCACACATATTCAAGAATATTTCTACATGAAACCTTCCATACACAGGAAAGAATTTGGGTCAGAATTGTGCTGTTCAAATGGGTTCTTCCCAGTGGCATCACATTTTGGAATTTTAGCCTCTTTTACCTACCCCACTCTCTACATTGCATCCAATTCTAACATGGATTTGAGTCCATCTCCCAGTGACTGAAGCTGATGACTGAGCGGGAGTTAACACTCCATTGAAGAGGATTAATCAGCAGTTCAGTTTCACACTCCTTTGATATGGCTGGATAGAGAAAGAGCTATTGTTCCCCTCCAGGCAATAGACAAGCTTTTGGCGACTGCCTCTCGTGATTAAAGACCCCAGGGGAGTTAGAACAGAGAAGGCTAGTCTGCTCACAAATTTTATATCTGTCCAGATAGGAAGCTGATGTCAGGCTGCCATCCTCACCCCAGAGATCCCCAGGAACTTTATCCAAACAACCACACACAGCCATGCACTCATTTATAAAAACACTGTCAAACACACACAGAATCATGCACTCCCACATGTACAAACACAAGGTAACACATACTCACATATAAACACAATCAAAGAAACACACAGCCCACAAACACAGGCTCTCACAATTAATGTCCAGAGAGTACATGAGCTCAACTCATATACAAACACAGAACAGAGAGACACTCACACACTCCATGTCCAGCCAATGGTATTTAAACACTGAGATACAAACACACAAACATGCACTCTTGCGTGTCTTAATAAGAAAGGGCTTCCCTGTTTGTATACTGTTCCTGGAGCAAAATTAACCCCATGAAACTAGAGTCAGAGAATCATAGGATGGGAAGGGACCTCACAAGGTCATCTAGTCCAGTCCCTTGCACTCATGGCGGGACTAAGTATTATCTAGACCATACCTGACACTTCAGGTGTTTCTTTAATTTGCTTTTAAAAATCTTCAGTGATGGAGATTCCACAACTGCTGTAGGCAATTTATTCCAGTGTTTAACCACCCTAACAGTTAGGAAGTTTTCCCTAATGTCCCACCTAAACTGCCCTTGTTGCAATTTAGGCCCATTGCTTCTTCCCCTGTCCTCAGAAGCTATGGAGAAATTTTTTTCTCCCTTTTCCTTCTAACATCTTTTGATGTACTTGAAAACTGTTATCATGTTCCCCTTCAGTTTTCTCTTCTCCAGGCTAACCAAACCAATTTTTTCAATCTTCCCTCACAGCTCATGTTTTCTAGACCTTTAACCATTTTTGTTGCTCTTCTCTGGACTTTTCCCAATTTATCCACATCTTTTCTGAAATGTGGGGCCCAGAAATGGACACAATACTCCAGCTGAGACAGTATCAGCGTGGAGTAGAGCTGAAGAGTTATTTCTCGTGTCTTGCTTACAACATTCCTGCTAATACATCCCAGAATGCTGTTTGCTTTTTGACGTATATTTAAAATTTGTGATCCAATATGACTCCCAGATCCCTTTTCTCCCTCCCAGAACCCCCCCAAAACTCCATCCTAGAGCCTGCACCCCACACCCGCTCCTGAACCCACCTCCCTGCTCTAGCCCTGAGCCCCCTCCTGCATCCAAAATCCCTCCCACAGCCCAAACCCTGCACCCTCTCCTGCACCCCAACCTCTTGCCCAGCCCAGATCCCACACCTCACAATCAAACTCCCTCCCAGAGCCTGCACCCTGCACCCTCTCCTGTACCCCACCCTCCTGCCCCAGCCTGGTGAAAGAGAATGAGGGTAAGGGAGAGTGAGCGAGGGAGGGAGTGGGGATAAAGTGAGTGGGGGCTGAGAAGAGGTGGGGCAGAGGCAGGGCCTGCAGCTGAGTGGGAGGGTTTGGCGGTCCCCTCAAAATTTTAAATCAAAATGGGTGTCCTTGGATTGCTGAAGTTTGAGAACCGCTGCTCTAGGCATTATATAAACCTGTGATGAAATGGACCCAGAGCTGATCCCTGTGGGATCTAAACTACTTTAAATCACACTTTTAATTAAGATGGCGGAATTTTGTGTATAGACTATTGGAATTTCTCTCAAGCCCTTAGCCTCGTGGATCGCAAGAACTCAGCTCTAATTCGGACTTGTCACTCAGGTTTCTTTACTGGTGAATACTAACCGTTACAACTGATCAGACTTATGTGTAGCAGATGGCAAGGGGTATAGCACAAATTCAAAGAATATTGGTTACTGTATATACAAATGTAACCCTGTGCATGTGTCTTCCAATCCACCTCATTTCATGCACTTTAGAAGAGCTCAGGTTACTTTAGACCCGGTTCCTGTTTGTATCATGCTCTGTTGATGTGCCACAAGTACAGAGCGTATTTGGTTAGCTCCCTCCTTGTATTTTGTTAGTTTCCTCTGCTAAGTCTCCTTCCACATGATCTTAGCTGTAGCTGCTGACTCAATTATTGTTTGAACTTGTTTTTACATCGCTTGTCTCTTGCCTTGTCCTTTACTGCTGGGCCCACTCAGACCAAGTGAGGCCTACAAAAGACACAGAGCACTCAGTGTGATGAACTGGGAATGTTCTTAATGTTTTCTCTGAATACTGTGGTGGTGCCTCAGTGTCCCCTATGCAGTTCTTAAGTACCTGGCAGAGCAAAGGGCCAGTGCACCGAAATACATGACACTCTGTTTCCTGGCAACTGATGGCCTGGACCCCTCCTCTGCAAAGGTGCCAACTGAAGGTGTTGGAGACAAAGAGATCAGGTGACCTCCTGGCCTGGGAAAGGAACTGAGCAGAGAAGGAGGGGCTGGAGGGGGTTTTCAGTCTGAAACTGGCTGGGGATGAGGACTGAAGTGCAGACGCGGGTATCTGGCTCACTGCCCCCCAAAATGGACCTGGCAGAGGGGTCCTGTTCGCTGTACCTACAAGCTCTGTTTTAGATCCTGTTCCTGTCATCAAATAAACCTCTGTTTTACTGGCTGGCTAAGAGTCACGTCTGACTGCGGAGCTGGGGTGCAGGACCCTCTGGCTTCCCCAGGACCCTGCCGGGGTGGACTCGCTGTGGGAAGCGCATGGAGGGGCACATGCTGAATGCTCCAAGGAGAGACCCAAGCAGTGAAGCCGTGTGAGCTTCTTGCCCTGGAGACAGCCTGCTCCAAGGGAGAGGAGGCTCCTCAAACTCATGACTGGCTTGGCGGGGGGCAGTTCCAGAACATCGCCCGGGGACTCCGTGACACTCAGATACACCAACACACAATCATGCATAAAAACAGAAAAGCAAATAAACATGCTCACACACTAAACACCATGAACCACACACTGACCCAGAAACATGTACTCACTGAGTGGTTAAACAAGAAAGCAACTTTGGCTTGGATTCTGTTCCTGGAGTTAGGTAATTGGGATGGTACGAGGACACTAAGTGTAGGAGCAGGTATTATGACTCCTGGGTTCTATCCCAGCTCTGTGAGGGGAGTGAGGTTTAGTGGTTAGGTTGAGGTGTCTGGGAACCAGGACTCCTGGGTTCTTTGCCTATCTCTGAGTGTGGTCTTGTGGGTTAGAGCAGAGGGGGCTCTAGGGCTTGAGGTCTATCAGTGGTTCTGGGAGGGGAATAGGCTTCACTGGTTAGATGGAGAGGGGATGGTAACCAGGACTTATGAGTTCTAGCCCTGGTTCTGGGTGAGGAGTGGTGTTTAATGGGGTAGTAAGAAAGGTCTGGCAGCGAGGAGTGTAGAGGAGAGGACTTGAGCTCATGTCTCTAAGGTTATAATTCAAGCTATGCCACTGGTTCTTTGTGTGACTTAAGCCAAGTCTCTTCCCTTTTTTGTGCCACAGTTTTCCATATGGAAACTATAAGGATAATAATATGTACAGAGCAACCTCATATGAGAATTAATAGTCAGGTCATATTTCTGCCAGGTTTGATAACTGGTTAATAGTTCTGTAGAGATAGTGGTGATATTGTTTTTACTTTTTCAACACACACACATAAAGGACCTGTCATGTAGGATGTTGTCTGTATTTCTTTTTAAGTAAAAATAGTGTCAGTGGAAACTGCTGGTTTGTTTGGTGTTTGACTTTCACCTTGAAAAACATATGCAAGAAAGTTTCTTCCTGAAACCTTCTCTAGACAGCTTCAAAATTGTGTTATTGAGATGGTTTTGTATTTGTGGCATCACATTTTGGAGACTTAACCCCTTTTCACCATCTCTGTCTCTCAATTGCATCAAATTGTAATGATTGAAGGAGCTGACTGGGTGGGAGTTACCACCCCACTGAAGTGGATTAATCAGCAGTTCAGTTACACACTCCTTTCATGATGCTAGATAGAGACAGAGCTATTGTTTCCCTGCAGTTAATGAAGAGCATTTGGCAGCTGCATCTAGTGATTAAAGAGCCATGGGGAGTTAGAAAAGAGACACTCATTAGGCCTGATTTGCTCACAGATCTGTAGCAGTACAGGTAGGAAGTTGAGGTCAGGCTGCCATCCTTATCCCAGAATGCCCCAGAAACTATATACAAACATCCACACACAACCTGCCAGAGGTTTGTAGCTGGACATCAGCATCACAGATTGGGAGGCAGCCCATCTTGTGTATTCGGAGGGCTCAGGGGTCACGCAGCCTAGGCTGCACCCCAGGGACCTTGTCACAACAGTGCTGCTCTGTTTGGACTCTGTTACTTGAGAAATATTCACCTAACTAAATTAGAACTACCAGTGTGGCACAAACACTCACATACACATAAACACACAGCAACACATGCTCCTATATACAACACGTAGTGAAACCCATGCCTACAAACCCAGTCTCTCACGCACATGCTAACAGTGACTCAAAAAAACATACTGCCATTGGCAGATTCACACACACAATCACATGGACAGAAACCAGGGCTGGTGCAAGGATATTTTGCACCCTAGGCGAAACTTCCACCTTGTGTCCCCACCTCTCCCCCCAGAGCATCGCTTATTATAAACTTTCAAAAATAAATACAGCATAATGTGGGATTGTTCATTAGAATTAATACACATTTGGCTTGAAAATTTATTAATTTCATTATTTAATCTACATATTTAATGAAAATAAATGAATAACCTGACAGAATGTGGGCTAGTTGGCTTCGGGCAGGGGGGGTGCGGCAGGGCTGACTGAAGACAGGGGGTGTGGGGCTGGCTGGACACAGGGGGTGTGGGGCTGGCTGAAGGCAGGGCAGGGGGTGTGGGGCTGGCTGGAGACAGGGGGTGCAGGGCTTGCTTTGGGCAGGCGGGTGCAGCAAGGGCTGGCTGGAGACAGATGATGTGGGGCTGGCTGTGGGCAGGGCAGGGGGTGTGGGGCTGGCTGCAAGCGGGGCAGGGGGTGCAGAAGGGGCTGGCTGTAGGCAGGGCAGGGGGCGTGGGGCTGGCTGCGGTCAGGGGGAGGAGGTGCTGCAGGGACTGGCTGGAGGCAGGGCAGGGGGTGTGTGGCTGGCTCTGGGCGAGGCAGGGGATGCAGCAGGGGCTGGCTGCGGGCAGGGTGGCGGGTACTGGGGCCGTCCGTAGATATTCTGGAGCCCTACGCAGCCCCCCCATGAGAGGTGGGAGGGTGATGCCAGGGTTACACGTTTAGCCGGCGCCGATTGAGCATCCCAGACATTTTGGGCATCACTTTTTGGTGCCCTCAAATCTTGGCACGCTAGGCGGCTGCCTGGTTTGCCTAGTGATTGCACTGGCCCTGACAGAAACACAAAACACGCACACAAAGGGCTTCTCCACACTTACAAGTTTGCAGCTTTAACAATAAGACCTTCTGCCACTCAAGCTTATTCCCATTATGGGCTTTAAGCCCAAAATTCTGCCACTGAGATAGTTTGTCTTTATGCCCATCCCATCTTGGACTCCTATCCCCCTTCTCCATTAAAGAGCTGGTTTAAACCATACACTGGCGTGGCTACATCGGAGAGGGCTGTCCTTCTTTTACAGAGAGAGCTCCGTCGGTATAAGCTGTAGCGTAGAGGCACTTATACCAGTCCTACCCATTCACAGCTAAACCAGACTTGAACATGGGGCCACTCCGAGGCCTGGTGTTAGGCTCTGCTCTGTGTCTGAGATCATGGAGTACAGACATAATTACAGTAATTCAGCTGTTCTTCTGTCACTGTCATAACTACACCTTCTGGAGAGGCGATGGAAAAACTCTTCCTTAGACCTGGGGCTGGCTTCACTGGGCCTCAGGTCAGCCTAACTGTGTCTCTCAGGGGCGTGAACAGGTTCCTGTAGCCTATATCTCTTGGGTAACGGGTATAAACGGAGCCAGCAGAATAACTACGATGCCATTACAAACTGCGTCTCATGCTGAAATAAATTTGTTAGTCTCTAAGCTGCTACAAGTACTACTGTTCTTTTTGCGGATACAGACCAACACGGCTGCTACTCTGAAACCTACACGAGGAGTATTTGCCTGTGTAGCTGTACCAGCAAAATTAGTGCAGACAAGTCCTCAATCTGTAAAATGTGTCTCTTTCGAGTGTGGGGTTCAGTCAAAACCAGCAGTGATGGAATGGGGGAGCTGGTGGGGAGTTGACACCCCAGTGAAGTATTTGGGGTGTTGGAGGGGTCAGTTCTTTTATTGCTGCTGTTTTGTGGAGGAGAACGTTATTGCAGACACAGAGCAGAGCAGCCCTGTGTTGAAGGCTGGTAGATGTGTAAACGTACAGCAATCTATACACAGAGCGCAGAACAGGACCCCAAATTCCTAACCACATGGCTTCTCTCTGCTGACTTTGCAACCAAGCTGCTAGCCCTGTATCAGCAATATCCCAGGGGATGAGGCTAATGTCATATAGGCTTAAATCAAAGGTAACTCAGTTGCTCTTGCACCATCATAAACTGGTGCAACGTGGCCTATAGATGCACAGAATGCGACATGCCCACACACGAACATGAACACAATCGCACATAAACATACATGCCCCAACAGAGGGAACCAGAAAACCAGGCAGACAGAATCACCAAAAAATGCGCTCAGGTATGCATGATGGTTTAGTGCAGAAACATACACACTCACACATCATAAAAAAGTTAATAATTGGAGATATATGTCTCTCAGAACTCAAAGGGCCCTTGAAAGGTCATCAAGACCAACCCCCTGCCTTCACTAGCAGGACTGAGCACTGATTTTTGCCTCAGATTCCTAAGTGGCCCCTTCAAGGATTGAATTCACAACCCTGGGTTTAGCAGGCCAATGCTCAAACCATTGAGCTATTCCCCACTCTGGAAAAAAAGGGCACACTTGCATGAATAGACTTTGAAATACCACACAGAGATGTGCATGGCCTTCTGTTATCACATTTTTTGACTCTCTACCCCATTTTCCAGCTCAGTAGCTAAACTATATTAAGTTCTAGCATGGATATGAGTCTACAGCCTCATGGCCAGGCTGGAGGAGAGGAAGATTAAAAACCCAATGAACTGGAATAGTCCCTGTTGGAGTCTGGTTTATGTCAAAAAGTCCAGAAGTCTGTGCCCAGAACAGGACCCCAAATTCCTATCCACGTGGCTTCTCTTTCTGCTGCCTTTGGAAACCATTTGCTAGCCCCATCCCATAAGGTTCCCTGTGGGGAGGCTGGGGTTTCTCCTGAATGTTTGCAACAGCATCTGATTTAATCACCAGCTCAGCCTGATGCTCCTTTGATGTGCCTGGCTATTGTTCCCTGCATGTCCATGAAGACCATGTGGTGACTCCCTCTGATGATTAAAGAGCGGGGAGGGACTTGGGAGGGAGACACTGAGCAGGGGCCCCAGAATATAAGAGAGGCTGGAAAGGCTCAAGGCCAGGAGACATCACAAGCCCTGGGAGAGACTGTGCTGCCTCTGAGGCCCAGCTGTGCCAGAGCTCCTGACAAAATGATGCTTTGCCTGGAGACATCTCAGCCAGCCTGGACCTGGGGAGAATGAGACTTACACACTGATGGGTAAGTCCTGCTCTGCTTTGCAGACTTGACACTTGATTTTTTTGAACCTTAGCAGCATAGTTTGGATAAAAACACTGGTGTTTCTCCTGGGAAAAGGAAGCCACCGGACACATCTAGTTATCTGATGTTGGCCACTGTAAGCAGGAAATTAGACTAGAGGGATCGTAGATCTGTTTGTGTCTGGTAATTTCTATTTGTTTGTTCCTCATCTTTTTTCTCAGCACCGCTCTCCTTACGTCTCACTCATCTTTCTTTGTCTTTTGCTTTCTCTCCATCCAGCCTGCTGCCTGTCCACCTTTCCCTCTTTCCCTGTCTGTGTCTCTGACCGTTTTGCTCCATGAGTTTAGCAATAGTTTTTAAATGGAAGGTGCTGCTTAGTTTGGATCTCGTTGACAGAGACAAATTTCAAAGCACATTGCTTGGTTTTCCTGGTAAGATTTAGTGGCTTCTACTGAAAATTGCCCTGGCAAATAGCTTTTCTGCATTTGATAGAAAAGCCAGTACAGGAGGACATCTTTTCCCAAAGAAGTATGTTTAAGCCAGACTGAAAGTACATTAGTTCTATACTTGTGTCTGTGGGTAGAATATTTTCTTCTTGGGTTTCCTTTGAAAAATCAGACACATTTTCATTCTCTCTCTCTCTTTCTTTTCACTCTCTCACTCTCCCTCCTTCCCCGTGCCCCAGGAGGCGCTCTGGTGTCGGAAAACTTTTCCCATTCATGAGAAGTCATATACTAAGCATCCAAATGGTTCATCACTGACCTACCTCCCTAACGGGAGCACTTGCTGGACTATTGAGAAAGGTAAGTGCTCCTCTGTTGAGGCATCGGTCAGGTGAAAAACTACAGCTACCATTCCTCCCCCAAATTCCCAAGAACAATCTCCAAACACAGCTGGAACTCTCTGAAGAGGTAAAGCAGAAAGTGCTGCTCTGTCTGGGCATTGTTTCTTCAGTGGAGTCCACACAGGATCCTCTCTGTCAGATGCTTCAAACTTCCAAGAGAGTCCCTGATTTCTGAAAACATTTCCCAATGATCAGAAGCGGAATCCACAGAATCACAATGGAGCTTCACTGACTTTGCACCCCAGCAGGAGCACTTGCTGGAATATTGACAAGGGTAAGTGCTCCCCTGCTGAGGCATAGATTAAGTGAAAAAATGCAGCATTTTCTCTGCACGACATACAATGGAGACTCTCATTCATATGTTTCCTCTTTCTCTAATGTTTTTTCTCACGTTCCCGTTTCCATCCAGTGTATGTTTAAATTCAGTGATGATTGTGAATTGCAAGTAGTCTTATCCAAAGACAAGTTGAACTGTACCTGAACTCCAGTGTTGAAAGATTAGCATCCTCCACTGGGAAAATTCCCACCAATCATATGTAAGCCACTGCACTGTCCGGTCTTTCTGTAGGATAGTGCTGCCTGGTTTGGATCTGGTTTCTTGAGAGAACAAGCACATTGCTGGGTTTCAGTGCAGAACTCCAATATGTTTTCTGCTTTTTTTGCTCAGACTAATGCTCTTTTTCTCTAGAGGAAGATTTCCCAGGCAGAGGCTGGCTGGCTGCCAGCATTTCCCCAGACTTTCCCTGGAACAATACCCAAACACAGCCGAAACTTTCTGAATAACTAAATAAGAAAGCGTCAGTGTGTTTGGACATTGTTTCTGGAGTTGACTACTTCAGGGATTCTACCTCTTGCCTTCCTCCAACCTTCAGGAGAATCTCTGGTCTCTGAGAACTTTTCCCATTGGTGAATCATCAAATCCAAACCATCTGAATGAATCATCGCTGCCCTGCGGCCCCAAAGGAAGCACTTGCTGGAATATTAAGAAAGAAATTGCTTCCCTCTGAGGCGTAGGTCAAGTGAATATATACAGTCTTTTCTCCACATAGCACAAAACAAGGACTCTGATTCACATGCATCCTATCTTTGTCCGGTGTTTTCTCTCCCCTGTTTTCCCTTTTTCAATGACCCTTTGTTTTAATTCAATGATCATTGTAAACTGCATAAAGTCATATCCTGAGACTGCATAAAGACCCAGACCTGTACTCCAGCTTCAAATGATTAGCAAATTCTCACCAATAACATGTAAAGCACTGCACAGTCCGCTCATTGTGAAGGATAGTAATGCTTGGTTTGGATCTGTTTCTTGAGACAACAAGCACATTGCTGGGTGTCCATGGCGAGCTCCTCCTTTGGTTTGCATTGGTTTACGCTTTCTTTTTCTAGAAGAGTGACCTGGATATGGCTGGCTGGCAGCCACTATTCCCCCACATCCCCTCCAAAAAAATTCCCAGGAACACTATCCAAACACAGCTGGCGCTCCTCTGGAGAGCTGAATAAGAAACTGCTGTTGTGTCTGGGCATTGTTTCTGCACTGGAGTCCATAGGGGATCTTATCAAATGGATTCTTCAAAGCTCCAGGTGAGTTCTTTATTTCTGAGAAATTTCCCAATGGTCAGAAGATGAATTCACAGAATCACAAAGGAGCTTCACTGACTTTGCACCCCAGCAGGAGCACTGGCTGCAATATTGACCAAGGGAAGTGCTCTCCTGCTGAGGCATTGGTTAAGTGAAAAAAAAACAACCAGATTTTCTCTGCGTAGCACAAAATGATGATGCTCATTCATATTTCCCCTCTAACTCTCTCTCTAGTGTTTTCTGTCTCTGTTGCCTTTTCCATTGACTGTATGTTTAAATTCAGTGACCGTTGTGAAATGCAGGTAATCTTACCCCAAAACAGGATAAAGGACTGAACTGTACTCCACCTTTGAATGATTAGCACCCACCACTGGGAAAATTCCCACTAATCATATTTAAACCACTGCACTCTCTGGTTGTTCTGTGGGATAGTGCTGCCTGGTTTAGATCTGGTTTCTAGAGAGAACAAGCACATTGCTGGGTTTCAATGCAGAACTCCGATGTTCGGTTTTTCTTTTTTGGCACAGACTAATGCTCGTTTTCTCCAGAGGACTATTTCCCAGGCAGAGGCTGGCTGGCTGCCACCATTTCCCCAGATATTCCCAGGAACAATAGCCAAACACAGCTGGAACTTTCTGAATAACTAAATAAGAAAGTGCCAGTGTGTTTGGATGTTCTTTCTGGAGTTGACTCCAGGGATTCCACCACTCGCCTTCCTCCAACCTTCAGGAGAATCTCTGTTCTCTGAGAACTTTCCCTATGGTATGAATGGACCATCGCTGACCTATCACCCCAATGGGAGCACTTGTTGGAATATTGAGAAAGGCAAGTGCTCCCCTGTTGATGCATTGGTCAAGTGAAAAAACGACAGCATTTTCTCCACACAGCATCAATCCACAATCCACACAGCATCAATCCTGAAAAAGTAGAAATAACGCCTATTTCTACTTTTTCAGGCTCTGTTTCATGCAATAATCATTGTGAACTGCAGGCTGTGTCAATCTAAGATATGACAAAGAACTGCACCAGGCCTCCAGCACTGAATGTGGCGCAACCTCAAAACAGGAAATTCTAACCCATCCTCTCTAAACTGCATCACTTTCTGGTTGTTCTGTAGGCTAATGCTGCCTGGTTTGGTTCTGGTTACTTGACAGAACGAGCACATTGATGGGTTCAGTGGTTAACTCCAATTTATGTTTTGTTTTACACAGGTTAATTCTTTCTTTTCCTTGAAGAATTGTCTCCTGGATGTGGCTGGCTGGCAGCCACCTTTCCCCACCAAATTCTCAGGAACACTATCCAAACACAGCTGGCACTCTCTGAAGAGCTGAATAAGAAAGTGCCGCTCTGTCTGGGCATTGTTTCTGCAATGGACTCCATACAGGGTCCTATCCATTAGATGCTTCAAACCTCCAAGAGATTCCTGATTTCTGAGAACATTTCCTGATGATCCAAAGAGGAACGCACAGAATCACAATGGTGATCCACTGACTTGCACCCCAACGGGAGCACTGGCTGGAATATTTACAAGAGTAAGTGCTCCCCTGTTGAGGCATAGGTCAAGTGAAAAAACGCTGCATTTTCTCCCCACAGCACAAAGGTGACTCTCATTCATATGTTTCCTCTCTCTCGACCCTTTCCTCACTGTATTCCTTTTCCATCCCCAGCTGAAGTTCAATGATCATTGTGAACTGCAGGTATTCTTACGCTTAAAGACTCCTTATGGATTTCCACCCTTTGCCTTCCACCAACCTCCAGGAGAATCTGTGATCTACGAGAACTTTTCCAAACCATCCAAATGAACCATCACTGACCTACCACCCAAATGGGAGCACTTGCTGGAATATTGAGAAAGGTAAGTGCTTCCCCTTTGAGTCATTGGTCATGTGAAAAACCGCAGCATTGTATCCACACAGCACCAATCCACAAGGCTTAATTGTATGTTTTTAGTCTGTCTCACTCTCAGTATCTTCTTCTCCAATCACTGTTTGTTTATATGCCATGATCCTTGTGAACTGCAGGCTGTCTCACTCAAAGATATGGTACAGAACTGCACCTGGCTTCCAGCGCTGAATGCGGAGCAACCTCAAAATAGGAAATTCTAACTAATTATGTCATCATTGCAGCACTTTCTGGTCCTCTGCAGGACAATGCTGCCTGGATATGATCTCATTTCTTGTGAAACATAAGCACATTGCTGGTGTCCATGGAGAGCTCCTCTTTTTGTTTTGCATTGGTTAATGCTTTTGTTTCCCAGAGTAATGTTCACCTGCTTGTGGCTGGCTGGAAGCCACAGTTTCCCCCCAAAATTCCCAGGAACAATCTCCAAACACAGCTGGCACTCTCTGAAGAGCTAAATAATAAAAAAAGTGCTGCTCTGATGGGCTTTGTTTCTACAATGGAGTCCATACAGGATCCTCTCAGTTGGGTGCTTCCAACCTCCAAGAGAGTCCCTGGTTTCTGTGAGCATTTCCCAATGGTCAGAAGATGAATCCACAGAATCACAATGGAGCTTCACTGACTTTGTACCCCAACAGGAGCACTGGCTGGAATACTGACAAGGGTAAGCGCTCTCCTGTTCAGGGATTAGTTAAGTAAAAAAATATACAGCATTTTCTCTGCCCAGTGCAAAACAATGACACTCTTTCATATATTTCTCTTTCTCTCTCCATTCTCGCTCATGTTAAATCTCTCTTTTCCCTTCTCTGTTATCCGATTGTGAACTGCAGGTAGTCCGAGTCTAAAAGACGATAAAGAACTGCACCTGTATTCCCGCCTTGCAGGATTAGGAACCTCCATAAGGGAAATTCCCACCAGTCATATATAAACCACTGCACTCTCCGGTCGCTCTGTAGGATAATGCTGCCTGGTTTGGATGTGGTTTCTTGAGAGAACAAGCACGTTGCTGGGCTTCAATGCAGAACTCTGAATTGTGGGTAGGAAGGCGGTTGTTTTTGTGCTTTTTGTGTGTGTGTGTGTGTGTGGTTTTTTTTAATCCACAGACTTATGCACTTTTTGCCTAGAGGAAGATTTCCCAGGCAGGGGCTGGTTGTCTCCCACCATTTTCCCCAGAGATGCTCAGGAAGAATAGCCAAGCACAGATGGGGCTTTCTGAGTAACTCTACAAGAAAATGCCAGTGTGTTTGGACTTTCTTTCTGGAGTTGACTCCTTCTGGAATTCCACCCCTCGCATTGCTCCAACCTACACAAAAATCTCTGGTTTCTGAGAAATATTTGCTATTGGTGAACAGTCAAATCCAAGCAATCTGAAAGAACTATCACCCCAACAGGAGCACTGGCTGGAATATTGACATGGGTAAGTGATCTGCTGTTGAGGCCTTGGTAAAGTGAAAAAAATACTGTGTTTTCTCTTCACAGTACAAAACAGTGACTCTTATTTTTTCCTTTCACTGTTCCCTTTGCCATAGACTGTATGTTTAAATTCAGTGTGACCATTGTGAATGGCAAATAGTTTTATCCAAAGACAAGTTGAAGAACTGCACCTGAACTCCAGTGTAGAATGATCAGCAACCTCCACTGGGGAAATTCCCACCAATCATATCTCAACCACTGCACTTTCCGGTTGTTCTGTAGGATAGTGCTGCCTGGTTTAGATCTGGTTTCTTGAGAGAACAAGCACATTGCAAGGCAGAACTCCAGTTTGTTGTTTGTTTTGTTTTTTGCATGGACTAATGCTCTTATTCTCTAGAGGATGATTTCCCAGGCAGGGGCTGGTTGGCTGCTACCGTTTACCCCAGACATTCCCTGGACCAATAGCCAAACACAGCTGGAATTTTCTGAATAACTCAATAAGAAATTCCCAGTGTGTTTGGACATTGTTTCTGGAGGTGACTTCTTAAGAGATTCCAACCCTCACCTTCCTCCAACCTCCAGGAGAATCTCTGGTCTCTGAGAACTTTCCCTGTTGGTAAAATGTTAAAAATCCAAACCATTCAAATGGACCATCACTGACCTACCGCCCAAATGGGAGCACTTGCTGGAATATTGGGAAAGGTAAGTGCTCCCCTTTTGAGGCATCGGTCACGTGAAAAACTGAAGCATTGTCTCTACACAGCACCAATCCACAAGGCTTAACGGCATGTTTTCAGGTTCTGTCTGACTCTTGGTTTCCTCTTCTCCAAACACTGACCATTTAAATGCAATGATCCTTGTGAACTGCAGGCTGTGTCACTCAAAAATATGACAAAGAACTGCACCTGGCCTTCAGCACTGAATTCGGCACAACCACAAAGTAGGAAATCCTAGCAAATCATGTCGTAACCACAGCACTCTCTGCTTGCTCTGTAGGACAGTGCTGCCTGGTCTGGATCTTGCTTTTGTGAAACACAAGCACTTTGCTGGGTCTCCAAGGATAGCTCCTCCTTTTGTTTTGCAAAGGCTAATACTTTCTTTTCCTAGAGGAATGTTCACTTGGAAGACACAGATTACCCCAAAATTCCAGAAACAATCTCCAAACACAGCTGGCACACTCTGAAGAGGTAAAGCAGAAAGTGCTGCTCTGTCTGGCATTGTTTCTACAGTGGAGTCCACACAGGATCCACTCTGTCGGATGTGTCCAACCTCCAAGAGTCCTTGATTTCTGAGAACATTTCCCAATGGTCAGAAGAGGAAACCACAGAATCACAATGGAGCTTTGCTGACTTTGCACCCCAACAGGAGCACTGGCTGCAATATTGACACAGGTAAGTGCTCTCCTGCTGCGGCATAAATTAAGTGAAAAAAAATGCAGCATTTTCTCTGCACAGCGCAAAATTATGACACATTCATATGTTTCTTCTCTCTCTTGTGTTTTCCTTTTTCCATCCACTGTTCAAATTCAGTGACCATTGTGAATTGCAGATAGTCTTACCCCCAAACAGGATAAAGAACTGTGCCTGTACTCCAGCTTTGAATGATTGCCAGCTTCCATTAGGGAAATTCCCAGCAGTCATAGCTAAACTACTGCACTCTCTGATCATTCTTAAAGGATAGTGCTGCCTGGCTTGGATCTGATTTTGTGAGAGAACAAGCACATTGCTGGGTTTCATGCAGAACTCCGATTTGTGGGTGGGGGTGGTTGTGCTGTTTTATATTTTGTTTGTTTGTGGGTTTTTTTTGCACAGACTCATGCTCTGTTTCTCTAGAGGAAGATTTCCCAGGTAGAGGCTCTCCGACTCCCACCATTCTTCCAGAAATTCCCAGGAAGAATAGCCAAGCACAGATGGGATTTTCTGGGTAACTCTATAAGAAAGCGCCAATGTGTTTGGATGGTCTTTCTGGTGTTGACTCCTTCTGGGATTCCACTGCTCGTGTTGCTCCAACCTACATGAGAATCTCTGATTTCTTTTCCAACCGGTGAGTAGCCAAATGCAAACCATCCACGCCAACGGGAGCACTTGGGGGAATATTGAGAAAGGAAAGTTCTCCCCTGTTGAGACATATGTTAAGTGAATAAATACAGCGCTGTCTTCACGTAGCACAAACTGGGGACTCTCGTTTCCTATCTCTCTTGAGTGTTTTCTCTATCGGTTGTCCATTTTTCATTGACTTTTATGTTTAAATCGAATGATCATTGTAAACGGCATGTAGTCATACCCTAAGACAGGATAAAGACCCGCACCTGTACCCCAGTGTTGAATGATCAGCAACCTCTGCTGGGGAAATTCCCACCAATCACATCTAAACCACTGCATGCTCCAGTCATTCTGTATGAGGATGCTGCCTGTTGTGGACGTGGTTTCTTGAGAAGAAGCACATTGCTGGGTGTCCATGGTGAACCCCTCCTTTGGTTTGCATTGCTTTCTTTTGACCTAGAAGTGCTTGGCTGGCAGCCAAAATTTACCCACAAAATTCCCAGGAACACTATCCAAACACAGCTGGCACTCTCTGTATGAGCTAAATAAGAAAGTGCTGCTCTGTCTGGGCATTGTTTCTGCAGTGGCGCCCCTATGGGGTCCTACGCGGCAGATGCTTCAAACCTCCAAGAGAATCCCTGATATCCGAGAACATTTCCCAATGGTTAGAAGAAGAACCCACAGAATCACAATGGCGATTCACTGATTTTGCACCCCAACAGGAGCGCTGGCTGGAATATTTACAAGAGTAAGTGTTCCCCTGTTGAGGCCTAGGTTAAGTGAAAAAACAAAGTTTTTTCTCAGCACAGCATAAAACAAGGACTCTCATTTGTGTGTTTCATTTCTCTAGTGTGTTTTCTCTCTTTTTTTCCCTTTTCCATCTATATTTTTAAATTCACTGATCGTTGTGAACTGCGATAGCCTTACCCTAAGCAGGATAAAAAACTGCACCTGTACTCCAGTGCAGAATGATTAGCAACCTCTGCTGGGAAATTTCAAACAACCTTATCTTAAAACCACTGCACTCTCCGCTCTGTCTCCAGGATAGTGCTGCCTCATTTGGGTCTGGTCAGTTCAAACCCAGGAAATAGATTAAGTAGAAAACACACATTACTTAATACCTACTATGCAGAACCATCATCCGCTCCCACCTGCAGCCCTGTCATGGATCCTGCAATCTCTGTAGCCTCTCCCACATTTACATCTCACCCATAGCTTGGCTTTCTGTCCCCAGGAGCACGGTACTAGCCCCTTGTGGAACACAATTCCAGGGCCTCTGTCTCTGCCCACTACCACCTCCAGTGCTCTGTGGGGCACTGTGCCCAGATACCTCTGAGCTGCCCCATAGTTCTGCTAAGTTCTTAGGAAAGGCTGAACATGGTGTGCCCAGTTCCTGGCTCCTGAGTGAGCCCCAGTCAGCCCCCAAGTGAGCTCTGTGGTGCTACCAGTGGTGCTGGAAGGGGCCCTACCATGAGCTCCCAGCACATTGGGCAAAGTTTGCACAGATACATGCATGGCACAGCAGTGGCAGCAAAGGTGCACCGTCGGGATTTCCCCACTTCCCACAGCTCTTTGGCACTCCAGCCCCCTGGGATTCTGGTATCCACCACTGCTTTATAAGGCAGGAATAGTCTCCTTCCTACCCCTCCAGTGCTTACCAGCTACTCCGAGTGGGGAAGGAGCCGCTCCAGGGAGCCCTCTTCAGTGCCGCTGCCGCCCAAAGCCAGGTGATGAACCCAGGGCACTGAAAGTTCCTCAGAGGCAACTTGGGATTGCTGCTGGGGCTCGGCGGGAGACCAGGCATCTGCCTTGTGCCGAGCTGCACTTGCTTTCCTCGCCTGCAGATCTCCGCCTCCCGCTCTCTCACCTGCCTCCCGTCATTGATCTGTCACATGTCACCCAAGCAGCCCAGCAGGTGGCTTGTGAGGCAACGGAGTGCCAGCAGAGGACACCATGCACATGGCAGAAATAGGTGGGCAGGCCAATAGTCTCCCTCGTGCCCCTTCCTGAGGCATTCAGCTGGAGCGGGGGGGGGGGGGGTTGGGACGTGAGACCCTCACTGCCCAGTGAGGTCTTTCCTATAACTCTTCATGCATTGCAATGGACTGGCTAGTCGGTGGCACCTGCATGTTCAAAACACTTCATCGTTATTCACAGTGTTAACATACAGTGTAGCATAAAGCATACAAAGACTGTATGCAAAACAGGATCTCTTTTAAAAATTTGTTCATGACCCCTTTCATATGTTCTTGTGACCCACTTTCGGGTGCAACTTCATGGGTTCAGAAAGACTGGGTGAGACAAATACCTATCAGGCATGATCTAGAATCAGGGGTTCTCAAATTTCATTGCACCACTACCCCCTTCCTCACCCTCCTAAAGTTGGGGTGTCCTTATTCTGTAGATTAGTATATTAATTATCTCAAACTTATTAGCATATATGTCACTTAGTCACCATAGCAATTGTGTACTTAAAGTGTGTGCTAAGGGCCCTATCCTAAAATCGTAAATGATCTGGAAAAACGGGTAAACGGTGAGGTTGCAAAATTTATAGAACATACAAAACTGCTCAAGATAATTAAGTCCCTGGCAGACTGCAAAGAGCTACAAAAGGATCTCTCAAAACTGGGTGACTGGGCAACAAAACGGCATAGGAAATTCAGTGTTGCTAAATGGAAAGCACTGCACATTGGAAAACATAATCTCAACTATACATATAAAATGATGGGGTCTAAATTAGCTGTTCCCACTCAAGAAAGAGATCTTGGAGTCATTGTGGAGAGTTCTCTGAAATCATCCACTCAATGTGCAGCGGCTGTCAAAAAAAAGCAAACAAGGTTGGGAATCATTAAGAAAGGGATAGACAAGAAGACAGAAAATATCATATAGCTTCTATATAAATCCATGCTATGGCCACATCTTGAATATTATATGCAGATGTGGTTGCCCCATCTCAAAAAAGATACATTGGATTTGGAAAAGGTTCAGAAGATGATTAGATGACAAGAATGATTAGGGCTATGGAACGGCTGCTGTACGAGGAGAGAATAATAAGACTGGGACGTTTCAGCTTGCAAAAAAAATGAAGGGGGCGGGAAATAATTGAGGTCTATAAAATCATGACTGGTGTAGAGAAAGTAGATAAGGAAGTGTTATTTACTCCTCATAACACAAGGACTAGGGGTCACCAAATGAAATTAATAGGCAGCAGGTTTAAAACAAACAAAAGGAAGTATTTTTTCTTCACACAACACAGTGAACCTGTGGAACTCCTTGCCAGAGGATGTTGTGAAGGCCAAGACTATAACTGGGTTCAAAAGTGAGCTAAATAAATTCATGGAGGACAGGTCCATCAATGGCTATTAGCCAGGATGGGCAAGAATGGTGTCCTGAGCCTCTGTTTGCCAAAAGCTGGGAATGAGCGACAGGGGATGGATCACTTGATGATTCCCTGTTCTGTTCATTCTCTCTGGGGCACCTGGCATTGACCTCTGTTGGAAGACAGGATACTGGGCTAGATGGAGCTTTGGTCTGACCCAGTATGACCGCTCCTATGTCCTCAAACTGATATCAGCTGCCTTCCCATCAGGTAACCCATGATTACCGGTCAGCATTTTATGCACAATTGCTGCAGAATTATGTTATTGAGAAATTATACTGTATTTTATGAGTTTGGGTTGCCACTGGTCAATTTACTTATGTTAATTTAATAGGCTTAATTTATGCTTGGTTTTCTTGTATTACTGCCTCGTCTCTAGATTTTACTAAATACTAAATATTTAATCCTATAGTGTGACCCCATAGGATACACTGGGTCTCCCACTTGCTAGATGAGTTTCCCAACTCCTGAGCTTTCAGCTATTTCAGAGTGGGACACATATTTTCACAAAAGACTTTGGAAAGTGGTTGGTGTATCCTGCTGTGGAATGGGAAAACTTTTTCAAAAGCATGAAAATTTGAGAGGAGGGAGGGTAAATGTGCCTGTATGTGCAGCGCATATGTGTTTCTGTGCATGCATGAGTGTACATAGGTGCGTGCATGTGTGTGCGCAGCACTAAACGAAACATTTTATTCAATCTAATCCAAATTTTTTAACCACTTTTGCTGAACTGCAAACAAAACCAAAAAGGTCAAGCATTCACTCAGCTCTTCTCTAGGTTAATATGTAACCTTCAGGGCCGGCTGCAGCTTTTTTGCTGTTCCAAGCAAAAAAAAAAAAAAAAAGATGGAGGCCCCCCGCTGAAGCAGCAAAGCAGTGGGGAAAAAACCAAAAACACGGAGTGGTAAAGAGGGTGGAGGGGGGAGAAACAATGGCGCGACAGAAGCGGAAAAGCAGGGGGGGTGAGAAACAACGGCGCAGTCAGAAAAGCGGGGGAAAAAACAAAACAAAAACCCTACAGGGTGGCCGGAGCCAGGGGACTCTGTGCTGCAGAGTGCATGCCTGGTCTAATGGGGGGGAGGGGGAGGGAGCAGGGGAGGAGAGAGAGAAAGTGGGGGACCAGGGCTTCAGCGGGGCGCTCGCCACTTGACCCCGACCGCTGCGCTGCCTACTGGGAGGGCTCCGCGCCTCTGTGGTCGGCGGGGAGGGAAGGACGTGGGCTGCCCTGCCAAGTGTGCTGCAGGGCGCTCCCTTTCTCCGCCTCCTACAGGCAGCCAGAGCAGCGAACAACAACAAAAAAAGCATCTGTGTCGCCCTAGGTTTGGGTGGAAGCCGCCCTGTAGAATCTGCCATGCCAGGCACGAGCTTGCTCGGCTGGTGCCTGGAGCAGGCTCTGGTGACCTTCAATCTGACTCCATCTGTCCCTGTCTAAAGAGGAACACAATAGTACCCGCTAAGTGGGGGCTAGGGGGTTGCTCAACAAACTCCTTTAAGTTCCTCTGTTGAACCCTGAAATAGCAAGTATGGCAAGCGCAGAGGCCTGGAAAAGGGAATTCCATCCCAGGGGAAATTCCAGCATCTCAAAATTGGTTTTCATCACAAATTAGGATGAAGAGTCAAAATTTGGAAATGTTCATGAAATGGAGATTCTGAAAAAAAATTGATTTGGAAACGACCTTATTCAAATGCTTTGTGTTAAAAGTGTAATTTTGATAATATAATATATTAATATCAAAATGAATACGAAAGTCAGAACAAAATGGAAAAGTCAAAATGCAACTGAATGAAAAAGTCAAAGTGAAATCCGCCAGTTTTCTTTTGAATTGTTTCAAAAGTTTTCTGTCCAAAATAGTGTCAAAATCCCGGCCTCATTTTCGTTTTGAAAACTGTTTCATCGGGGAGGGGAGCATGTGTTCTCTTTGACCAAATGTAGGGGCAAGAAACTTAATTTAATGCCAAACAATGTCATTGATTGGGATTTGTGTTACTTTCAGACACACTTAAAAAATAATGATCAAAATATGTCTGGCCTCTGGTGCACCCATCTGTGCCACAACTAGGGACTCGTGGCACTCTGGGTTCAATCAAAGAACATAATTCTTTTCTCACATTTGTTTCTTGTTCATGAACATAATGAGCCCTGTGTGATTCAATCCCAGTGGTGCCAAGTGTGTTTATATCCTGCTCCCTAAACCACTGCAAGGAACTGGTGGTTTAAAAGAACCTTAGACACGTAACAAAATTCGAGTCAGTCCTGGGTGGATCTGTTTTCTTTTGTACACTGCAGACTATTTTATGCAAATTGTCTGGAAATAGGCATTTTGTCAGCACTGTGAGAGTTACTGGTAAATTTGGATCTATCTATCTATCTATCTATCTCTCACCACACCCCCGCCCCATTCCCTCTCTTCCTATTTTAGGATTTTCTGTAGCACCCAGTATGATATTATCTAAACTCACATAGGCTTGGCGTTTGTGGATACCTAGCACTGTACATCTGAAAATCAGGATCCTCGGATCCCAAACTGGCCATTCAAAAAAAATAACCCCTCTCAAGTTTGTGGGTACTTCAGTCCTTAATTATTTTATCAAGACAAAGAGAGGAAGAAAACAATCACCACAAGCCACCTGAAGACTGCGTGTTGCACTTTGGTAAGTTTCCTTTACTGCTCTGTCTTTATTCAAGATAATTTCAGTGTTGTTAAGCTCAAGGGTAAAATCTTTCTAAGCAAATGAGTGACTTAGGAGCCTATGGGTGTTTCCACACTGCAATCACGGATTGTGTGATTGCAATGTAGAGATATCTTTAGTCCTATTTTACCCACTAGTTAATTATCTGGGTTCAAGTATCAGGGGGAATGGAGGATGAAATTAGAACTAGAATAGTAAACTCGAATGCAGAGGGAGAAGCGGTGTACTATGTGACAGGAAGATACTAATGAGATTAAAAGGGAAAGTCTATAAAAAAGTGCTTCATCTATTTTTAATGTATGGTGCTGAGTATTGGGCAACAAAGAAGACCCATGAGCAAGTGATCTGATCCACAGGAATGTGAATGTAGTGATGGGTGAGTGAGGAATGCTTAAAGTAACACCAATAAACGGAAAAAGTAGGGAGAGTAGGCTCAGACGGTTTGATCATGTAAAGTTCCATCCTGGCAACTATGTGGATAAAAGAATCGGACAGATGAAGCCTGAAGGAGAAAGGCAGAGAGGCTGACCGAATGATGAAGTGGTGGGATGTCACAAAGAAATCCACCTTAGCATGTGGTGCAGATAGAGGATCTGGCATTGAGCAGAGCACTTTGGAGGGAGAGGACTCATCAAGTGGAATGCCAGGAAGAAGAGTAAGAGTGAAATTTTCAAACCAGGCTGCCTTTCGCACTCAGGAAGTGCTCCCCAGAAACAGCCACCAAAATAACTCACATTTTAAACTAATGTATAGACTTTAAGGCCAGAAGTCACTAACTCACTGGTCAATACTGTCTCACCGTTTCCTGGTACTTTCCTGTAAAATGTTGATAAAAGCAAAGTAACGCACACGGGAAAATGTAATTCCAACTGTAAATACAAAATGATGGGATCTAAATTAGCCGTTGTTATTCAATTGTGAAGTCAGTGTGGAGAGTTCTCTGAGAAGATCCACTCAATGTGCAGCAGCCATCAAAAACGCGAATGGACTGTTAGGAACCCGTAGGAAAGGGGTAGATAATAAGACAGAAAATATCATGATGCCACTATATAAATCCATGGTAAGCCCACACCTTGAATATTGAATGCAGTTCTGGTTTCCCCATTTTAAAAAGATATATTAGAATTTGAAAAGATACAGAAAAGGGCAATGAAAATGATTAGGGGTTGGGAACAGCTTCCATATGAGGAAAGATTAAAAAGACTGGGACTATTCATCTTGGAAAAAAGACGACTAAGGAGGCATATAATGGAGGGCTATAAAATCATGACTGGTGTGGAGAAAGTGAATAGGGAATGTTACTTACCCCTTCACATGACACAAGAACCCAGGGTCACCCAATAAAGTGAATAGGCAGCAGGTTTAAAACAAACAAAAGGAAGTATTTCTTCACACTACGCAGAGTCAATAGGTGGGACTCATTGCCAGAGGATGTTGTGAAGGCCAAAAGAATAAATGAGTTCAGAAAAAACTTCAGTGAGTTCCTGGTGGATAGCCAGGATGGTCAGGGAGGCAAACTCTAGGTCGGGGGTTCTCAAACTTCATTGCACCACATCCCCCATCTGACAAAAAAAATTACTACACGACCCCAGGAAGGGGGACTGAAGCTTGAGGCTGCCCCATCCCTGCCATCCTGGGGGCAGGGGGAAAGACAAAGCCCCACTGCCACCTGGGGGGGAGGAGGAGGGGCAGAGACAAGCCAAAGGCTACAACTCCAGGCAAGGGGCCTGTAAGCTCAAACCCTTTAAAAGGTATCTCAAAATTTGGGCACCAAAGTCACTCATTGCTTTTGGAAGATCTATTTGGCTTCTTGAAGCTATGCACTAAATTAATAATTCATCCTCTTCCCTTGCAGATGCAGCCGAGCAGGAGATGGGGAATCGGACAGCTGAGCTGGGTTTCATGCTTCTGGGCTTCTCTACTTTCCCAGAACAGCACAAGTTGGTCTTTGTGGCACTCCTGTTTGTGTACCTCACAGCTCTGGTTGGCAATGGGATGATACTGATCATTGTTCGGCTAGACTCTGGCCTCCAAACCCCCATGTACTATTTCCTCCAGAACTTATCCTTCCTAGACATCTGCTACATCTCTGTCACACTGCCCCATATGCTGAATAACTTCCTGGAAGAGGAGAAGGCCATTTCCTTCCAGGCCTGCTTTACTCAGCTCTACTTCCTCATCACCTTTGTGGGAGTCGAGTGCATCCTCCTAGCCATCATGGCCTATGACCGCTACCTGGCTATATGCCACCCGCTGCGCTATGCCACCCTCATGAGCAGAAAGACCTGCTTGCAGCTGGCAGTGGCCTCCTGGACCTGCGGCCTCCTCAACTCGGCCCTGCACACAGGCCTCACCTCTGTCCTGCCCTTCTGTGCCTCCTACCACATCTCCCATCTGTTCTGCGACGTCCCCCAGCTGCTGAAGCTCTCGTGCTCGGACACCTCCCTCAACAAGGTGGTGCTGCTGGCTGGGACAGTGCTGCTGGGCGCCATTCCCTTCCTCTGCATCGTAGTGTCCTACGTGGCCATTACCAGGGCCGTCCTGCAGATCCGCTTTGCCCAGGCCCAGTGGAAGGCCTTCTCCACCTGCGCCTCCCACCTGGCCGTGGTCACCTTGTTCTACACCACGTGCATGTTTAATTATAACCGACCCACCTCTGGGCACCCCTTGTATGTAGACACCCTGGCTTCCGTGCTCTACAATGTGGTCACGCCCATGCTGAACCCGCTCATATACTCCCTGAGGAACAAGGAGGTGAAGGCAGCTCTGAAACATGCAATAGGGAAAAAAAATTCCTCTCTGAAAACATGAGAGCCCGAGGGGACAGGGGAATGTCAACTCTGGGCCCATCTACACCTTAAATAATAGAAATAAATATATGGAGATAAACCTATCTCATAGAACTGAAAGGCCATTGAACCCAGGTTGCTGCCTTTGCTAGCAGGACCAAGTACTGATTTTGCCCCAGGTCTCTAAGTGGCCCCTTCAAGGGCTTGAACTCACAATCCTGGGTTTTACAGGTCAATGTTGAAACCACTGAGCTATCCCTCTCCTAGGAGCAGGGCTAGGGTTTTTGGTGCCCTGGGGGGGTCCTTCCGTGCTCCTGGTTGTTGGCAGTAATTTTGCAGCGGGGGGTGGGGGGTTCTTCCACTCTCCCGGTCTTCGGGGCACTTCCGGAGTGAGTGAAGGACCCACCGCAGAATTGCCGCTGAAGACTCGGAGCGCAGAAGGACCCCCCGCCACCGAATTGCTGCCAAGGGCGGCAATACGCCACCCCCTCAAATCCTGGCACATTAGGCGACCACCTAAGTTGCCTAAATGGAAGCGCCAGCCCTGCCCTCCCCCATATCATGAATCACCTCCCTTTCCCCCATTTATCCCCTTCCTTAATGGACCATGTGGCAAAGAGACTTGCCTACATTTCCCTTAACACTTGTAGTTGTATCATGATAATGACTAGACTTGGAAGAATTTCATGGGTGGCCAACCTGTGGTTCCAGATCAGAGGTTAATATGCAGCTCCTTGCACAGGTGCCGACTCTGGTGATGGAGCTACAGGCACAAACTTTCCAATGTGGTGAGGGGTACTCAGTGCTCAACCCCCTGCCCTGCCCGGCTCTGATCTCACTCCACCCCTTCCCCCAAGACCCCCCAGGAGGTACTGATTGGTAGGGCTGCTGGTGGGCAGGAGGCACTGGGGGCTTATTGTGGGGAGAGCTGGTGAGCTGATGTATTACTGTGGCTCTTTGGCAATGTACATTGGTAAATTCTGACTTCTTCTCAGGCTCAGGTTGGCCACCATTGGTAGAATTTGATTTTTAATTTGTATAACTTCAATGGATGTTTATTTCTAAGTTTCCTCCCCTCCATAATTATAGATTTAAATTATGACAGTGATGGGAAATTATGGGGGTGGTGAACAACAGGGGGCCAGACAATAATGTCCTGCAGCTGTTAAAACAGAGATTGTCAACAGCACGTCAAAATACACAAACTCAATAGTCTTAAATCAAACTCTAAGATCTCAAGCAGAATTCTTCTCACATTGTTTATCTGTACATTTGGATTATGATTGCTGGATATATTTACCAATGAAAATCCCAGCCTAATAATGACCAATCCAATCTCATGCTTCAGGGTTTCATCTGGGGTCAGGAAGAATTTTTCCTAACCTGAGCAGGTAGGTGGGTGGCTCACCTTCCTGCAAAGCATCAGAGAGCTGGCGACAGGATAGTAGTTGGGGTGGACCAGTGTTCCAGGGTAGGAAGGAGAATTCTGTTTTAAGTGGTGAGCAGCTGTGTCCAAAACTCAGATTTGGGGTCAGGAAGGCATTTCCCCCTCTTCAGGTTGGCAAGGAACTTGAGGTGTGGGAGGCTTGCTGGTATTAACTGGGCCTACCCCAGCTCATCATTTCTGCACTGTTGAAGGACTGTAGTCATTAAGCGGTGCCTCTAGAGGTCTCAAACAGTCTGGTAGGGATATTAAACCTCCTGCTTCAGGACTGAAGCTGATCTCTTTCTATTAGAGACCAAAGGGAGGTCTAATTGGAGGATTATTTCCCATCTGCCACTTGATGGCTCCTACTCTTCTCTACACCACCTGGGGCTGGGCCCTGTCATAAACAGGATCCTGGGCTATATGGACCTTGGGTCTGGTCCTATCTGGCAATGCCTATGATTTTGTGCCTGTTGGTCTAAACGGTGTGGGAGTGAGCTGTTTATTATTTAAAGTGGTTAGGTGCTTCTGGAACCAGAAATATAGTGTTTAATTAGGCTGGTACTAGGAGAATGAACACAGATGCAAACATCAGGACACCTGGGTTCTGGCTCTGAGAGGACAATGGGGTCTAGTGGTTAAAATGGAAGGGCTGGGAGTTAACACTATTGGTGGGGGAGTGGGGCTTAGGGAGTTAATTAATTGGGGGTAGGGTTCTATTCTTAGCTCTGAGAGGCAGTGGGGTCTAGTGGGTTAGAGCATAGGACAAGGCATCAGGACTTCAGGGTCCTAATTCCACTTATGCCACTTGTTTTTTATATGACCCTGGGCAAGTTACTTTCCTTCTCTGGGCCACAGTTTTGACCTGGACAATAGAGGGAAAATATAATATGTATAGAGAGCAGACAACTCACATGGAATTAATAGTCAGGACAGATTTCTGCAAAGTTTAATAATTGGTAATATTTCTGTAGGCTGAATGGGGTGATATGGTCAGTGCAAGATTTTATAACATACACACACACAATTTTACTAGGACAGTTTCATTGCTGAACTTGTATCTAAAATACACAAGGATTTTCAAATTAAGTTAATGTCATAAACATAACAACCAGTTATAAATACAGGATCTGTCACATGGGATATTGTCCATGTTTCTTTTTATGTAAAAAGAGTGACATTTTTCATTATTTATAAAAATAAGTCAGTGAAAACTGCTGGTTATTTGGCATTTGAATTTCACCTTCACATACTTCAAGAAACCTTCCATGCACAGGAAACCTCCCATGGCTCAGAGTTGTTCTGCTCAGAGGGCTTGGTCCCTGTAGCATTACATTTTGGAATCTTGATCTCTTTTACCCACCCTGGTTTCTAAATTGCATCCAGTTCTAACATGGATTTGAGTCCATCCCTCAGGGACAGAAAGAGCTAGCTGAGAGGGAGTTAACACCCCATTCAAGTGGACTAATCAGCATTTCAGGTTCATGCTCCTTTAATATGGCTGAATAGAGACAGAGCTATTGTTCCCCTTCAGTCAATGAAGAGAATTTGGCAACTGCGTCTGGTGATTAAAGACCCCAGGGAAGTTAGAATAGAGAAGGCTAGTCTACTCATAGATTTTGTACCTGTACAGAGAGGAAGCTGATGTTAGTCTGCCATCCTTACCCAAGAGATTCCCAGGAACTTTATCTAAACAGTCACACACAACTGTGTGCTTGGCTACACTCAAAACTACAAAGCGCTGCAGCAGGAACGCTGCCGCGGCAGCGCTTTGAAGTGCGAGTGTGGTTGCAGCGCCAGCGCTGGGAGAGAGCTCTGCCGGCGCTGCAGGTACTCCAGCTCCCTGTGGGGATTAGCTTGCAGCGCTGGGAGCCGTGGTCCCAGCACTGGGACACTGTTTACACTGGTGCTTTGCAGTGCAGTAACTTGCTGCGCTCAGGAGTGTGTTTTTTTCACACCCCTGAGCGAGAAAGTTGCAGTTCTGTAAAGTGCCAGTGTAGCCAAGGCCAAAGACACAGTCAAACACACACAGAATCATGAACTCCCACATATAGAAATACCATGAACCGCACACTGACATAGAAACATGCACTTGCTGAGTGGCTAAGCAAGAATACAAATCCCATGTTGAATGCGGTTCCTAGAGCTGTGTAATTGGGGTGGCATGAGGAGGACTTAAAATATAAGCAGGCATTATGACTCCTGGGTTCTATCCCAGCCCTGGAAGGAAAAGAGGTGTCTAGTGGTTAGGTTGACATGTCTGGGAGCCAGGACTCCTGGGTTTTATGCCTCTCGGTGTGTGGTCTAGAGCAGAGAGGTCTGGGAGGTAAGGTTTGGGTACTATCACAGGCTTTGTTTGGTGAATAGGCTTCCTTGGTTAGATGGGCTAGGACTTCTAGCTCTGGATCTGGCTGAGGTGTGGTGTTTAATGGGTTAGAATGAAAGGGCTGGCAGTGAGAAATCCTGATTCTGGGAGAACAGTAGGGTGTAGAGAAAAGTATTGGGATCACACCTCTAAGGTTATAATTTAAGGTATGCCACTGGTTCTTTTTTGTGTGATCTTGAGAAAATTACTGTTCATCTCTGTACATCAGTTTTCCATCTTGACATTAGAGGGATAATAATATGTACAGAGAAACCTCATCTGAAAATTAATAGGTAATATTTCTGCAAAGTTTAATAATCAGTTAATAGTTCTGGAAGGATAGAAGTGAGATTGTTATTACTTTTTAAGAACACACACCTATATTTGGACTGTTTCATTGCTGATCTTGTATATAAAATCACAAAGATTTTCAATGTATGGTTATGTGATGTCCTAAATAAACAATCTGTCTATAAATACAGAACTCTCATATAGGATGTTGTCTGTATTGCTATGTAAAAATAGTGTCATTTATCCTTTTTTTTAGTAAAGTCAGTGAAAACTGCTAGTTTATATGATTGATACGGTTTCACTCTGAGAAACAAATATACAAGAACCTTTCTACCTGAAAGCTTCCCTAGAAAGGAAAGTCTTTGGCTTCAAAATTATCTTGAGATGTGTTTGTATTTGTGGAATCACATTCTGAAGTCTTAACCCTTCATCTCCATACCAGTCTCCAAATTGCATCTAATTCTAACATGGATTTGATTTCATCCTTCAGTGACTGAAGGAGCTGACTGAATGGGAGTTAACACCCCATTGAGGTGGATTAATCAGCACTTCAGTTTCACACTTCTTTGATAAGCCTGGATAGAGACAAAGCTCTTGTTCTCCTCCTGGCAAAGAAGAGCATTTGACAACTGCCTGTAGTGATTAAAGAGCCAGGGGGAGTTAGAAAACAGACACTCAATCATTAGGCCTGTTTTACTCACAGATTTTGTACCAGTACAGGCAGGAAGCTGATGTCAGGTTGCCATCCTCACCCCAGAAATCCCCAGGCACTAAGTTCAAACAACCACAGACAACCCTATGCTTATACACAAATGCACAGTCAAATACACAGAAGGATGTACTACCACATATAGAAAGACAATCAGGGGTCACCAAATGAAATTAATAGGCAACAGGTTTAAAACAAACAAAAGGAAGTATTTCATCACACAATGCACAGTCAACCTGTGAAACTTCTTGTCAGAAGATGTTGTGAAGGCAAAGACCATAACAGGATTAAAAAAAGAACCTAAATAATTTCATGGAGGACAGATCCATCAATGGCTATTAGCCAGGATGGGCAGGGATGGTATCCCTAGCCTCTGTTTGCCAGAAGATGGGAATGAGTGATGGGATGGATCACTTGATGATTCTATGTTCTGTTCATTCCCTCTGTGGCACCTGGTATTGACCACTGTTCGGACACAAGGATAGCTGGACCTTTGGTCTGACCCAGTATAGCCATTCTTACGTTCTTATGTAATCAGAAAAAAAACACAGCCCACAAAAACAGGCTCACACAATCAATGTCCAAAGAGTACACAAGCTCTCATATGCAGTCATACAACTAACAGATAGGTACTCACACACTCAATATCCAACCAACAGCATCCAAACACTCAGAAACACACACACAAACAGGTACTCTTGAGTGTCTAACTAAGAGAGGGCTGCCCTGTTTAGATACTGTCCATGAGGTAAAATTCAGCCTGTGAAAGTAGAATCATAGTATTGTAGGACTCCAGTGGAGGGCTAATTAGCATGGAGTAGAATGAAAGAATTACTTCTTGTGTCTTGCTTACAACACTCCTGATGATACATCCCAGAAAGATTATTAGACTGTTGAATCATATTTAGTTTGTGATCCCCTACAACTGCCCGATCCTGTTCCACAGTACTCCTTCCTAGGCTGTCATTTCCCATTTTGTGCATGTGGACCTGATTGTTATTCCCTGAGTGGAGCACTTTGCATTTGTCCTTATAGAATTTCATCCTATTTACTTCAGACTATTTCTCAAATTTGTCCAGATTGTTTTGAATTGTAATCCTATCCTCCAAAATTATTGGAACGCCTCCCAGGTTGGTATTGTCTGCAAACTTTACAAGTGTACTCTTCATGCCATAATCTCAATCATTGATGAAGATATTGAACAGAACCAAACCCAGAGTTGCTTCCTGTGGGATCTAAACTAGTTTAAACCACACCTTTAATTATATAGGTGGATCTTTGTGCATAGGCTGCTGGAATTTCTCTCCAGCCCTTAGCCTCATGGATCCCAAGAATTCAGCTCCAATGGACTCATCACTCAGTTTTTTTTACTGGTGTATACTAACTGTGGCAAATTGCCAGTACTGATCTGCTGGGTCTCACGCTTTCTCTTCTCTGGGGTAGGTTCAGGGCACTATTACTTGCCTCTGAACTGGTTCTTAATTACTCCACTAGTGTCCTTGGAGGAGGGGAGTGGAGAGGGAGGGACCTGGGCTCTCCCTCTACTCCAGGTCCCAACCCAGGGGCCCTGAGGGTTGTGGTGAACCACTTGAACTAGCGGTTCCTTCCCCTGGGTTACTTCCCTCTCCTATCCTTCAGCTTGTGAAGGGCCTCTTGCCTCCCTTCTACACAAGCCTGGTGCCCCTTATCTAGGGTTTCTTCTAGACTTCACAATCCACCACAGCTCTGCTCTGCTCTGCTCTTCTCTGCTCTTCTCTTCTCTTCTCTTCTCTAACCAAACCTTCCTCCTTCAACTCCCACACTGTCTGACTGAAGCAGGGGTTTTTTATCACATGACTGACGTCAGGTGCTCTAATTGGAGTCAGGTGCTCTAAATGGCTACAGGTGTTCTAGTTAATCTAAAGCAAACTTTCCTCCCTTGGCAAGGAATAAGCCCCCCTGCTAACACTCTCATGCTGCCCTCTGGCCATACTGTATCACATAACACTTACACAGATCTGATCAGACTCATGTGTAGGGAATGGGTGAGGAATAGAGCCCAAATTCAAATAATATTGGTTACTTTATATACAAATGTGACCCTATGCATAAGTCTTCCAATCTGCATCATTTCATGCACTTTATGAGTGGTCAGGTTACTTTAGAATCAGTTCCTGTTTGTATCATGCTCTCTTGACATGCCACATGTGCAGAACATACATGGTTAGTTCCCTTCTTGTATTTTGCTGGTTTCCTCTCTCTCTACTAAGTCTCCTTCCACATGAACTTTGCCATAGCTGCCCATCTAATTATTGCTTGAACTTCTTTTTACACAGCTTATCTCTTGCCTTGTCCCTTGACTACTGGGCCCACTCAGACCAAGTGAGGCCTACAAGGGCCAGATCTAATAGACATGCATACAGCATACAGATACACTAATGCACAACTATGTAGAAAATCAAATAAATATGCTCAAACACTAAACACTATGAACCACATGCTGACACTGAAACATGCGCTTGCTCAGCAGCTAAACAAGAAAACACAGCTTAGCTTGGATTGTTCCTGAACTTTGTAATTGGGGTGGTAGCAGGAGACTGAAAATAACTGCAGGTACTATGACTCCTGGGTTCTCTCCCAGTGGGGGTCTAATGATTATACTAAGCCATCTGGGAACCAGGACTTTTGGGTTCTATGTTTATCTTTGTGTGGAGGGTGGGGTTAGAGCAGAGGAGGCTGGGAGCTAGGGTTTGGGGGTCTCTCACTGGTTTGGGGAGGGGAATAGGCTTCACTGGTTAGATGGAGAGGGTCTGGAAGCTGGTGCTTGCAAGTTCTAGTCCTGGCTCTAGGACAGGAGTGGTGTTTAATGGATTAGAGTGAAATGGCTGGGAGGTAGGAATCATGGGTTCTATTCCTGGCTGTGTGGGGTGTAATGGGTTGGACTTTGGATCATGACTCCAAGGCTATAATTCAAGCTATGCCAGTGGCTCTTTCTGTGACCTTAAGCAAGTTATTGTCTGTCTCTGAGTCACAAATTTTCATCTAGAAAATGAGTAATAATAATATGCACAATGCAACCTCATCTGAGAAATAGTAGGTTGTATTTCTGCAAGGTTTAATAATCAGTGAATAGTTCTGTAAGGATGGAGGTGAGATTGTTATTACTTTTTAAGCACACACATCTCTGTTTGGACTGTTTCATTGCTGATCTTGTATATAAAATCACAATGATTTTCAAGTTATGTTTATGTCCTAAATAAGCAATCTGTCTGCAAAGACAGGATCTTTCATGTAGGATGGTGTCTGTATTTTTAAGTAAAAGTAGTATCATTTTATTATTTTTAGTAAAGTAATTCAGTGGAAACTTCTAGTTTACATGTTATTTGGCATACATATTGAGAAATAAATATAAAGGAGGGTTTCTTGCAGAGATGTGTTTGTATTTGTAGAAAATCGCATTTTGAAGTCTTAACCCCTCATCTCCATTCCAGTCTCTAAAATGCATCAAATTCAAACATGGAGTTGATTCCATTCTTCAGTGATTGAAGGAGCTGACTGACTGAGAGTTAACACCCCATTGAGGTGGATTAATCAGCAATTCAGTTTCACACTCCTTTGATGAGGCTGGATAGAGACGAAACTATTGTTCCCCTACAGGCAAAGAAGAGCATTTGGCAACCTCCTCTGATGATTAAAGAACCAGGGGGAGTTAGAAAATAGAAACTCATTAGGCCTGGTTTGCTCACAGATTTTGTGCCACTATAGGTAGGAACAGCAAAGAATCCTGTGGCACCTTATAGACTAACTAGATAGGTAGGAAACTGATGTCAGGATGCCAGAGATCCCCAGGAACTAAGTCCAAACAACCACCACACACAGCCCTGCACTCATATACAAATGTACCGTCATACAGATACAGAATCATGCACTCCCACATGTGGAAACACATAGTAACACAACTGTCATTTATATACACAATCAGAGAAACACACAGCCCACAATACAGGCTCACACAATCTATGAGAAAACAGGCTCTCATATCTAAACATACAATACACAGAGAGGCTCTCACACACTCAATATCCAACAAATAGCATCCAAACACACAAACATGTACTCTCGAGTGTCTAAGGTGAGAGGGCTGCCCTGTTTGAATACTGTTCCTGGAGCAAAATTCAACCCATGAAAGTAGAATCACAGAATTGTAGGATTGGAAGGGATCTCAGGAAGTCATCGAGTCAAATCTCCCACAGTGAAGGCAGGACTAAGTATTATCTAGACCATCCCTGACAGGTGTTTGTCTAACCTGCTCTTAAAAATCTTCAAATATGGAGATTCCACAACCTCCCTAGGCAATTTATTCCAGTGCTTAACAACCCAGACAGTTAGGAAGTTTTTCCTAATATCCAACCTAAATCACTGCAATTTAAGCCCATTGCTTCTTGTCCTCTCCTCAGAGGTTAATAAAAACAATTCACCTGCCTCCTCCTCGTAATAGTCTTTTATGTACTTAAAAACATTTAACATGTTCCCGCTCATTCTCCACTTCTCCAGACTAAACAAACCCAATTTTTTCAATCTTCCCTCACAGTTCATGTTTTAGAGTAGCAGCCATGTTAGTCTGTATCCACAAAAAGAACAGGGGTACTTGTGGCACCTTAGAGACTAACAAATTCATTTGAGCATAAGCTTTCATGGGCCACAGCCCACTTCTTATCCACCTTTAATCATTTTTTCTTGCTCTTGTCTGGACTTTCTCCAGTTTGTCCACATCTTCCATGAGATGTGGCACCCAAAACTGGACACAATACTCCAGTTGTGGCCTAATCAGCGAAAAGTAGAGTAGAACAATTACTTCTCGTGTCTTGCTTACAACACCTCTGATGATATGTCCCATTTTTGTTTATTTTGCTACACAGTTACACTGTTGACTTATATTTAGTTTGTCATCCACTATGACCCCCAGATCCTCTTCCTAGATAGTCGTTTTCCATTCTGTACATGTTCAACTGATTGTTCCTTCCTACATGGAGTACTTTGAATGTGTTCTTATAGAATTTCATCCTATTTGCTTCAGACAATTTCTCAGATTTGTCCAGATCATTTTGAATTATTATCCTACCCACCAAAGCTTTTACAACCCCTCCCAGCTTGGAATTGTCCGCAAACTTTATAAGTGTCCTCTCTAAGTCATTATCTATATGGTTGATGAAGATATTGAACAGAACCAGACCCAGAGTTGCTTACTGTGGGATCTAAACAAGTTTAAAATCACACTTTTATTAAATAGGTGGATCTTTGTGTGTAGGTTGCTGGAATTTCTCTTAGCCTCATGAATCCCAATAACTCAGCTCTAGTTCAGACTCATCATTCAGGTTTCTTATTGGTGTACACTAACAGTTACACAGAACAAAATGAGGAGGGAAAAACAATAACAGAAAACGTGAAAATGGCAGAGGTTTCAAATGACTTCTTTGTTTCATTTTTCACCAAGAAGTTTGGTGGTAATTGTACAGCTAACATAGTGAAAACCAGTGAAAATGGGGTAAGTTCAGAAGCTAAAATAGGGACAGAACAAGTTAAAATTACTTAGACAAGTTAGACGTCTTCAAGTCACCAGGGCCTGATGAAATGCATCCTAGAATACTCAGGGAACTGACTGAGGAGATATCTGAGCCATTAGCAATTATCTTTGAAAAGTAATTTAAGAGGGGAGAGATTCCAGAAGACTGGAAAAGGGCAAATATAGCACCCATCTATAAAAAGGGAAATAAGGACAAACCAGGGCATTATAGGCCAGTCAGCTTAACTTCTGTATCAGGTAAGATAATGGATCAAATAATTAAGGAATCAATTTACAAACATCTAAAAGATAATAAGGTGTTTGTCTAACCTGCTCTTAAAACTTTCCAAAGATGGAGGTTCCACAACCTCCCTAGGCAATTTATCCCATTGTCTAACCACACTGACAGTTAGGAAGTTTTTCCTAATATACAACCTAAACCTCCCGTACTGCAATTTAAGTCCATTGCTTCTTGTCCTTTCATCAGAGGTTAAGGAGAGCATTTTTTCTCCCTTCTCCTTATAACAACCTTTTAGGCACTTGAAAACTGTAGTAAGAGGAGGCCCTGAGATATAAACCAGGCCTCTGATACTAAGGTTTATATCTCAGCGCCTCCTCTTACGACAAAAACTGTTAGTATGTTCCCTCTCAGTCTTCTCTTCTCTAGACTAAACAAACCAAGTTCTTTCAATCTTCCCTCACGGGTCATGTTTTCTGGAGCTTTAATCATTTTTTGTTGCTCTTCTCTGGACTTTCTCCAATTTCTCCACATCTTTCCTGAAATGTGGTGCCCAGAACTGGACACAATACTCCAGCTGAGGCCTAATCTGTGTGGAGTAGAGCACAAGAATTGCTTCTTGTGTCTTGCTTATAATACCCCTGCTAATACAGCCCTGAATGATGTTAGCTTTTTTTGCAATGGTGCTGCAATATTTACTTATATTTAGCTTGTGATCCATCATGACCTCCAGATCCCTTTCTGCAGTACTTCCTAGACAGTCATATCTTATTTTGTATGTGTGCAATTGATTGTTCCTTCCTAAGTGGAGCGCTTTGCATTTGTCCTTATTATCTTTGCATAAGCTTTCATGGGCAAAAAGCCCCCTTCGTCAGATGCATCACAAAAAGCTTATGCCCAAATAAATGTCTTAGTCTTTAAGGTGCCACTGGACTCCTCATTGTTTTTATGATTTCTCCAGTTCGTCCAGATCATTTTGAATTTGAATCCTATTCTCCAAAGATCTTGCGACCCCTCCCAGTTTGGTGTCATCTGAAAACTTTATAAGTGCACTCTCTATGCCATTATCTTAATCATTGATGAAGATATAGAACAGAACTGGGCCCAGAGTTATTTCCTTTGGGATCTAACCTAGTTTAAAATCTCACCTTTAATTAAATAGGTGGATCTTTGTGCATAGTCTGCTGGATTTTCTCTCCTGCCCTTAGCCTTGTGGATCTCAAGAACTTATCTCTAATTCAGACTCATCACTCAGGTTTCTTTACTGGTGTATACTAACACTTACACAGATCTGATCAGACTCATGTATAGGGGATGGGTGAGGGGTATAGCACAAATTCAAACAATATTGGTTACTTTATATACAAATGTGACCCTGTGCATGAGTCTTCCAATCTATGTCATTTCATGCACATTATGAGTGGTCACATTATTTTAGAACCAGTTCCTGTTTGTGTCATGCTCTCTTGGTGTGCCACACGCACACAGCATATTTGGTTAGTTCCCTCCGTGTATTTTGTTAGTTTTCACCCTGTCTGATAAGTCTCCTTCCACATGAACTTTGCCATAGCTGCCCTTCTAATTATTTCTTGAACTTCTTTTTACACAGCTTATCTCTTGCCGTGCTTTTGAGTACTGGTCCCACTCAGACCAAGTGAGGCCTACATGGGCCAGATCTAAAAGACACACAGACACACAATCATGCATAAAAGCAGAAAGGCAAATAAACATGGTCACACGCTAAACATCATGAACCACACACTGACCCAGAAACGTGCACCTGCTGAGTGGCTAAACAAGAAAACCCAACTAGTTTTGGATTCTGTTCCTGGAGCTGTGAAATTGGGATGGTACCAGGAGACTGAAAATAGGAGCAGGTACTATGACTCCTGGCTTCTATTCCAGCTCTGAGAGTGAAGTGGGATCCAGTGCTTATATTGAGGTGTAGGAGAGAACCCAGGACTCCTGGGTTCTCCCCTTATCTCTAGGTGGTCTTGTGGGTTAGAGAAGAGGAGTCTAGGAGCTAGCACTTAATGGGTTCTGGGAGGGGACTAAGCATTACTGGTTAGATGGAGGTGTGCTGAGAGCCAGGACTGCTGAGTTCTATCCCTGGCTCTGGGTGGACTGGTGTTTCTGAGTTGGAGTAGAAGGGCTGGGAGTTAGAAATCGTGGGTTGTGAAAGATAGGACTTGGGATCATGACTCCAAGATTATAAATGAAGCTGTACCATTGATTCTTTGTGTGTCTTGAGCAAGTTACTATATGTCTCTGTGCCACAGTTTTCAATCGGAAAAATAGAGAGATATTAATATGTACACAACATATGAGAATTAATAATCACATGCTGTTTCTGCCTGGTTTGATAACTCATTAATATTTCTGTAGGGATAGTGGTGAGAAGTTAACAGGAAGATTTTAAAATATTGCTGTTACTTTTTAAACACCCCCCCCCCCATATTTGGATTGTTTCATTGCTGAACTTATATTTAAAATCACAAGCATTTTCATGTCATGTTTATGTCATAAATAAGCAATCTGTCTACAAATACAGGACCTGTCATGTAGGATGTTCTCTGTAATACTTTTAAAGTAAAAATAGCACCATTTATCATTTTTTAAAATAAAATGTCAGTGAAAACTGTGGATTTATTTGGTGTTTGAAAAACACATATGCAAGAACGTTTCTACCTGAAACCTTCCCTAGACAGGAAAGTCTTTGCTTCAAAATTGTGTTATTGAGATGTTTTGTATTTGCGGCATCTCGTTGTGGAGTGTTAACCCCTTTTCCCCATCCCACTCTCTAAATTGCATCCAGTTCTAACATGGATTTGAATCCATCCCCCAGTGACAGAAGAAGCTGCCTGAGTGGGAGTTCACACCCCATTCAGGTGAACTAATCAGCAGTTCAGTTTCACACTCCTTTGGTAAGGCTGGAGAGAGAGAGCTATTGTTCTCCTCCAGGCAATGAAGAGTATTTGGTAACTGCCTCTGGTGATTAAATACCCTGGGGGAGTTAGAAAAGAGATACTGATTAGGTCTGGTTTGCTCACAGATTTTCTACCTGTACAGATAGGAAGCTGCATTCAGGCTGCCATGCTCACCCCAGAGATCCCTAAGAAATATATCCAAAGAGCCACACACACCCATGTGCTTGTAGACAAATACACAGTCAAATACACAGAGACTCATTCACTCATGCATATAGAAACACTGGCCTGCTTGCTACATAAGGAAAATGACTGGCAGAGCTATAGTGGTCATATAATATTGTTATGGCTCAATGGGGCCCTGGTCCAGAGCGACTCCCTATATAACTACTATGGCATAACAACCTATGTTGCCCCTCTATTCTAGAACAAAAGGAGAAGCAGAAGTAATTATTCCAAAATGAAGTCCCTTTTATTCAGGAATAGTGTGTCCATGTGGGGAATTACACCAGCATAATCACTACTCTGTTTTAGTACTGCTGGCCCATTTTCCTTTGTAAACAGGTCCTTACGCTCCTTAGACTGCAAGTTAGGTCAAGGCAAGGCAGCTTACAATGACAAGCTATGGAAGTCTCTACTCTTAATTTTTTCTCCCACCGACATAACTGTCAAGCTACACCAATTTAATACTCCACCTCTGTGAATGGTGTAGAGTCAAGGTTGATGTAGTGAGGTCAACACATAGTGTTAGTGTAGACACTGCATTGCTTAAGTCGACTATTAATGGCTTTCAGGAGTCTTCCCATAATGCCCCACACTGACAGTGCAAAGGATGAGCTTCTGGTGAGCATGCACACAGCTAACACAAGGAGCAAAGTGACAACACACACAAGCGTTGAAAGTACTGTAGTGGTTGTATGTGGAAGGAAGTTAGGTCAAGGTAATTTTGTAGGCAGTAGGTTTAAAACAAACAACGTGAAGTATTTCTTCACACAATGTACAGTCAACCTATGGAACTCATTGCCAGATGATGTTGTGAAGGCTGAGACTATAACAGGTTTCAAACAAGAACTTAATAACTTGATGGAGGATAGGTCCAAAAATGGCTATTAGCCAGGATGGACAGGGATGGTTTTCCTAGCCTTTGTTTGCCAGAAGCTGGGAATGAGCAACAGGGGAGGGATCACTTGATGATTCCCTGTTCTGTTCATTCCCTCTCGGGCACCTGGCATTGGCCACTGTCAGAAGACAGGATGGAACTTTGGTCTGACCCAGTATGGCTGTTCTTATGTTCTTATGTAGTGTAGACGTGGCCTTAGACTCTTCTCCCAGCCTGCTGTTTATCCCTTTGATGTATTTAAGAGAAGAATCGGATCCCCTCTCAGCTTTCTGAAAAGATTATACAAATGTATTGCTTTTTAAATGCACATATATATGCATCCTTTCACTGCTGAACTCTCATTTGAAATCCACATTCTAGATGATATTGAAGTTATGTTTCTGTCATGAATAAACATGTCTATAAAAACAGGGTCTCTCGTTTTTGCATTTGTCTGTAATTATTATAGTTTTTAGAAAACCTAGTCAATGAAAACTGCAAGTGTCTTGTACTTGGCTTTTATCTTCACACATCAATATGAAATCTTATTAAGATGATGTTTAAAAAATGTGAATGATACAGAGTTTAAGTGTAGACGTTTCTGGTTACCAGGGAATAACGCACAGATTATTAAGGGGTGCGAAGTTCAGTTTAAAATTGGATGGTGTAAAGACTACATAGTCTGCAATATCCCCAGTTGGGGGCAAAAGGTTAACGGGTCAAGGTACAGACATCGAGATATGAGGGTATGTTGTTCATATGATGAATATGTTTAGATGTGGAGCATGAGTGGATACAATGATGAAAAGCCTGTATACACAGAAAAGCCTGTGGCTCAACAGTGTGCTATCGAGATGGGTTTCTCCTTGTGCCATCACATTTTGGACTCTTCCCCATTGCAGGATCTAAAATGAACTTGCATCCAGTTCTAACATGGATTTGAGTCTAATCCCCAGTGATTGAATGAGCTGGTTGAGAGGGAGTTAGCACCCCATTGCAGGTTAACTCCTTTGACCTGGCTGGTTCTGCCAGGCAATGAAGAACATATGGCTACTTCCTGTGCTGAATAAAGACCTAAAGGGAGCGATACAGACCAGGACAGGTCTATATAGAGATTTTGCACAATAGCAGATTGGAAGGTGATGTCAGTCTGCCAGTGCAAACCCAGAGATTCTCAAGAACTATACCCAAACAGCAGCACTGTGCATATAATCATTTACATACAAATTCCACAAACCACACACTACCAGACCCGAACAAGGACTGTCTGAGTGTCTGACTAATACAGTTGTGACACTCTGTATCTCAAAGTAGCACCCTGGAACTGCCATATTCACCGCTGTGACATTATTTTGACGTGTTTTGTATAATGTATGCCTTGTGAGGTATCATTTGAAAATATTGAACTGTTGAACAATAATAACCTGTTGTACTGTTTGTGTGTACGACCATTGTATGTGAAGTTATGAAGTATTGCTATATGTGTCACTGAGCTATGTTGTGAGGTTAGGGACACCCACAACCAGCCCTTCAGTTACAACAAAGGAGTAGCCATAAATGGAGAGACAGGCATAAACGGCTCATCTACACACAATCCACTATCCTAGAGACTTCTAGGTGGAGGCACATATGAAATGTGAGGGCAACTAACCCATGTCCCAGCAAGGATCTTTTCAACAGCTGGAAGAAAGTGAGAGACAGTGGCATGATCACTTGATCTCTTCTGACCCCCACCCACACAACACCTGGAAGAACATCTGGAGGAAAAAGACTTTGAATTGGGGAAGGGTGGTCCCAGTCTGGAAGGTAGTTCCTGCCTATGTATTCAGGAACTGTCACCTGCTTCTGCCATCAGTTGGAGTGAGAAAAGCTGTTTGCTTCAGCTCCACTTAGACTAAAAAATGAGACTTTAGAATGTGTGTTTACTTTTCATTTTCTTAAGGTAAGTGTCTCTGACTTTTAAGGGATTTAGCCTACCACTTAAATCACTTAAAATCACTCTTTCTGTAGTTAATAAATCTGTTTTATGTTTTACCTAAAGCCGTGTGTTTGGTTGAGATGCTCGGGAAATCTCTGCTCAGGTTAACGAGGGCTGTTCCATGTCACCCTTTTGTCAGAAAGGTGAAATAGGTAATGAGCTAACACTGGTCAGGTTTCTGATCATGTAAGACAATACGGGTCTGGAGTGCAAATCTGGGGAGCTACAGGGAATTGGCTCCCTATTGATAGTTCATGGGCAGCTGGGAAATCTTTCATGTAACTCATTTGGGTGGCTCCCTGCCTGTGGATGTCTGCATACATCCAGAGGCTGTCAGAGGTTTGCAGCTTGGCATCGGCATTACAGTATCAGGTAGGCCAGACTGGTGCCTTCTGAGGGCTTGGAGGTTCCACAGCCCAGGCTGCACCCTGGGGACCCCGTCACAACATTGCTGCTCTTTGTGGACTCTGTTCCTTAAGAAATAGTCACCTAATTAAAGCAGAACTATGTCTGTGGAACAGACAGTCACATACACATGAGCACACAGCAACGCATTCTTCTATACACAACACGTAGCGAAACGCCTACAAACATGCCTTCGGACCCAAACAAATACAATCTCTCACATGCACGCTAGCAGTGACTCAAACACACAGCCAGAGGCAGATTCACACACTCAGTCACTTGGACAGAAGCACAAACACACACACACACAGGGCTTCTCCACACTTACAAGTTTGCAGCTTTGACAAGAAAACCTTCTGCCACTCAAGCTTATTCCCATTATGGGCTTTAGCTCAATATTCTGCGACTGAGAAGGTTACGTCTTTAGTCCATCACATTTTGGACTCCTAACCTGCTTCTCCATTAAAGGACTGGTCTGAATCTGAAACATACATTGGCATGGCTACATCAGAGAGGGTTATGATTCTGATATAGAGATACCTCTGTCAGTATAAGCTGTAGAGTAGACACACCTATACCACCCTACCCATTTACAGCTAACCCAACTTTAAACATAGGGTCACTCTGAGGCCTGGTGTTAGGCCCTGCTCTGTGTCTGCAATAATGTAGTGAAGACATTATTAGAGTTATGGAACGGTTCTTCTGTAAACAAACCTCCCGGAAAGGCGAGAAGATAGGTTGATGGAAGATTTCTTCATTACACCTAAGTGTTGGCTAAGCTGGGGCTCAGGTCAGCCTTACTGTGTCTCTCAGGGGTGTGAATTGGTTGCTGTAGCTGATATCTCTCAAGTAACTGGTGTAAACTGGGCCAGCAGATTAGCTACGTCTGCATTAGAAGTGTTTGTCTGGGTAACTGTGCCAGCAAAGTTTCGTAGTCCTCAGCATCCTTTAGATGTAGAATGCATCCTTTTTGAGTGTGGGGTTCAGTCGAAACCAGCAGGGATGGAATGGGGGAGCTGGTGGAAGGCTGACCCCTTCGTGAAGTGTTTGGGATATTGAAGGTGTCAGTCTCTTATTGCTGCTGTTTTCTGGTGGAGAACAGTATTGCAGACACAGAGCAGAGCAGTCCCATGTTGAAGGCTGGTGGATCTATAAACGTACAGCAATCTATACACAGGGCACAGACCAGGACCCCAAATTCCTAACCACATGGCTTCTCTCTCTGCTGACTTTGCAACCAAGCTGCTAGCCCTGTATCAGCAATATCCCAGCGGATGAGGCTAATGTCATATAGGCTTAAACCAAAGGTAACTCCGTTACTCTTGCACAGAAGTGTGGAACGCCCGCACACAAACATGAACACAAGCGCACATACACACACGCATGCACAAACAAATAAAGCAGAAAACCACCCCAGTCCGGCAGGCAGATACAGTCACACAAAAAATATGCTCAGGTACACAAGATGCTCTAACGCAAAAGCATATACACTCCCACACGGAGTTAAGGACACACTTGCATGAATAGACACTGAAATACCACACAGAGGTGTGTATGGTCTTCCGTCTTCATGTTTTTTGGACTCTCAACCAGCAGTGATGGAATGTAGCTGAATAGTATCAGGGCCTGGATATGAGTCTACAACTTAATGAGCAGGCTGGGGGGCAGGGGGAGGTTAAAAACCCAGTGAGCTGGAGTAGCCCCTGTTGGAGTCTAGTTTATGTGAAAAAGTCCAGAAGTGTGTGCCCAGAGCCCAGAACAGGACCCCAAATTCCTATCCATGTGGCTTCTCTTTCTGCTGCCTTTGGAAACCATTTGCCAGCCCCATCCCATAAGGTTCCCTGTGGTAAGGCTTGTGCCCATGCACAGTGGGGGTTTTCTTGGATGTTTGCAACATCAACTGATTTAATCACCAGCTCAGCCTGATGCTCCTTTGATGTGCCTGGCTATTGTTCCCTGCAAGTCCATGAAGACCACGTGTCGACTCCCTCTGATGATTAAAGGGCAGGGAGGGACTTGGGAGGGAGACACTGAGCAGAGGCCCCAGAATATAAGAAAGACTGGAAAGGCTCAAGGCCAGGAGACACCACAAGCCCTGGGAGAGACCATGCTGCCTCTGAGGCCCAGCTGTGCCAGAGTCCCTGATGAGATGACGCTTTGCCTGGAGAATCCCTCCCAGCCAGCCTGGACCTGGGGAGAATGAGACTCACACTGATGGGTAAGTCCTGCTCTGCTTTGCAGAGCTGACACTTGATTATATGAACCTTAGCAGCATAGCTTGGGTAAAAACACTGGTGCTTCTCTTGGGAAAAGGAAGCCACAGGACACATCTAGTTATCTGATGTTGGCCACTGTAAGCAGGAAATTAGACTAGATGAACCATTGGGTTTTTTGTGTCTGGTAATTCTGTTTTTCTGTTCCCCATCTTTGTTCTCAGCATCTCTCTCCTTACATCTCATTCATCTCTTTCTCTGTCTTTGGCTTTCTCTCCATTCAGCCTTCTGCCTCGTCCTTCTTTACATCTGTTTTGCTCCATCTGTTTACCAAGAGTTTTGAACTAGAAGGTGCTGCCTAGTTTGGATCTGGTTGATAGAGACCAGCCCCAAAGCACATTGATTGGTTTCCTTGGTGAGTTCCTAGTGCTCCTAATCAAAATTCTCCTGGCAAGTCACTTTCCTACATTGGGTAAAAAAGCCAAGACAGGAAGTATGTTTAAGCCTGGAAGGGCATTAGCTTTATACTTGTGTGTGTAGAACATTTTCTTCATGTGTTTCCTTTGAAAATAAAAAGATATTTTCATTCACTCTCTCACTCTTCCCCCACCTGCCGCTTCACCCAGGGAGGCTCCCTTGTTTCAGAGAACTTTTTCCATCCAGATGGGTCATCACTGACCTACTGCCCCTATAGGAGCACTTGCTGGAATATTGAAAGGGGTAAGTGCCCCCTTCTGAGGCATAGCTTAAGTGAAAAAATACATCATTTTCTCCAGACAGTGACTTTCATTCATAGGTTCCTCTCTCGTGAGTGTTTTCTATTCCTGTTTTTCCTGTCCCATTGACTGCATGCTTGTGAGCACTGTGAACTGCAAGGAGTGTAACCGTAACATGGGATAAAGAACTGACCTGGGCTCCAGAGTTGAATGATTAGCATCCCCCATTGGGGAAGTTCCTGTACTCTCCGGTCGTCCTGTAGGATAGTGCTGCTTGGTTTGGATTTGGTTTCTTGAGAGAACAAGCACATTGCTGGGTTTCAATGCAGAACTCTCGTTTGCTGGTCAGTTTGGTTTGGTTTGGTTTTTGGCACAGACTAATACTGTTTATCCCTAAAGAAAGGTTTCCCAGGTAGAGGCTGGCTGGCTCCCAACATTTACCCAGACATCCCCAGGATCTATAGCCAAACACAAGTGGGGCTTTTTGAATACCTAAATAAGAAAGTGCCAATGTGTTTGGATGTTCTGCCTGGAGTTGACTTCTGGAATTCCACTCCAACCAGCAGGAGAATCTCTGAACTCTCAGAACTTTTCCTATATGTCCAAACCAACCAAATGGACCATCACTGACCTACCACCCCAATGGGAGCACTTGCTGGAATATTGAGACAAGTAAGTGCTCCCCTGTTGAGGCACAGATCTAGTGAAAAAAATCCATCGTTGTCTCCACCCACCTCAAATCCACAAGGCTTATTAGTATGATTTCAGGCTCTGTCTTGCTCTTGATTTCCTCTTCTCAATCACCAATTGTTTAAACACAGTAATCATTGTGAGTTGCAGGCTGTCTCACTCTGGCAAGTTACTGTGCTGAAACCTTCTCGACCAGGGCTGTGAAAACTCACCCCTCCACACCCCGAGTTCAGCAAGTGTCAGTGCTGTGAAATGCCAGTGTAGACAGCCTCCGAGCACTGGGAGCAACACCCCTCTTTGAGGTGGTTTACACAGAGTGCTAGGACAGCTCTCACCTCTGTGTGTAGCTGTGCTTGAGGCACTGAACTGCACCTGGCTTCCAGCACTGACTGTGGAGCAACCTCCAAATAGGAAATTCCTTTTGTTTCCCAGAGTAATGCTCACCTGGACGTGGCTGGTTGGCAGTCACCATTTCCACCCCGAAATTCCCAGGACCGAGATCCAAACAGAGCTGGCACTCTCTGAACAGATAAATAAGAAAGTTCTGCTCTGTCTGGGTGTATTTCCTGCAATGGAGTCTGTACAGGATCCTTTCAGTCCAATGCTACAAACCATCAGGAGTCGCTGATTTCTGAGAACATGGTCAGAAGAGGAAGCCACAGAATCACAGCGGAGGTTTGCTGACTTTGCACCTCAACAGGAGCACTGGCTATAATATTGATGTGGGTAAGTGCTCCCCTGTTGAGGCATAAGTTAAGTGAAAAAAAATCCAGTGTTTTCTCTGCACAGCACAAAACGATGATGCTCATTCCTATATTTCCTTTCTCTTGAGTGTTTTCTCGCTGTTTTCCGTTTTTCCATTGACTGTTTAAATTGAATGATCACTGTGAACAACAATTAGTCCTATCCAAAGACGGGGTTAAGATGTGCACCTTTGCTCCAGTGTTGACTGAATAGCAATCATCATTGGGGAAATTCCAACCAATCATATCAAACCATTGCACTCTTTGGTCATTCTGTAGGATAGCGCTGCCTCCTTTGGATCTGTAAAAGCGGCAGAGTTCTGTGGCATCTTATAGACTAACAAACGTATTAAGATCTTCGGATCTGGTCTCTTGAGAGAACAAGCACATTGCTGGGTTTCAAGGCAGAACTCTGCTTGGGTTTTTTGGGTTTTTTTCCCACACACATTAATCCTCTTTTTCCCTAGAGGAAGATTTCTCAGGGAGGGGCTGGCTGGCTGCCATCATTTCTCCAGACATTTACAGGGACAGCAGCCACACACAGCCACACTTTCTGAACACCTAAATAAGTAAGTGGTAATGTGTTTGGACATTCCTTCTGGAGCTGGTTCCTTATAAGATTCCACCGGTCGCATTCCTTCACTCTCCAGGAGACTCTTTGGTCTCTGAGAACTTTTCCTTTTTGTGAGAAGTCAAATTCAAACCATCCAAATGGACCATCACTGACTTACCACCTCAACAGGAGCACTTGCTGTAATATTGAGAAAGGTAAGTGCTCCCCTGTTGAGGCCTAGCTCCAGTGAAATACTACAGCATTGTCTCCACACAGCACAAACCCACAAGGCTTATTTGTATCTTTTCAGGCTCTGTCTTATTCTCAGTTTCCTCTTCTGAAATCACCGATCATTTAAATGCAATTATCTTAGTGAACTGCAGGCTGTCTCACTGTAAGATGTGACAAAGAACTGCTCCTGGCCTCCAGCACTGAATATGGAGCAACCTCCCAACAGGAAATTCTAACCCATCCTGTCTTAACCACAGCACTCTCTGGTCATTCCATAGGATAGTGCTGCCTGATTTGGATCTGGTTACTTGGGAAATGCAAGCAAGTTGCTGGGTGTCAATGGGGAACTCCTCCTTTTGGTTTGCACAGGCTAATGCTTTCTTTTTCTACAAGAACATTGACCTGGACGTGGCTGGCTGGCAGCCACCATTTCCCCCCCAAATTCCCAGGAACAATCTCCAAACACAGCTGGCACTCCCTGAAGAGTTAAATTAGAAGTGCTGCTCTGTCTGGGCATTGTTTCTACGTTGGAGTCCATAGGGGATCCTGTCCATTGGATGCTTCAAACCTCCAGGAGAATCCCTGATTTCTGAGAACATTTCCCAGCGGTTGAAAGGGGAACCCACAGACACACAATGGAGCTTCACTGACTTTGCACCCCAACAGGAGCACTGGCTGGAATATTTACAAGAGAAAGTGCTCCCCTGTTGAGGCATAGATCGACCGAAAAAACATCTAGTATTTTCTCCACATAGCACTAAGAGTAGACTCATTCACACGTTTCTTCTCTCTCTCTCTCTCAAGCGTTGTCTTGCCATATTTCCTTTTCCAACAATTGTTTAAATTCAATGATCACAGTATAAAGAATTGCAACTCTGCACCAGCATTGAATGATTAGCAGCCACCACTGGGGAAATTCCAACCAATCGTATCTGAACCACTGCACTCTGGCCATCCTGTAGGGTAGTGCTGCCTGGTTTGGATCTGGTGTCTTGAGAGAACAAGCACATTGCTGGGTTTCAATGCAAAACTCCAGTTTGTTGGTTTTTTAGGGTTCCCCCCCAAACTAATGCTCCTTATCCTTAAAGAAAGGTTTCCCTGGCAGAGGCTGGCTGGCTGCCCCATTTCCCCAGACATTCCCAGGAACAACAGACAATCACAGCTGCACTTTCTGGATACCTAAATAAGAAAGTGGAAATGTGTTAGGATGTTCTTTCTGGACTTGGTTCCTTATGGAATTCTTTTCCTATTTATGAGAAGTCAAATTCAAACTGTGACCATCACTGACCTAGCACCCCAACAGGAGCACTTGCTGGAATATTGAGAAAGGTAAGTGCTCCCCTGATGAGGCATAGGTCTAGTGCAAAACTTGCTGTATTCCCTTTTCCATCGACTCTTTAAATCCAATGATCATTGTGATAGGCAGGTTGTCTTATCCTAAGACAGGATAAAGAACTGCAACTGTACATCAGTGCTGAATGATTGGCAACCTCCACTGGGCAAATTCTAGCCAGTCATACCTAAACCACTGCACTCTCTGGTTGTTCTGATAATGCTGCCTGGTTTGGATCTGGTTTCTTGAGAGAACAAGCACATTGCTGGGTTTCAATGCAGAGCTCTGCATTGTTTTTTAGATTGTTTCCCCCCTACACAGACTAATGCTGTTTATCCCTAGAAGAAGTCTTCTAAGGCAGAGGCTGGCTGGCTGCCATCATTTCCCCAGACATTTCCCAGAACAATGGTCAAGCAGAGGTGGGGCTTTTTGAAGAACTGTATTAGAAAGTGCCAATGTGTTTGGATGTTCTTCCTGGAGTTGACTCCTCCTGGGATTCCACCACTTTCCTTCCTCAAACCAGAGAAAGACACATCTGATACTTTGTTGTACACATTTTAAATAGAGATAAATAAAAATAAATAAAATCTGCTTCCTTTCTCTAACTCTGTGTTACAGCCATTATTCAATTGTCTTTCACTAAAAGAGTAATTATAACAGATGTGATTAAGGGTTTTTTTCCTTTTTATTAAGAAAGGGAATTCATTTGTCTAATTATTTTGGCATTTATGTTTACTGAGCACAATCATGCATGTGACTCAAGGGTATCATAGTTGGAACTGCATTTATTTTCATGCACTTTTTAAGTTCTTTTACAGATATAACTACAAATACAATTTGAAAATAAGCCACCTTCATCTGGCCAGCGTCTGAGGTTATGTGTTTAGCTAAGGGTTTTTTTAAACTGGCACTGCTAAGGTTAGTACAAGCTAAAGTTACATTCTAGGAGGACTGTACTACTTTAAATAATGAATGACAAAGCACAATATGATAATAAAAGTAATAATGATAATTACTCCAGCCAGGACAGGTTATATGTTTTAGAATTCTCTACTCAGAAAATTATACATGGATTGGTTGACAAATGCAGTGCTGTTTGAAACAGTAGAGGATGTAGCATCTGGAAGGGGCTGGTCCTTCCCTTTCCTCTCCCAGCATCTGGACCATGCATCGCCCAGGCCTCATCTCTTGCCCCCTCCCCCCCCCAAGTGCCTCCGGCGCACCGTCAAAGAGCTGACGGCAGTGGGCAGGAGGTGGGAGGGGGTAGCGACAAGCTGATCGGGGGAGGCTGCAGCTGGCAGGAGGGGGAGACACTGGTGGGTGCCTCCTCCTCATAACACAAGAACTAGGGATCACCAAATGAAATTAATAGCAGCAGGTTTAAAACAAACAAAAGGGAGTATTTTTTCCACACAGTTCACAGTCAATCTGTGGAACTCTTTGCCAGAGGATGTTGTGAAGGCCAAGACCATAACAGGGTTAAAAAAAAAGAACTCGATAAATTCATGTAGGACAGGTCCATCAATGGCTATTAGCCAGGATGAGGAGGGATGGTGTCCCTCTGCTCACCAGAAGCTGGGAATGGGCGACAGGGGATGGATCACTTGATGGTTACCTGTTCTGTTCATTCCCTCTGGGGCACCTGGCCTGGTCACTGTCAGAAGACAGGACACTGGGCGGGATGGACTTTTGGTCTGACCCAATATGGCCGCTCTTATGTTCTTGTGACTCTCCACACGCTGTGCTTCTCCTCAGAATAGATGGGTCCATCTCAGCCCCCAATAAAGAGTCGTTCTTCTCTAGCTCAGCCTGTGGAGACTCCCAGACTTAGCTCCTAGGGTCCCCTCTTCAGGTCTCCCTGGATCGGCCAAGAGGGCAGCCTGTCACACTCCCATAATGGAAACGAGTCAATATTTTCTGGAAAATAATGTCCAGTGTTTACTGACAGAGCAGTACCCAATTCCTTCCTGGCCTTGTTTCTATTTAAAAATGATCTGTTTTCTGTCTCCAATCCAGAGCGAGTTTATTTCCTTTGGGAAAGCCTGTCCACCAGGGAGTAAAAATCCCAGCAACAATTATCAGTTGATATCTCTGGGGCTGTTTGGAAGAAATTATATTCCTCTTTTCTTGGCAATGTCGTTGATTTCTTTTCTAGAAGTTGGAGCGACAAGGAGCCCTGTCTGATGTCAGGTACGTACCAGCAGATATGAGCTCTTGGGATCTTTATTCATGTGGTAGGGTTTCTCTTCCTTTCTATTCAATCTTCCTTTACTGGGAACATCGGGTTTGTGTTCACAGCACCCACAGCTGGCCCATACCAGCTGTCTTGAGCTCTTGGGGCTCGGGCTGAAGGGCTTTTCATTGCTGTGTAGTTTTCTGGATTTGAGCCAGAGCCCGAGCTTGGGAAACCTCTCACCCTGCAGGATCCTACATCCCAGACTCCAGCCAGAGCCTGGAAATCTACACAGCAAAGAAACAACCCCACAGCCAGAGCCCCACAAGCATTGGCTGGCACATGCCAGGTGCAGCTTTTCCTTCACTGTGCAGAAACACCGACAGGGACTACGGTGCTGGAACAGACTCGATCCTATGCCCTGATGCATTAGAAGTGGGTGAAAACACAGAACTTTTCGTGATTGTTTGTTTATGGCCTGAGACTGAGCATCATTAACATAAACATTTTCATCAAGGACCAGGAAGGGCCCATAAAATCATCACTGAAAAAGTTTGCAGATGACACACGACTTGGGGGAGTGGTAAATAATAAAGAGGATGGGTCAGGGTGATGTGGATTGATTGGTAAATTGGGAGCAAGTAAATGGTGTGTCTTTTAATCTGGCTAAATGCAAATCTATACATCTAGGAACCCAGAATGCAGGCCATAGGTTGAGGACGGGGGACTTCACCCTGGGGAGAGAGACTCTGAAAAAGATTTGGGGGTTGTGGTGGATAATCAGCTGAACATGTGCTCCCAGTGCCACACTGTGGCCACAAGAGCAAAGGCAATCCTGGGATGCATCAACGGGGAACTATCGAGTAGGAGCAGAGAGGTTATTTTACCTCTGTATTTGTCACTGGTGCGACCACTGCTGGAATCCTGTGTCCAGCTCTGGTGCCCATCATTCGAGGAGAATGTTGGTAAATTGAAGAGGGGTCAGAGCAGAGCCAGGGGGTCAGAAAACCTACCTCGTAGAGACAGACTCAAGGACCTGAGTCTATGACTTAACAAAGCAAAGGTGACTTCATCCCAGTCTATCAGTTCCTCTGTTCAATACAGCTTCCAATGGCTGGTAGTTGAAGCTAGACAAATTCAGCCTGGAAATAAAGCATCCATTTTTAACTGAGGGTAATTAGCAATTGGGACAAGTTACCAAGGGCCGTGGTGGATTCTCCATCACTGGACGTTTTAAAATCCAGATAGGATGTTTTTCTGCTCAGGAATTATTGTGGGGTCAGTTCTCTGGCCTGTGTTATACCGGGGGTGAGTCCAGATGATCGCCTTGCTGGCCTTGGGCTCTCTGAATAACTGCTGGGCATCTGACTCCTCTGCCTTGCACTTTGTGTGATCGTTTACACTTGTGTAAAATCCCTGCCTTTGCAAAGACTACCCAAGGTGCAGAGCAGGGGGAAAAATCAGTCGTAAGACCCACATTGGGTCAGACCAAAGGTCCATCCAGCCCAGTATCCTGTCTTCCAGCAGTGGCCAATGCCAGGTGCTCCAGAGGGAATGAACAGAACAGGGAATCATCAAGTGATCCATCCCCTTTCACTCATTCCCAGCTTCTGGCAAACAGAGGCTAGGAACACCATCCCTGCCCAGCCTTGCTAACAGTCATTGTTGGACCTGTCCTCCATGGACTTACCTAGTTCTTTCTTGAACTCTGTTATAGTCTTGGCCAACATCCTCCGGCAAGGAGTTTCACAGGTTGACTGTGAGTTGTGTGAAGAAATACTTCCTATTGTTTGTTTTAAAGCTTCGGCCTATTGATTTCATTTGGTGGCCCCTAGTTCTTGTGTTATGAGAAGGAGTAAATAACACTTCATTTGCTTTCTCCACATCAGTCATGATTTTATAGACCTCTATCACATCCTCACTTAGTTGTCTCTTTTCCAGTCCCTTAATTCCTTGTTATTTCTCTCCTAAATTAGGAGATTCATTTTACATAGTGTTAAAAATGCAGACTGGGCTGACGCTAATAACATGCAGCACTTTCATCCACGGATCTCAATGTGCTTTACCAAGGAGGTGAGTATCATCAGGGGCGGCTCCAGACCCCAGCAAGCCAAGCATGTGCTTGGGGCGGCATGCCGCTGGGGGCACTCTGCTGGTTGCCGGGAGGGTGGCAGACGGCTCTGGTGGACCTCCTGCAGGTGTGCCTGCAAAGCGTCCGCTGGTCCTGTGGCTCCAGTGGACCTCCCGCAGGCGTGCCTGCGAGAGGTCCATCAAAGCCGCGGGACGGGCGGACCGCAGGACCAGCGGACCCTCCGCAGGCACGCCTGTGGAAGGTCCACCGAAGCCGCCTGCTGCCCTTCCGGTGACCGGCAGAGCGCCCCCCGCGGCATGTCGCCCTACTTGGGGCAGAAAAATATCTAGAGCCGCCCTTGAGTATCATTATGCCCTTTATACAAATGGGGAAACTGAGGCATAGCAGGGGCTGCAACTGCCCCACGAGCACCAGCCGAGCACTGGAACAGACCCCAGGTCTGCTGAGGCCTATGTCAAGGTACTATCCACTAGACCACGCTGCTTCCCCAGCCACTGACTCATGCGCACAGTGTATGGCTGTGGGCTGGTCACTTAGGGTTGGATTCACAAAAGGATTTAGGAACCTAGCTGCCCACTTGTGGCACCTAACTCCCAGGCTCAGGCCTCAATGCAATTAACAAAGCCCCCACAGAGGTGCTAAAACTTGCATGGCACCAAAATACCTGCAGTCAAACCTCCCTGTCCCTGCCTTTGAGCCTACGCATGGCAGCCCCATGCTGGGTATCCAGCTCCCTGGGCCCCAGAACGAGTCACAGACTCGGGGGAAATGGGTGTTTCTCTGCCTAACACATGGAAGAGGCTCGATCCTGCAAGTGTGCTCTGAGCTCACCAGCCGGATCAGGCCCCGGTAGGTGAGCTTGCCCAAAATATGGGGGAGGTTCTGTCTTATAACTTGTAGCCCAGCGGTTAGGGCTGGCTCAAGTCCCTGCTCCACCTGTGCAGGGGGGGAAGAAACAGTCTGAATGCAAGGGGCTGGACCTCTCGAGATCTCTTTGAATCCTACACTTCTATGGGTCTGCAAAATGCCTTTTTATAACACTGTGGCATAGGCACCAAATCCTGGAGCACCCATAGAAAAAAAATTAGTGGGTGCTCAGCACCCATTGACAGTCAATCTCTCCCCCTCCAGCGCCTCCCATCCACCAGCAGCCCCCCTCCGATCAACTCCTCTCTTGCCTCCCTCTCAGCTCCAATCAGATGTAGAATGCAGGAGGCATGGGGGCAAGGGGGGAGTGGGAACACTTGGGGGAGGGAGTGGAACTGGATGGAAGAGGTGGGAGCTTGGAGGACGGGGTTGAGTGGGAGCAGAGCGGGGGAAATGAGCTCCTGCTGGGGGCCTGGAAGAAGCCAGTGCCTGTGCTGGTGCCAAAAACTTCTTTCCACATTGTTTTTTCCCAGTGCGAGACCGGAACACAGGACAACCGGGTCCTACTGAGGAAAAGCACTAGGTATTGTAATTATTACCTTGGTGTCGTTACAGATCAGCCCAGCGGGGAACATGGAAGCCTCCAACGAGACATGGGAAGTGGAGTTTTTCCTGGTGGGGTTCCCAGATCTCAAGCGCTTTCACCTCCTGCTCTTTAGCCTCCTGTTGTTCACCTACTTACTCATTCTTGGTGGCAATGCTGTCATTCTGATGCTTATCCGGGCCAACCCGCATCTTCATGTCCCCATGTATTATTTTGTGGCCATCCTGTCTTTCTTGGAGGTGTGGTACACCACAGTGACCATCCCCAAGATGCTGGCCAACCTTCTGGACAGCAGGAAGCCCATCTCCTACAGGGGTTGCCTCCTGCAGGTGTATTTCTTCCACGCGTTGGGCATTACGGAGGCCTGTTTGCTCACAGCAATGGCCTACGACCGATACTTGGCCATCTGCAAGCCTTTGCACTACCCATTTGCCATGACCCCCAAGATTTGCCTGTGGCTAGCGGCAGGGTGCTGGGCGTGCGGGTTCATGTGGCCCGTGCCAGAAATCATCCTGCTCTCCACATTGCCCCTCTGCAGGGCGCATCGCATAGAGCACCTCTTCTGCGACTTCCCCTCGCTGCTCAGCTTGGCCTGCGCTGATGTGTCCACCAGCACCACCGTAGACGTCGCCCTCCACTCCTTCGTCATCCTCGGCCCCACCACCCTCATCCTCTTCTCTTACATGAAGATCCTGAGTGTCGTCATCAAGATCCAGGGTTCGGAAGGGCGGCAAAAGGCCTTCTCCACCTGCGCCTCTCACCTGACCGTGGTCTTGGCCTTTTTCAGCACCACTGGTTTTATGTACATCCGCCCAGCACAAAGCCAGCCTTCATACCACGACAGGGTGGTGGCAGTGGTTTATGCAGTTCTAACCCCCCTCTTCAACCCACTGATTTACAGCTTGAGGAACAAAGATATCCAGGAAGCACTCAGCAATCTCATGAAACCCCAATGGGTTTCCCCCTGGAAGCAAAGCAAAGAAGGGCTTCCCACTGTAAACGCTTTGCCATCAGTTTCCAGTGTGACTTTGGGTTAGTCACCTAGCCTGGGATTTTTGTAAGAGCCTCTAGGCACCCAAAAATAGGGTGGCTAACACCCTCAGGCCTTGTCTAGACCCAAAAGCCTTCGATCTGGATTGTGAGGCTCACAAGCTCTCCCACAGTGTGGACATAGTTATATAGGTATACAGTACTTTATATTGGGGTGATTATTCCCATGCAGGAAGGTGAATAAGCTATACCAGCATAAGGCACCTTTATCCCAGTATAATGGCGTCCACACTAGGGTTTATACCATTATAACCCTTTGCTGCTAGCTGGCAGACAGAGGTCCTGGGAATGGGGTTTTACAGGGATCCCCTGGGCCAGATATATGCATCATGAATCACCAAAGGGTGGCATGTGAGGTCTCTACTGAGAGCCAGTGGCCCCTTGGTCATCATAATCATTGTGAAATGTGCGTAAGGATAATATTTAAGGCATCATGTATCTGTACTGAAAATTATGTTCTTAAGGTAGGTTCTGGGGGGAGGGATAGCTCAATGGTTTGAGCGTTGGTCTGTTAAACTCAGGATTGTGAGTTCAATCTTTGAGGAGGCCTTTTAGGGATGTGGGGTAAAAATCTGTCTGGGGCTTGGTCCTGCTTTGAGCAGGGGGTTGGACTAGATGACCTCCTGAGGTCCCTTCCAACCCTGATATTCTATGATTCTAAGGTAAAGTACATCACCGTTGTCTCAGATGCAGGTAACTAACTCTTCTTTCCCTGTCTGCTCATTGTGTATGGTCCGCTTCACAGTGGCGGTCTGTTTGCACAGTGAGCCTGATGCTCATTGAAAGAGTGCGATACTCCCAAGAGGGAGAAGTTACAAGCATACGTGCTGGCTCAGCATCCACTAGCAGCCCTGCAGCTCAGCTCCTAGTCCTGTGCCTCCCAAATGCTGCAATCAGCTGTTCAATGGTGTTCTGGAGGAGCAGAGGCAGGGTGGAGGTTGGGGGAAGGGTTGGAGTGGGAATGGGGTCTGGGGCAGAGTGGGGGTCAAGTAGGTTGATCAGATGTCCTGGTTTTATAGGGACAGTCCTGATTTTTGGGTCTTTTTCTTATAGGCTCCTATTACCCCCCACCCCCTGTCCCAATTTTTCACACTTGCTGTCTGGTCACCCTAGGGTCAAGCACCCCCTGGGAACAGGGAAACGCGGCACCTCTGCCTCCAGGAACAAAACAATGAGCAGGGGACTGACTACGATCAAAGAATTAGCCTGGTCTACCAGGTAATGCAAGGAACCACACAGCATCTTCCGTCATGGGGTGTGACTTGTGCCCCGAACGGAAGCTCACAGCCACATGGGGCTGTGAAATGGTGGAGGGAGTTCATATGAGGGTTGCTCATCAAAGTATCTCGCTAAATAAGTCTAGGCTCTAGAATGCATGTTGCGGTTTTATTTTGTATGTCGTCTGTTTCCTAGACTTGCTACTGGTAGAATCTCCATCCCTTTGTTCAATAAACATATACTTGGTTTCACTACAAACACGCCAATGTGCTGTTTGATAAGCGGCGAGGTGGAACTGCTAAGCTGGGGGGCGCTGTTCTTTTGGGACCAGCGAGTCTGCGAATACCGTGAGCATCCAGGGGAACAGGGGCTGGGCGCTCCAGGGAGATGCTCGGAGGACTTGAGGGTCGGAGTGTGCTGACTGCCAACCTGCAGAGAGACAGCAGGGCCTGTGTAGGCTGAGAGGCGAGTGCTTGGGCTTCCAGTGAAATTAGGGAGCTGACACCCATCACACACACACAAGCTAAGGCCGGTGGTTGAAAAGTGCCTCACACCTGGGGTGTCCCTGGGAAGTGTCACAACCGTATCCCTAAAAAAAAAATCTCACGTCCCTAACCAACATAGTTATACCAGGACAAAATCTGAGTGTAGACCAGGCCTCTGAAAAACCTGAATCACTTTGTGCCTCATCTGCAAAAGGAAGACAAAGATACTTTATTTCTCCCATCTTTTTTGTCTGTCTCATCAGTGCAGGGGAAAGTTCTAGCCAGTGTCACTGACTCTCATCATGACCCTCATGCTACATTCTTAAACCCTCAGCTTCTGAAATCATGTGTGTGGCATTTTCTCTCCCAGATCACTGCTCTCGCCAATATTTGCAGCAGTTTCACCACAGTCATAGTGTGGGTTAGGTTCTGGATTCCTTATTCTGGGTGCCTGCGCTCAGGGTCACAGACCCAGGAGTGTTGTCCCGTGAGAAATCAAGGACAATCCGACTAGTTGGCAAGGACTGTAAAGCCCTGTATACAGGGGACAGTAAAGTCCGTAAAACAAACTCCAGCCAAGAAACGATTTATCAGGAATAACAGCGTAACACTAGGGGAGAGGGGACTTTGTTGAAAACAGGAGAATAGGCTCTGGGGAAGGCAGGGGATAAGGTTAATTAATCATTATTGAGAGATAAGCCAAACCCCTCCCATCTAACACACACAAGCTCCTCCCACCCCAGCTCCCTCCCCAGGGCCTTCCTGAGGCAGATGTTATGCTGATACTGCATGTCCTGAGATGGTGTGTTGTGGTGCCGGCCGGCTTAAACAAAAGGCTCCCTGTCATGGATCCACAGGACTTGGGCTACGTCCCAGCTTTTCCAAAGGCCCTGCAGTGGGCCAGACCCAGAAGGGGTCCCACTCTTCCTTCAGGGGAGGTCCCATGGACTCCATGCCTCTGAGACCGAGCCCCTGGCTCCTGCCCTCCTGCTCAGCAATTCCTCCTGAGATAGACGGCTGGTCAGAGACTTGTTCCCTCTTCAAGGCCCATTGCACCTCTGTTACTATTTGCAGTGACACCAGGCAGCCTCTTCCAAGCAGAGCAGGATTTATGTCAGCCAGGACCCAGCATTGGGAAGTCCGTAACTTAGCACGGAGGAGCAAATGTTCAGCTGGTGCCCAAATCAGCCAAGTCAGGGCTATCATAAGCCGTGCTGCTAAAGAAACCATCTTGGCTTCCTCCCTTTGTTGCCCAGTCCCAGGGGAGCTCTCTGGCCTCTACAAAAGCCAGGTCTTATTCTAGCCTCCTGTCATCACTCAGTCCCTTGTCTTCCTCCTGCAGACCCCTGCTGAGTTCAAATGCTCTGTGTTTCCCATTGTTAAGTGTCAACTATTCCATTGTTTCCATCGGTGTGAATTGGTTTCAGCCAGCCCTTTAATGACCTGCTCATTCCACCCCACACGCTCACATGACCTGCACAGCCTCAAACCTCCCACTCTGCCCCACGAGTGGCTCTATAACTTTTTCACACCCCATTTTGTAGCAATTCCTAGCCAAGTCCATCCCTGCCATGCATATCACACAAAAATACTGTACTACAGAATATTCCCACTTCCTCATGCTCCTTTCTTTATCTCCACCCCGGGTGAGATGGTCTTCTAACTCCAACCAAGCTCTCTGGTTCTCCTGGTCTGAACTCCTCCTGGGGGTTCAGTGGGCTCTCAGTAGCCAGTTCTGGTTGGATCTCTCTGATGGATGCTGGTGGCTGCAGTGAAGTTCGGGAGAAGGGTGAATTCAGCAGCTAGACAGCCTCCAAACTCAACCCCTCATGCTGGGAAATGGAGCCGGGGCCTCTGGAGGCCATCTGAATCGTCCTTTTTTGGTGGGACCTCCTAGAAGCTGAGACCAAAGTTCCAGCACTTGAAGACACCCCAAGATTACATCAGCATCTCAGGTTTCATTGCTGCAATCAGCATTTCCCAAACTGTGGGTCACGAAAGGGAATTCGGGAGAGGGAGGGATGGGGTGTTCACCCCACACCAGCCCTGAACAGGTGAAGGAGCTAATTAACTCATAAATTACTAATTGCTGGGAGAGAAGATGGGGGAAGGTGTAAAGCCAGGGAGTTTGCTGCAGAAGGGGGCTGCAGGGAGAAAGCTCTGGGCACAGAGGAAACCCAGCAGAAGCAAAAGCAACTTAACATGAAAGCAGCCACACTGGATCAGACAAATGGTCCATCTAGCTTGTGTCCTGTCTTCCGACAGTGCTAGGTGCTTCAGAGGGAATGAACAAAGCAGGACAATTATCGAGTGATCCATCCCCTGTCATCCAGTCCCAGGTTCTGGTAGTCAGAGATGCAGGGACACCCAGAGCACGGGTGTCTGATCCTAGATCATCTTGGCTAATAGCTATTGATAGATGTATCCTCCAGGAACTTATCTCATTCTTTTCTGAAGCCAGTTATAGTTTGGGCCTTCCCTACCTCCCCTGGCAGTGAGTGCCACAGGTTGATTGGAACCTGGGGTAGTGGGAGGACCTGTGTCCCCCTACCAGCCATTGGGAAGTGCTGCAGGACTGGTGAAAGTGTCAGCCACCGGAGAGCTGGTCCTGTCAGACTTTGATATCCTGGAAAGGGAAAACTACACAGTGACCAGGCCAGAAGGCTGAGTCACAAAGAGAGAGCAGCCTGAGTCCCAGAGAGCAAGAGGGGCCATGGGGTGAGTGAGCAAAGGAAGAGGGTGCTGGACCAGGGAAAAGCTGATCCCCAGACCCAGCCACAAGGGGCTGTCCACAGTGGTGAGTGAACCCTGTTATGGGGGAAGAGGGTGATCACAAGTGTGCCCCACCCCCATCTGCCACCACCACATTGCTACAGTGCATTTGTGGCGCAGCGTTGGGACTTGTCAGCATGCTCCTGCCGCAGCACGAAGGGACGGGGGCTGACTCGAGCCAAAACCAGCGCATGTTCTCAGGTCCTGCTGGGCTGCAGGGATGGTCTAGACAGTATTTGGTTCTGCCATGAAGGCAGAGGACTGGACTCGACGACTTCTCGAGGTCCCTTCCAGTCCTAGAGTCTATGAATCTATGAATCTCGGATCCCTGGGGGTTGTGTGAATGGAGGTGAGCCCAAAGGTGGGGGCACAGCATGAAGACGTTTGGGAGCTGCTTGCCCTGGTGGCTGCAGAGAAAAACTTGAAACCGTGACCCAACCGAGCACCTGAAACTCAGAAACCAGGAAGGTGAAGATTTTTATTTAAATCTCATTTTTTGCCTCTCATCCTAAGCGCCACCAAACAGCTGTTTGGCGGCGAGTGGGAAGCGCTGGGAGAGAGGGGGAGGAGCCAGTCTGCGGCATGCTTGGGGAAGGGGGAGGTGGGGAAGAGGTGGGGAATGGGGGCAAGGGGAGCTTGGTTGCTGGTGGGTGCAGAGCACCAGCTAATTTTTCCCCCGTGGGTGCTCCAGACCCAGAACACCCATGGAGTAGGTGCCTATAGCCTTGGAGTTGTTGGTCCAGTCCTTAGCGTTGTCTGAAGTGGCAGCCAGCCCACGGGCAGTGTCCCTTGTCAGCCTGCTCCAAGGCGGTGAGGTTTGGCTCACCTGGGAGGGCAGGGGAGAGCCTGGGCAGATCGGCTGGTGCAGCACAGGCCCGGCTGCTCCTGGCCACAGCCAATTTCCCTGAGCGCTTTGGGCGGTGAGTGAAGATTGTGCAATACATGCCCCGAAGTGCCCCACTAACACAGCTCCTCAGCAGTGCCCCTCTGCTTGTATCTGCATTACAGTATCTCATCCAGGGCTGCCCAGAGGATTCAGGGGGCCTGGGATAAAGCAATTTCCATAAAAAGAAGTTGCAAGACTATAGAATACTATATTCTCGTGGGGGCCCCTGCGGGGTCGGGGCAAATTGCCCCACTTGCCCCTCCCTCTGGGCGGCCCTGAGCCCGTCCCACAGCCACACACTGCATGCACTGGCACCATCCTCGTGCAGGTTCGGTGGAGCTGGGGACGGATTGTTCTTGGATGTCCATTGGGAAACGCCATGAAAGGCGTGTTATGGGCAGCCTTGTGGGCAATGGGAAGGTGGATCCCAGGGCCGTAACAAGGGCGAGGCGAGTGAGGCACTTCCCTCAGGCACACAAAGCCCCGGGGCGAAGAAAGGGGTGGAGAAAAAGGGAAAAAAAAGAAAAAGCCACTGGCTGCACAGAGATCTTTATAACCCAGGTGATTCCCTCCCCTCCCTTCCCCTGCCCACCGCCCCCCAGTGCCTCCCCCGAGTGTCCCCCGGCCCCAGCTTGCTTTCCCCCTATTCCAAGCCCAGAGCAGAGTATCTCCATGCTGTCTCTATGAAGCAACTGCTGCCGCAGGTTCCTAGTGCCCCCACTTGACTGCCAGGGCAGACTGACTCTGAGCCTGCCCTTCCCCCTCAGACTCTTTCATTTTCCATTGGGACCCTCCAGCAGCACAGGGGGTCCCCCTGCCCACAGTCACCACTCCTGCCCCATGCTAGGCAAGGCGGCAGCCCCATCCCTCACCCCCGAGTGAGGCTACAACCAGGGGCAACAGCAGGGAAGGAGGCGCACGCAGCACCTCCCGGCATCCACCAGGGGAGAGGCGAGGGAGATTCCTGGACCTGAGAGGGGCCCTAGGAGCATATGCAGTGACAGTGATGGGGTGAGTGTGCTCCTGGGGGGGCAGGAAAGGGGGGCTTCTCCCCCAGAGCTCGCTGCTACCAGAAGGAAAAAGGCTGGGGGGACTCCTTCTCTCTGGCCCCTCTCCTGGAGCAGCCTGCCTGCACCCCAAACTCATCCCTAGCCCTGCCCCACCCCAAAGCCCACACCTCCCTAGAGCTTTCACGTCCCCACTGCACCCTCAACCCTATGCCCGAGCCCTGAACCTCTCCAGCACCCCAAGCACCTTATCCCCTGTCCCAGCCAGAGCCCTCACCCTCTGCACTCCTACTCTTACCCCCAGCCCTGAGTCCCTCCCACACCCCAAACCTCCCATTCCTAGCCCCAGACAGAGCCCTCACCCCTACTCTCACCCTGAGCCCCTCCCACACTCCAAACCCCTCAACTGCAGCCACAACCCACAGCCCTCACCCCTGCACCCCATCCTTCTGCACCCCTTCCATCCGCAAACTCCCTCCCAGAATCTGCACCCCCTCCCTCTGTACCCCCTCCCATCCCCAAACTCCCTCCCAGAGCTTGAACCCCAATCCTCTGCCCCAGCCTAAAGCCTGCACCCCAGACCTCCTCCCTCACCCAAACTCCCTCCCAGAGCCTTAGGCAGGTGTGGGAGGGAATTTGGAGGGGCAGGTTCTGGGCACCACCAAAATTTCTACAAACCTGCCACCCCTGATCCTGCCCTGCAAGCCTGAACTCCCAGCATTCTCAGGACACTTGCTAATCCCTAGTGCCCACCTCTGATATCCAGCACCTCCCTCCTCCCTTAACCTGTGAGTCCCTTTCTGGATTGGAACTGGACTGGAACCAAAGCAACATTACCAGCCCAAGCAGTCAAAAATCATGAGTTGACCCCCCAAAATCACAGGTTCTACTGCTGCCACTTCATTCATTCTTCGATGGCAATTCGGCGGCAGGCCCTTCCCTCCAAGAGGGACTGAGGAACCCGCCGCCGAATTGCTGCCGAAGAGCTGCCCCTGGGGAAAGGCGCAATTTTATATTCTTGCTTCGGGTGCAAAAATACCTAGTTACGGCTCTGGGTGAGAGGGACGTACAAGTCTTTCCCTGTCACTTCTTATCTGTGGGATTGAACAATCCTTGTAATATTCCATTAAATAGAATTTGTTCTGATTACTACAATCCCTTCCCTGGCTATTGCACGGATTTTAAAGCTTTATTGGGTTTCTCTTGTGTTTGATTAAAGCCGCCTTCATGGAACAGAAACCTGTTCCTTCTCTGAATTGTCTTATGAAGGTCGGGCTTTAGCGACAGGCACCTGACCCTAGCCATGGCCTTTACCACCCACCTGTCCACGTCAGTGGAACCCGGCTTGGTTAACAAGCAGGTGAATCTGGCGCAAGCGAAGAAGTGGATGAAACAAACAGGCATGTACGACTCACCAAGCCAGGGCAGGCCCAGGTTTCTGTCTAACCGGCTCTCCTGCCCCCTGTTCCCGTCCCTCATCCCCAGCGCAGCACCTCAGAGCCTCCAGCCACTGACTGGAACCTCGTCCCGTCAGTCCGGGGAGCTGCAGGTCCCCGTGGAGTGATGGGGCACCTACACGTCCCACTGCAGGTGGACGTGCGCCAGCGCTGCAGCCAGGGCGCTTTGCCCAGCAGTTCTCGTGGTGCGGCGCGTGCCGGCCAATCTCATGGACCCGCCCAGAGCACACAGGGCCGATCTGCCCCGACCCCTCTCAGTCCCCGCTGAGCTTCCCCCCGTGTGATCCAACCAGTCGGGGCTGGCAGGTACATGCAAACTGGGGCAGGCCCAGTGAGTTTTTCATGTGTCCAACTCCACCTCACCAGCAGATGGCAGCAGATGGCCAGGTTCATCCATAGCGAGCTGGGTGTGTGGCAAAGGCTGCCCAGCCTCACTCCCAAGGGGGTGACTCTGCCAGGGGTCTGGGCTCAGGGGGAGCCCCAGGCAAAAAGTGGGGGCCAGGCCTGGCCCGATGAAGGGGGCACTGCCAGGGAGGCTGGGAGGCCTCCCACACTGTGTAAAGTCCAGACACACGGACAGAGAGCAGGGAGACAGACACAGGGACAGAGACACGAGACCCCAGGAGGCTTCAACACTTTATTGGTGTTAATCATTCAGGATGGAGGGACTCTGCAAAATCACAAGCCTTGAGAGAAGAAATGTCCCACCCCCCCCACCCCCTGTATCCTCCCATGTCCCCGAACCCTCCAACAGTGCCTGCTGCCCCAACCCCTGACAGTGTCCCCTGCCCTGTAACCACCCCCAACCCTCTGATGGAGCATCCTAACCCTCCATCCTCCTTCCCCCCGATGGCACCCTCTCCCCTGCCATGCCCCCAACCCTCCTGCAGCACTCTCAGCTCCTCCGTTACCCTCGCCTCCAAGGGCGCCACTTATCCCACCAAGGGGGCCACCTATCCCACCAACGCCTGGGATGAGGCTCAATGTGCTGCCATCCCCCCAATGTTACGATGTCGCCCTCTGCCCTGCTGTCCCCCCAGCCCTCCACTGGTGCCCCCTGCCCCACCATCTCCCCAACCCTCTGTAGGTGCCCCCTGCTCTCCCTTAGATCCTCTGCTCTCCCCTCTGCCCCCTGCTTTTCCTCCTGCCCCCTGCCAGGTGAGTGCAGTGGTTGCCTCATGGCTCGAATCTCATCCAGGCAGGCGCTGGGGTCGGAGTTGGGGTCATTCCCTCTGCAGTCCCTGCAGCCGTTGGAGTCGCAGCGCAGCAGGGGCATGTCGGGCAGCCGGTGCCAGGCCTCCAGCAGGCTTTGGGGATCCAGGTCCCGGTCCTGACGATAGATCTGCCGGAAGATGAAGGCCTTGTAGTTGTGGTCGATGGGGCGGAAGGTGTCGCTCACCATCCGTAGGATGTTGTGAGGCCTCTTCACCAGCAGGCACGTCCCCGTGCAGGGCGAGCGGATGGTGAAGAAGATCAGGCAGCTTCTCTCACTGTAGGTCCGGGCCAGGAGCTTCTGCACGGGGCTGTTCCGGTCGCCCTGGAGCAGGCGCCACTCGGCGTGTTCCTACGCCCTGCCCAGGCGCTTCATCCGGGCAGCCACAATGGGCCCTTCATCTGGGTCGTACAGGACACCCTCTGGGTTAATGGCCGCCTGCATGTCCCGCAGCTTGTTCCTGCGCAGCACCTGTTCCAGACCCGATGGGTTTTCGCAAGTGGCTTTCTGCAGGCTGACAGCGAAGGCATATTCAACAGCCAATCTATCCCTAAGGGAAGGCAAAGCAAAGGGCAGTGAGGAGACAGGGGCTCTGAACATCTCTGCCCCCAGCCCCAAGTGGCAAACTTGGGTGGGTCACACATGGCGGCGCCACTGGTCGGTTCTAGGCTCTCAGGCTTCAGTCTGGATTAGGGAATGTTTGCCCCCTGGGAGAATGAAATACACTTGGAGGAAAGTTTTAAGAAGAAACTGCCACAGGCACCACCAGGGATCGTCAGCCCGGTGCGAGCTTTGGTCCGTCAGCCCCACAGGCCTGAGCGTTACCTCTTGAGCTCCAGGAGCAAGTTAGAGCTTTTATGTGGAGCCACCCCAAGAGAGGGACGTGACCCACATTCAGCCCCAGGATACACAGCGATTTGCTGGAGAGCTGAGGAACACTGGAGATCAGGGCTCCTCATTTCTCCCTCCAGCTCTGGGAGGGGATTGTGATTGTGATTAAAGGGAGGCCAACAATAGCACCTATATGTGGCACATTCAGTGTGAAAGGCTCTGGGTCTGCCACATTAGAGAGCTGGGTTCTCATCCCATCTCTGCATGAAGTGGTCTTGTGCAACTGAACTGGGGAGGGTTGGGGGCTCATAACTGACTGAGGACAGGACACTAATTTGTAAGGTCTGAGGCCTTTTTTCAGCAGTCAGCAGCAGCCCAGGAAGCAAAGAGTCATATTCCCTCTAAAATTATAAAAAAAATGTAACATTGGGCTGTTAAGGCAGCATTCCTGTGCTAACAGTACCCACCATCACCAGGTCTTAAGATCATTAAAGAAAACTTTATTTGAGGGCATTCAGCAGTCTGGCAAGAAACCAATTTATTGTTGTACCTCCTCCAGGCATGCCGCCAAATCTGCGTTACCAACTAAGTGTGACTCAAGTTTCACTATATAAATTGGGGTCTAAAAGGAAAGAAATTCTTGGGACGCTAACTGTAGGGCACAGCCCAAGATCAGAGCAGCCAGACCTCAGCACCCTGCCAGCCCTCAATGCAGCAGCTGGAGCCCCACATGACCTGGCACCGACTGGCCCCCAGGAAAAGTCCATCTGCCTTATTGGGAGTGGTGAGCATTGTCTGCTTCCCCTGTGTATTCTCTTATGGTAGCTGTTTGTAAATAGAGGTTCAGAATATTACCGTGTAAGGCTCTTTCACTGGTAAAAGGCCCCACAAACCTGCAGAGAATTACTCCGAGCCTTAGGAAGTGGGAAAGCGCAGGGGTGCCTAAATTAACGGGTTATGCCTTGAGCCCATGGATGGGTAAAGTTGGTTGGAGTGTGCAGGTAACAAATCAGTAATAAGGGCTGTGATGAGCACTAGACAGCAGACATAGAAGCAGAGCTCCCGGCTCCCAGCCCAGTGCACCTTCTCCTTAGCTACAATCTACTGGGAGGGAATCTTGCTCTGGGGGGTCACAGCATGGGCTTGGGGGAGCACAGGTGTCACCTGTGGGTCCAGGGTTAGCCTTGAAGACCCTTCATCCTTTAAGCTGAGCCCCCTCCTCCTTCTGCACCCCCAGCCTCTGGAGCAGGGGGTTTGAATGAAGCTGGGTTCATGGTGGTTTGTCCTATTATAGGGCCTGAATGTGATCATGAATATTCATGCTAATGCTCAGCCTCCCATGCCCAAATCTAACATCCTCACCCTGATAACACTGGGGGGCACTTACCCTACAGACCAGACCTTTTAAGAGTCTTGGGTGCAAGGTATCTGGTTCTCATTTATTCCAAAGGGAGTGTACAGCAAGCACATGGTTACTGCTGGTTAAGAATTTTCAGACAGAACAGTTTTCCTTAGGGAAAGGCAGATTCAACAAAATCTAAATGTTCCAAGGGAATACACTGATTCTGTGTAATTTTCTGATGAAAAATTATCAGAAAAATTTGTTTAGATTGAAACATTTGGTTATGACTTTTTTTTATTTTTTTACTTATGTTATATTACTGTTTATAATATACAGGTGAAAACATCTGGAATATTATATTATATTATTTTATATTAATTATATTATATTATATTATATTATATAGCAGGAAAGTCAAGTTGCTAAAGCTGAAATGAAAATATTTTGAGCTTGCTGAAATGAAATATTCAGATATGGTCCAACCAAAATCTGATTTTAAGTTTTCCAAAACAAAATTTGGAAATCCCAATCCATGAAAGTTTTCAAATTTTTGTAACTAATTCAGACTGAAAAGAAAATAGAAATTTCAGAATTTCTGAGGGAATTGGAATTCCAGTTTTCAACCAGTTTTTCACAATAGTAATGAGACCCATAACCCCACCCCCGTGCACCCCAAGAATTACCCCTCCTCCAGTTCCAGGCTCCATCTTCCCCTGCATCCCAGAATCATCCTTCCCAGCTCCGAGCCCCAGCTCCTCCTGCACCCCAGAATCATCCCTCCCAGCAATGGCATGCACTGAGCCACCTATGCCATAGAAAATCACGTAGGGCAAAGGTGAAGCATCTTCCCCCCGTTTTCCTTCATTTACCACCCGATGAGGGCAGATGGGTCCCAGCCAGATGGGAAATGCCCCACTGGCATCTCACTCACTTATCTACATGATCCACAGTTTCTCTGAGCGCAGCTGGGTTGATGCTCCCGACAGTCTCTGGCCTGAAGCAGAGGAGAAGTGGCAGCAGCAGGAGTCCAGCCCTGGGCATCCATCTTGACACCTGCACAAGACCCAACAGTGTCAGCACCGCTGAGCCTGGGCACAGCCCAGAGCCACCAACCCACATCCTCTAGCCCTGAAGTGCTACCAACAGGAGAGGGGGCAGGGGATAACCCCCTGTAGATTGATGGGGTGGGGTGTGAATGGCAGACAGGTCTTCCATGGGGCTTTATGGGCCAGGCCGTGGGGACAAGGGGGACTCACCTGAGATTCCATAGGGCAGGAGGAGGAAGTGGAGATTCACCAGGGTTTCCATGGGGCAGGAGGAAGGGGTGATTCACCAGGGTTTCCATAGTGCAAGAGGAGGTGGGAGGGACTCACAAGGGTTTCCATGGGGCAGGAGGTGAGGGGTAGCAGGTACTCACCCTGGTTTCCATGGGGCAGGAGTAGGAGGTGCCGTCACTCACTGACAGATGCTCACACGAGATCCCCAGTGATGGGCTTTCAGCTCCCAGCCCTCTTCTTATAGCTCCATTTCCCTCCCCCACCCCGTGCTGCAGAGGGACGGTGCCCACTCCTGCTGTCCCCGTGACCAGGCCAGTGGCAGGGGAGGTGGGACTCAGCTACTTCATTCAATATTGCCTTGAATGGAAACTCCATAGGGCTGAGCCAGGAGAGGTGGGGCAGCCAGGGGAACAGGAGGGGAGGTGGCAAGGGGCAGGGCAGACATGGTGGGGGGTGGGAGGTGGCAGGGACACTGGGGCAGATGGGGAGGGGGATGGGAGCTGGAGAGGGCCAGGGCAGAAGGGGGTGAGGGATGGGGTATGGTGAGGGCCAGGGCACACAGAAGTGGGGGATGGGAGGTGGTGAACACTGGCCAGGCAGGCTCCAGGCTGGAGCATTGGCCCTGTCCGGGTGGATTGGTTTGTCTCATGCTGGGAGTCGACTGGGGGAAGTTTCTGATTCTCCTCCTCATGAGCAAGGCCTGGGGCCTCACATCTCTGTCCCTGTGTCTGGCGCTGTGACCCTCTGTCCTCCAAGGCAGTTCTCTGGCACCCCCATGATTACCATGGTGATATAATTCGGCTCTGATGTGTACACAGTGAGCCTTGTGAGGCATCATTCAAAAAGGCTTGATCTGTGGAACATTAATGTCCTGGTGGATTGTATGTGCTGTCATTGTATGGACAGTTATGAAGTTGTGGTTGGTGTGTGTCACTGGAAGATGTTGGGAGGTTGAAAACACCCACAACCAGTCTTTCAGGTACAACAATGGAGAAGCCAGATAGTGTTGATGGCCCATTAGGGGGAATGCACACTCCCAAGGGCTATCATGTGTGTCCAGCGAAGGCTTCTCACAGGAAGCCCATAGACAATGGACACGGCTTGACTCGTGTCAGAGCAAAAGATCTTTCCAGCAAGCTGGGAGAACCTATAAAGGAAAGGAAGCGACTTTTGGCCTCTCACCCCCCCACAACTCAACACCTGGGAGCAGGTCTGGAGAACAAAGAGTGTGAACAGGGGAGGTGGTTCCAGGCTGCAAAGGAGAATCCCAGCCTATGGAGTGAGGAACTCGACCATCTATCGGGTGTGGCCAATGGCTTTATTTGGTATTCATGTATTGTGCGATGTTATGATTACATTCTATATACTTCTTATATGTTAATCAGAAGTGATTATTAGGATTATAATAGTATGAGATTAAGCAATATTTCAAGAAACTAGCTAATAAGTCAGACAAGCTGAAACACAAGAAGACTGTAGGCTGAGGCCTGCTGAAAGACTTTAGCTTAGCTATTTTAGGCCTTGGATAGCAGTGGGTCACCTAAAAATGAGGGATCGCTCAGTGGTCTGTGCATTGGTCTGCTAAACCCAGGGTTGTGAGCTTAATCCTTGAGGAGGCCCTTTGGGGATTAGTCTCCCTTTGAGTAGGGGTTTGGACTAGATGACCTCCTGCAGTCCCTTCCAACCCTAATAATCTCTGATTTGTTTTTTAAAACAAAAAATTGGATTTGTGACCATACATCTGCATTGACCATGACAGAATTCTTTCTGATTGGGTACTGCACAATACTGTTTCATTTACTGCCAGTAAGTTTTGTTGGTACCTTTCCAGCTGACCACATAGTGGGGTTATTACTTTAAACATGTTTCACCTAAAAATTCATTGATGCCCCTTTTGAGAGCAACAAGTTATTTGTGGGCAGGGGTGAAAATAACTTCAACTTCTTACAGGTACTGTCCTGTCACAGGGGGGGATCATGGCACAGGATCGGGGTGGGGGTGCCGCAATATGACAGTACCTGTTAAAAATTTAAGTGTCGGG
>NC_133779.1:14146163-14149508 GCF_003597395.2 Chelonoidis abingdonii | reverse complement strand
ACCCACGAAAGCTCACGCTCCAAAACGTCTGTTAGTCTATAAGGTGCCACAGGATTCTCTGCTGCTTTTACAGATCCAGACTAACACGGCTACCCCTCTGATACAAGAAGACTGTAGGTTGAGGCCTGCTGAAAGACTTTAGCTTAGCTATTTTAGGCCTTGGATACAAGTTGGTGAGCGAAAAATGACCCAATGACCTAAAATTCTAAGAAAAGAGTCAGAAACTGGTAATATTGACAAAGTCGAAGTGGGAAAGTTAAATTTAAATCATAAAAATGCTGTAAAACCAAAATGTGCTTAGAACATGTGCCTTAAACTGCCCAGCCTATAGAATTGGGGTCCCTCGTGTCTCCAGGGAACAGAGACCGATAAGAAAGAGAGGGACGATACTGCCATGCACATGTGCAGAATGTAGGTATAGACAGAGTCACGGTATCAGAAAGGGTGCCCAAAGTAGGCAAATTGAGCTTCCTATGGGAAACTCCAGCAGGAACCACTCCCATAGTAACAATCAATCCATGCGAGGGCTGACGGAGTTTGAGAGGGTTGACAGATGCTAACGCCGCCTAGGAGGATGTACGAATCTCTATAGTTATGATGACTGAATGGCACATATCTTGATTTGGAACTAGATATACTGTAACTTTTATGATTTTATTGGCAACTTTAATAAAACTGCTAAAAGAGAGATGCTGTTGTAATTGTATGTGTTACTTGCCTATGGTTTCCTGTGTTCCTATGGGCTCCAGATCTAGAACAGAGACAACTTGCTTGAACTTGAGACTGTAGCCACCAGAGCTGAACCCAGGGAAATGTGATTGAAGTTAAATAGAATGAAAGGCTCCAGATTTGGTGCCAAAACCCAGGACCATAGAAAACGCAGGAAACCATAAAGAACACGTGGAACCACAGTAAACACAGAAACCCAATAAGAAACAAAGGTTTTAAGAAAAAAAAATATATATTTAGGTAGGTCAAAAGTCATTCTGGGAGACATTCTGCCTTTGCTCACGCCTGCTTGCATTCGTGTTTGTCTGTCTGGGTAATGTTGCAAACAGTGAGCTCGGGGAAGAAAATAGGAATTGGAATTGTGTAACAGATCTTTGAACTCACGTATGGGTAAAAGCCCCCTACCAGGCGTGGCAGAGTGGGTCGGACACTTCGCCGTCATTTGTCAATAATAAGCAACAACCCCCCACCCCTGATATTAGTTAATAAGCTCCCCTAACTTTAAACTCCTCTGGACTACACCACTGATGTGGGATCAAGGAAATCTTTGTGGGGTTGCCTTGGTCACTGCCCGTGCTCTCGGTGTGCTCCAGCTGGAAAACAGCTGAAGGAGAAGTGAGCACCACAAGCCCTTCTCAATTTAAAAAATCAAATCAAATCCCTGTAAACTTTTTAGGAATAAGGAAGGAAAGGGATGCCCAGGGTTAGTTAAAAGCCAGTGACTGTAATGCTTTGGGCCCCGAGGGATCCCTGAAATTTATGGTATTTCCTTTTTGAAAAGGAAAAAATAAAAAACAAAAAAGGCTTAAGAGGTGAAAGAAATAGCCCTGGATTGTGTATCTATAGCATGTAATATCCTGTGGAAAAGGATTGAAAAGAAAGGTAAAACAACAGGAGAAGGCAAAACAAGCCTTATGCAAAGAGCAGAAGTCTAGTTAGACATTGAAAAAACAAGTCAGCAGGATAAGGGAGGTAAATCCTGTACTCCTTAATCAAAGGAAGAGTTTGCCAAGAGACTTAAGCTACAGTAAGCAACACCTGCAAGAGACGGGTTATAAAATTATGGTGTGAAAAAAGAAGCCAAGGGGCAGGAACATGGGTTTGAGCAAGAAGTAAAAACAGCAGAGGTAGCTCACAAAATGTGGGCACTAAAGCAAACTTGTGACATTCTAGAGGATCTGTATCCACAGGTAATAGATAGTGAAGGGGGAAATGGACAGATCCCTCAAGATGTGGAGGATAATTGCATGGAGATGAAGTTGCCACATGTATATGTTGTAAATATCATTCCAGATGTTCCAGTGGCTGTGGTGGAACCTGGGAATGACCAACCCACAGCAAGCAGAGGTAGAATCTCACCCTCACTTACCGGGCTGAAAGCTACAGGAAGAGCAACAGAAAACTGAACAATCTGGAAAGTTAGGAACAGAGAAAGTATCAGATGCAAACATCGTTGCAAAAAATTCCAAGGGGAGGTGGGATCTAAAAAAGCTGGTAGTGAAAGAAAAAGCAGGTCACAGCCAGTGTTAGTGAAAGTTTTGATCAAAAATCAAGTGTTAAAGGATTAAACCAGAAAATGAAGGTAACAGCAATCATAGAGCATCAGGGCTGGCAGGGACCTTAAAAGGTCATCTAGCCCAACCTCCTGCTCAAAGCAGGACCCATCCCCAGGCAGATATTTGCCCCAGACCCCTAAATAGCCCCCTCAAGGATTAAACTCACAACCCTGGGCTTAGCAGGCCAATGCTCAAACCATTGAGCTATCCCTCCCTACCACTCAGTAGTGATAATGAAAAAGAAGGGGAAAAGAACAGAAAATGGGTAAGCCAAGTATCTTGCAAGCCCATCCACAATGGAGTCGTTTATTGCAAGGAACTCAGGGAACTGTAGAAGTTGCTGTAAAAACCTGTACAGATGAAATTCTGGATATCAGTATCTCTCAAGGAAGACAAAAGTCTTTGCAATCTAAAAGTCACTTTAATATCTCTAAGCCAATCAAGTCAGGAGCCATAAGAAAAAGAACAAGTGGCATCATTCATTTTAAATCTAATATGCCCATTGTACCCCAAGATATTCTAGAGTCCAAACCAGAGCCTCCACAGAAACCCACACCAGTGCCAGACTTTACCCCAGCAAAAGAAAATGTGAAAGGTTACAGCAAAATTCCCTGCCTAAATTGTCCACTGTTACAGTTGTCCCAACTTGGGAGATACCAGCTCCTCCAGAGGAAGAGGAACCCAGACTCCCCAGTGGAACTGTAAAAGAGAAAAAAGAATCAATTCCTAATGTGGAATCAATAGACTCCAGTAAGCATGTCTCTCCAATAGCCATAGTAACAAGTATAAAAACCTTAGAAAACATTGTAAAAACAGTGGGGCCAATAAAAAAAGAGAAAATCTGGTGGTGGCTCACGCAGTACATTTAGAAGCAGCAAAGAGTCCTGTGGCACCTTATAGTCTAATAGACATATTGGAGCGTGAGCTTTCATGGATGCATCTGACAAAGTGGGTATTCACCCACGAAAGCTCATGCTCCAAAATGTCTGTTAGTCTATAAGGTGCCACAGGACTCTTTGCTGCTTTTACAGATCCAGACTAACACGGCTACCCCTCTGAT